>NW_006160154.1:860739-874898 GCF_000334495.1 Tupaia belangeri chinensis | reverse complement strand
TCCATTCTTTCCATCACACAGATTTGTTATCTCTATGTGAGAGCATTTCTTTCTCCTTTATTTTCCTGTCCTTTGGATGACTTTTTCCCTCTCCTTTTGGTCATCCTTTTTCTTCTAAGTGGTTTATTTGCCTGCCTCACCCTCACCTCTCATTTGACTACAAACTTACTGAGGGCAAACTTTTGCTTTATTCTTTCTGTCAGGGCCTGAGACTTAGTAGGTATTTAATGAATGTTTGCAAGGTTGATAGAGGGGTTGGTAGGGTGGGGGGTACATGAGTGGATGTGGTGGGAGGGGAGATGAAACATTTTGGCCCTGAAGAAAGACTCCCTGCTTATCATTGATTATTTGTTGTGAAGGTAGTGTGGTTATGTCTTCTATTCTAGTTTTCAAAGAGAAGTAAACTAAAGATGAGAAACAAAGCAATTTGTGTGAATTCCTACAGGAAAAGAAAGAACTCTTTGTCATGTTCCCAGATGCATCAAGCCACTGCTCGGATCCTCCATACGTGCTTGGCAGCTTCTGGAGAATGCCTGCATTTTTGTTGGAATGCGAACTTATGGTTTTAGAGTTGGGTATTTGAGAACAGATGCTTAGACCACGAAGTCACTGTAGATGAGTGTGGTTGCAATATGCCCCATTTTACATCAATTAAATAGAGCACTAGGCTTCTGGCCCATGGTGCAGGCCCCAGAGGAATCTCAGCTGTCCCTGGATAGCTATCTGCAGTCTTAACACAGTCATTTCAGTGGTGTTGTAATTAGATAGCATAAATTGAAAGAGGGATTTCATGTTTCAAAATTATTGAATTTGGGTCTTATTTTGCAAATGCAGCATTGTCTTAGTTACACTGAGAAAGGGGATAGTTAAAAGCCTTAAGGGGCCAGACAGTGATGCACTGGTAAAAAAGGATGCTCTGCAAGGCTGACCCACGTGGTGGGGTTCTGGGTTCATGTGCAGAGTCTTCCCTGGGACAGGCATGTGAGTACTTATGATCTGGGGCTGGCTGAAGCTAGAGGTGGATCGCAGTGTCAGGATCCTGTTGGGAATGCTTTCTCTGTTTCTTTTTCTGTCTCTGTCTCTCTAGAAAAAAGGAAAATTATGTAAACTTAAAAAACCCTGGGATCAGCATTTGGTGTAATGGCTATGTTACTGGACTCCCATGTAGTAGACCACGGTTCGAGTCCCGGACCCAGTGGCTTAGACTCATGCAGGGCGTGTGTGCGTACATGCCCCAGATCCCGAGAGGAGAGAGGAGGAGGAGGGTTTGCAGCATGGCCATCCTCCCTGAGGGGTGACTTCTCGCTTTCTGTCTCTGTCTCTCTCTGTCTTTCTGGTGAGTGCACACGCCATGTAGCAAGGACCCCTCCAAAAAAAAAAAAAAGATCCTTAAGACACTCCTATCCCCATCTAAGAATTACTATTATAGTATAAAATTACTCTGTTTAGTTGATGTAAAATGGGGCATATTGCAACCACACTCATCTGTGGTTGCAATATTTTAATGTCATTTCTTAGCGTTTACTGTTATGTGTGATTATGTAATAGAGCTATGTATTGAATTAATATAAAACTCATTGAAAATGTCTGGCACACAGTGCAGACTAGATAAATAATAACTATCCTTTATTTTTTAAATAAATATTCATGGAACCAGCAGTTGACATAATGGCTATGTTACTGGACTCCCATGTAGTCAACCATGGTTCGAGTCACAGTCCCAGCAGCTTAAACTCAAACGCTGGGCATGTGTGTGCGTGTGCCCACGATCCCCAGAGGAGAATGGAGGAGAAGAGATTGCAGCATGGCCATCCCTCCTGTGGGGTCATGTCTTGTTTTCTGTCTTTCTGGCAAGTGCGTGTGCCCTATAGCAAAAACCTCTCCAAAAAAAAAAAAAAAATTATTTAATTTCATTTCGTAGTAGTAGTATTTTTCATTTGCCGTAGGGCATGTGCACTCACCAGAGAGAGAGAGAAAGTGAGAAAGCAAGCCACTGGGTCTGGGAGTCGCATTGTAGTTGGCCTTACGGGAGTCCAGCATACCATACCACCTGCTGGCCCCTGCAATCCTTTATGTTTTTCACATGAAAAAGTCTGTGAAGTAGGGTCTCATTTTAAAGTTACAGAGTTCCTTGCTGAGGCTAAAAGTTCGTATCTCTCCGACACGCCTCTTTTGAATGATGTTCTCTTTGAATCAGTAGCTGTTGTTCATTAAAATCAATGTGGTTGGGATGAGCCAATGGTGTAGTGATTAAGGTACTGGACTCCCCACATGGCCGACCGGAGTTTAAGTCCTGGACCGATGGCTTGAAACATTCCAAGTGTATGTGCATGCCTGCCCTAAATCCCAAGAGGAGAACGGAGGAGAAGGAATTGTGGCATGGTTATCCTGCCAGGAGGGAAGTGTGATTTTTTTGCTTTCTGTGTCTCTGTCTCTGGCAAGTGCATAAGCCCTATAGCAAAAAAAAAAAAAAAAAAAAAAAGAACCTCTTAAAAAATTTAGTTTGATATCTTTTTTTAAAAAAGAATTATTTATTTTATCTTTCTTTCTTATTTTAACCAGAGTGAAAGAGAAAGAAAGAGAGAGAAAAACGAGAAAGCAAGCTGTCAGGTCCAAGACTCGAGCCATGGTCGCCCATGTGGGATTCCAGTGCCCTTAACCACCACTCCCCCTGCCTCCCCCCAGTTTGATTATCTTCTGACACCTACTCATTGAGTTCTGTGGAGAAAGAAGGAGTGGGTTAGGTGAGGGCAGAAGATGGGCTGTTGGGGCTTCAGCATAAACCTGGGGGTGCTGGCTCCTGCCTTTACAGTGGTCGTTCCTGCCCAGGTTAGGACAGCTGATTATGTAAATCATAATGACACAATGAAGAGTATCACGGATTTATGTCCTGGCAGCTATGGAGCTGATCATGTGTATGCGCTCACTCAGTGCTCACCACCACCCAGTGGAAGCATCGTCTCTGTGGTACAGAAGAGAGGGACGTGGGGGTGGGGGGAGTTGGGTGATCTACCCGGGTCCTCTAGCTGGCAAGTGACCTGAGCTGGCTCTCCAGGGCTGTGTCAGGTTGGGCTGGGTTATATTATTTTTAGTTAAGGAACAGCACATGGCTGTGAATTATTCTGGGGTAGATACAGTTCGCTACTGAAAAGTACCTTTGTGCCAGCTAGCTCTATATAGCGAGGCCCTTTTCATGCTGAAGTCATAGGTGGTCTGTACTAATAATTTCTGCTGAGAGCTGCAGTTGCTGTTAATGTGGTCACAGTGCACTAAGAAATCACCCACATGCCTTTACCGGTCACCTCCTCCATAAGTATCAGTCTCTATAAGAAAGACATTTTTATTTGCTATTGAGGTCAAAATGCTGCTAAGTGCCACCTTGTCAAAACAAATCAAGGCAACAGTGACCTTCCAAGTCTCATTGTGTGGCAACTGCTTTTGATTACAATATAGGACATCTTTCATATGACTAGCTGTGCAGTATCTTTCAGGAAAATTAGGAGGGAGAGTTTTATAAGGAATATTCTCCAAAGATATGGAAGCCTCAGGTGAGTGGAGAGGTCAGCAAAGCCACAGGGGTGAAGGGGGATAACAGTGTGGGTGTAGGAGGTATTGGCTCTAAGGAAAGCCAGAAATCCAAGACCTCATGTGGAAATTTAACTCTGAACATTCAAGACTTGGATTTCAGGATGAAATACCATAGGAATACTTTGAACTGTCTTGAGGGCACAGCAGTCGACCTGGACATGCTGGACATACCGCGATCCCGGCTGATAGGAAAGGCTAGGGGGATCGCTGCATGAGACCCTATTGAGAGTCTCTCTTCTCTCTCTCTGGCTCTGTTTGTCTTTCACTTTCGTGAACGAATTACACTTAAAAAAATATATTTAAAGTGAGCCATTAGTTGTCAATACCATTGTTCTTCCCTTGAGTTGACTGCTTAGAGGGAGACTGACTGTATTCCAGTGGACATCCTGGGACAGTCCTAGATGTCACATGCTCCAACCAGGGTGAAGTAGTATTTTTACCATTTCTGAGACATGATGTGTTCTTTCTTATCTTTCCAAGGGAAAGATTTCCAAGATCACAGTGCGTTTCTGAAGAGTAGTGCTGACAGTATGTGAAAGCCACAAATGAACATTTTCTCCATTTTTCTTTTTCAGACAGCGATGATCTTCAAAATGAAGACTCCGGGAAATTCTAGGTTCTCTATAGGAACTACAGAAGTTGAAGGAAAGAAAATTTATAAAAGGAAATTGTTTTGAAAGTATGTTTACAACTAACTGATACAGTAGAGTTTTTTTTTTGTTTTTTTTTTGTTTGTTTGTTTCTTTGTTTGTTTTAAATAATAAAACACTTTGAGAAGATTGTATTTATGGTAAAAGGAAACTGGACTAACAATGAGGCCAAAGACTTTTCCTGCCACCACTTATTCTGGAAATAGTCGACAGCGATTGCAAGAGATCCGAGAGGGGTTAAAGCAGCCTTCCAAGTCTGCAGTGCAGGTGTTATCTGTGGGACCAAACGGTGACACTTCTCTGGATGCCAAAGTTCTGGGGAGCAAGGATGCCTCCAGGCAGCAGCAACAGATGAGAGCAACCCCGAAGTTTGGACCTTATCAAAAAGCACTGAGGGAAATCAGATATTCTTTGTTGCCTTTTGCTAATGAATCGGGCACCTCCACAGCTGCAGAAGTAAACCGTCAAATGCTGCAGGAGCTGGTGAATGCAGGGTGTGACCAGGTGGGTACAGACCTCCCTCAAGGCTTCCTGCAGTGGCAGTTACAGTGGTGGCCCCTTTGGAGGTCCACAGGGGTGGCCAGAATCCGTGGCAGCTACTTGGAGGCTTTGAAGTGGTTATTACTGTGCATAAAAGTATTTCTAGGTTAAAAACCCAAGGTCCCTTTAATGTATCATTGAGCTGATCTTAACCTTCTCTCTTAAAAAGGTCTTTTTAGCTGCATTTTTTTTTCCAGGCAAGATCTAGAAGTTTCTGTACTCTCCTGAAATTGTACCACATGTCATTTCTGTCCTGTTTTTGTGAGATCAGAAGGGCTTTCCTCCTTAGCCCTTTCTTTGGGGTGGATTTGGGGTCAATCTGAGCTGTTGTGGAGAAGAGGCCAGTTGCCCTTTTCATGTTTTTGGTCTGTGCATTTTTTTTCTTAGGTAAGGGGAGGATTGATTAGCGCAACTGGCTCTTTTCTGATCTGTTCTTCTCCTATTTAAAAGAATGGAGTGTAGAAAAGAAAAAGCTTGAGAAATCATCAAAATGGTGGCCACCCAGTCTAACTTCTCAGTTGCTTAAGAATAAAGGATACCGTGGGGCTAGCAGATAGCATAGCGGTTACATTGTTGGATGCTCACATGGCCGACTGCGGTTTGGGTCCCAGACCCAGTGGCTTGAAACTCACGCCAGATCCCGGTGGTTTCCTTAATGGAGACTGACTGATTTCTCACTTCTTGTCTCTCTCTCTTTCTCTCCAGTGAGCACACACACCCTAAGGCAATGATCTTTCAAAAATTAAAATAGAGAGGATACATTAATGGAGGTGGCACCAATTATGCATGAATATACAATATAGAGCTATATGTTTATGATCTCTTAGCAAGTCATGTACCCGGAAAACATATGGCAGGGCCCTATAAAGTGGGACTAGTGTCCAACCAAGTAAAAACGTCCTTAGTAAAATGGGATGGTGTTATGAAGTGATTGATGAAAGCCAATTCTTTATTACTGCCATTTTAAAATCAGAGTTACATGACATAGAAATAGACTACATATTTTTGTTGACTTGGAAAATTAATAAGATTTCATGCTCGAAGCACTTCAGGATGGCTTGAGTACATTTAGTTTTTCAGAAATAACCTAATTCCATCGCTCTGGCATGGCAGTTGTGGGAAAAAGGCTAATACACTGTCATCTTTTACTTTTAAGAGTAATTTCAATCCTCTTATTAGAGTTCATTACCACAGAATTTACCTAGAGAATTGACATTTTTCAGGTGCTGTGTTTATGAAATGAAAGTTGCTATTTTGTAGGGGGCTTCCTTGATGCTCTAGGATGTACTGGGCTTAGCTTGTGTATAGCAGGCATTGTTATGTCGAGTTGCTGTTATAAAGCACAGGATCGTGAGTAATGTGGTGCAAAGTGTTTAGCAGACAACAGAGGCATGACCTCTCTCATTGTCAAAGTATGAAGTTCAGTATGCCGCCAAATGCTATCCCCTGACAAATGGAATTAGAGGGTTTTTGAAAGTAGGGAAGAAGCTTTGGGGGGGAGGGATATTGGAGTAAGATTGCAGAGAGATTTCAGGCCAACAGCAAAGCTCACAATCTTCCCATATGAATCACTTGCAAACAAAAGAAGCCATCAGCGTCCTGGTGTTCTTTGCAGTTCCTTTTCTGCTGTGAGAAAAAAGAAACAAAGGAATAATCCAAAATACAGGTGGGATCTTATTAGGGTAAAATCCATTAGTGATAATTATAGTTCGAATAATGAACCTGGCCCTGTTTCAAATACAGTAAAATACAGATACAATAAAATTAAGGATCATGACACTAGTGAACTTCCCATCAACATTTAATTTATATTAATTGCTAGCAGAAAGAGGTCTATTAATTATACGTAGTGCTCCTAAAATAATTCAATTGGCTTGGTGTATAGTGTTACTTTTTAACTTAAAACATCTGTGCCTCCACCCTTACCCTTAGACTCAGACTGGTAGGACAATCATGTGAATCCAGATAAGGTGAGAGAAGATCAACAGTACCTTTAGAGTCGGGTGTCTGTTGGATAAAGCAGGTTATTAACATTCTAG
Source organism: Tupaia belangeri chinensis (assembly GCF_000334495.1). Taxonomy (NCBI): domain Eukaryota; kingdom Metazoa; phylum Chordata; class Mammalia; order Scandentia; family Tupaiidae; genus Tupaia; species Tupaia belangeri. Next base: position 868,081 of record NW_006160154.1, on the reverse strand, counting down.
TATAATAGGTAGAGAGAATTCCCATTGTTGCTGCTTTTTTCCCTTTGTCTCCTATCGTGTTGCCTTTTAATTTTAGATGCAGTTTTGTTCTTTATTTGGGGTATAAATGCTATATTTAATCTCTCTGTTAATCAGAATGGCAGTGAGGCCATGTCTTCCCAAGGTCTCACGGGTGTCTTTTGGTGGTACACGTTCCACATATGTAGGATTTTGTTTATTGTACATCATACCTACGTTTTTTTTCTTTTAATCTTTTTTTTTTAATGTTGCCAGAGGGTGTGCACACTCAGTAGAGAAAGAGAAAGGGAAAGTGAGAAAGCACCCCCCCATAGGGCGTGGTCATGCTGCAACCCCTTCTCCTCCATCCCTCCCTCCTTTCGGATTTGGGCATGCATGCACGCAGGTGCACCTAGAATGTTTCTCAAGCCGCTTGGTGAGGACTCAGACTGCTCAGGTAGCCATGTGGGATGCAGCTGCCTTAATCAACATACCGCAGACTGTCTCCATTAGCATTTTTTAAAGGGATTTTTGCTGTAGGGGACATGTGCACGCCAGAGAGACAGAGACGTAGAAAGTGAGAAATTATCGCCCAGGGGGGATGGCCACACTGAAGTCCCTTCTCCTTCATTCTTCTCTTGGTATCTTGGGCACACACACACACGCACCTGGTGTGAGTTTTAAGCCTTTGGGTCTGGGACTTGAACTGTGGTCAACTACATGGGAATCTAGCAGCATAATTATTATGCCATCTGCTGGTCCCATATTTTTAAAATTTGGACTAAGGTTCTTTTGAAAATACTTGATTGAATGTTTGTAAATGGGTGTTTTTGTTTGCTTTTGTTTTTGTTTTTTAATTATTAAAGCAAAATTTACCTTAAGAGAAAGTGCACTATTCCTAAGCATACACCACAGTGAGTTTTCACATACTGAGAATGCCCAGGTAGCCAGCATATATGGCAATATATATATTTTTTTTTTTGGAGAGGTCTTTTTTTGCTATAGGGTGTGTGTGCTTGCCAGACAGACAGAGAGAGACATAGAGACAGAAAGCGAGAAATCACCCCCCAGGGGGGATGGTCACGCCGTAATCCCTTCTCCTCCATTCTCCTCTCGGGATCTTGGGCACACACGCACACGCACCCGGCGTGAGTTTTAAGCCACCGGGTCCGGGACACGAACCACGGTCGACTACATGGGAGTCCAACAACATAGCCATTACACCAACTGCTGGTCCCTGAAGGAGCTGTTCTTTAAGAAATTTTTTGGTTATGAGTGCCATAGCTTGTAGCATTGGGTACTTGTTAATGGTTTTAAGTAACCATTTAAATTAAGTTTTTATCTCTCTTCTAAAATTTCATTCCAATTTCCCTTTTAATCTTTGTGGTTTCAAATAACCATTTAAATTTTTTTTTTTTTTAACTTTGCCAGAAGGTGTGTATGCTTGCCAGAGAGAGAAAGTGAAAAAGCACTTTCATGGGGGATGGTCACGCCACAATCCCTTCTCTTCCAGCTCTCCCTCCTTTTGGGATTTTGAGCACACATGTGCACACACTGCATGACTCTCAAGGCACCAGATTTACAGATCTAATTGTGGAATTGACCATGTGAGATCTAGCCACCTTAACCACCAGACCAGGGAGCCAGCCCCCAAGTGGCCATATTATCTGTTTTCCCTCTTACTTTATTTTATTATTTTGTTTTAAAAACCACTGATTGGGGCCAGCAGGTGATGTCGTGGTCAAGGTGCTGGACTTTGACATGGTCAACTGCAACTTGAGTCCCAGACCCAGCGAGTTGAAACTCACACCAGGTGCATGTGAGTGCGTGTCCAAAATCCTGAGAAGAGAATGGAAGAGAAGGGACTGTGGCCTGGCTGTCCCCCTGGGGGATGATTTCTCACTTTCTGTCTCTCTGTCTTTCTGGTAAACACACATGTGCTATAGCAAAAACATAAAACAAACAAAACCACTCAAAAAACAAAAACAAAGAGAGAAAACCAAAAAACCCACTGATTTGATTTTGCAGCGATGTTAGCATGGGTCCCATTTCTCTATTCCACCGAAGCATGTGACTTGTTTTCTCTTGTTGAGTGGCAGTGGATTAACAGGTGCAGCACCTCTACCATGTGGGCAGAGAAGGGTTTTCTGGCTCACTGCACTCAACCTGTAACAGTGCCTGGGGTCTTGTGAGAGGCACTCAATCCCACTGCATCCCTTAGAGGAAGATGTGAATACTAGGAAGTTTCCCTTGAGAAATTGGTATTTGCTTTTTCTCTATGGACATCCTATCTACTAGTCTCCCGCTGATCTGTGGAGGGGTGTTCAGTCTGTGGCTCAGTGTAGGTACATTTCTCTGGTCCTGAATTTCTGTGGCAGCCATTTATTTTCCAAATCTTGATTTAATATAGTTCTTTTCTACTTTATTATATGTGTCTAAGTGCTTTACATTTTATATGGACAAACGGATTTTATTGCACCAAATTTGGCATAGAGAAACCACGAATGGCCAGGATGTGCATTCAGAGAAGGCTTCCTGAGAACAATGGTCATAGCACCAAAAGAATCTGGTAATCTCGTTCATAAGAAAAAGCATGAATTCTTTACTTTCTCAAGCCGAAACATTCAGTTTCTTGGTCGATCTTACACATTACTTGTATGCAGCTGCCGAGAGTGAGACCTGGGGCTTGTAGGTCTCTCACCAGACTGTGGACGATGTCTGCAGAGGTCCCGTGTGCAGACATTGTCTGAAGCGCTTGCTGCATAGCATCTCATGAAAACTATACACTAGTTGTCTTAGTTCATGAGTGTGCTGTTTACAGGAATACCTGACACTGGGTGATTTATAAACAAAAGAGATTTGAGGCAGGTCCTATAGCCTAGCCATTAAGGGAGCTGGATCCCACGTGGCCAACCACAGTTTGAGTCCTGGCTGGCATCAGGCCAGCCATGTCACAGCATGGCTGACAGAAGCAGAGAGGGTGTCAGGCATGTGCAGAGAGAGCATGGTCCATCTTCCAGGTCAGCCTCTCGCTGATTCTCCTTATAAACCCACCAGGACATAATTGTGGGCCCTGTCCCCCAACCACCCCATCACTTATCTCCTCCCAAAGGCCCTACTCTTCAACGAATAACTGAGTCAAGTTTTTACTCCCTTGATTCTGTTACAGTGACTCAACACACAAGGTTTGGGGAACATATTCAAACTGTACATTAGCTATTTGAGATGGATTCTAGTAGGTGTCGCCATATTTTAGAGGAAACTGGAGTGAGGACAAGGAGACGTGGGGCCTAGCAGGCGACTCGGGCTCTGACCCCACTCTGCAGAGCTCTGCCTAATTCCCAGTGTGCTTGTCTCTAGCCTCATTGCTAGATGGCTGCTGCCTTTTTCATCTCCCTGTTTCCATCTTGGTGGGGATTTCTTGTCTCTGACTTCTCTTTCTCTCATGTTATCTCATTTCCTTGGGCCCAGTGCTCAGCCCTCCCAGCTCCCCAAAGCCTCTTGCAAAGCCACAGCAGTCTGACTGCACTGTGCCCCACAGCCCACACTCCCATCCTCCATGGGACAGGGGCTCTTCCTGTATCACAGTCCACAGCAAGGCCTTCTCCCTGATACTTCTCCCCACTTCCTTATTTGGGGGCTCTTTTGACCTATCATTTTGTTGGCTGGTATTATCAGCTTTCACCGTCCCCTGTCAGGATTCTAGTTGTGGTCCAGTTCAAATTATTATTTAAGCATTTTTAAAAATTTTTATTTAAATTTTATTTATTTCTTCCATTCAAGAGAGAGAGAGAAAGACCCATGGCCCCAGTAAGGTCCTTCACAGGAGGATCCACCCTAACTCAGCCAGCTCCATGTCTTGGGCACATGCATACTGGTGTACCAGGGAGGCCCAGACTCAAACCCAGGGCCTTTCCTATGTGGGTCTGCTTGCATTACTGTTGTGCCACTCCCTGGCCCCTCAAAGTCTTTGTATTATTTGTGTGTCTTCTGGCTCTTCCACTTGGATATGAGCTGCTCTTATTCAAACATCCACAGTAATTTATTTCCATCTCACAAGGCGGTTGGTGTGTTAGGCCTGGTGTGAGCAGATTGTTGGAGTCTGGCCTGCTTTTCCCAGTCATGTGCAGCCCTCCCTGCAGCTGGGGTCCTGAGCGTTTACTTTGTGTACCCAAAGGCCTCCCATGCTGTTCATGCATGGGAGGATGAGGTGTTCAGTTCCTATTTGGTACAGTTTGCAGGGGACATCTTTGTTAAGGCAGAAGCCTTCACCTTAGTTGTCAGACATTGGAATAGATGCTAAGCAGAAACAACTCCTCATATTTCCTTTGTTTAGTTCTCACAATATCATCAGGAAGACTGTGGAAAAAGACCTAGAGAAATGTTAACCCTAAGTTGCTATCGCAAGATCCTGTCTCAGTGTGGTTTCACTGTAAAGAAGGTACTTTGCTCATGAAAAAGTTACAAGTATTTTAGATTGTATGTATGCGTCCTCTTTTCCCTTTCTCTTAAAAGGGAGCCTCTTTTTAGTGTTAGGAACATTTGGGGTGCCCTGAAATATTAAGAGGAGCAGGAAGAAAGAAACACTGAAGTTTAGGAATGTCAGTAATGTGACAGGAAATTGTATTACAATGGCCTTTGGGTGTAGCAGTTCCTGGACTTCCCTCCTCCTTTTCTAAAATTTATTTTAATTATTTAATTTTTAAAGAGGTTTTTGCCTTAGGGCGAGTCTGCTGGGTGCGGGGGACAGACACAGCGAGAGGGAAAGTGAGAAATCACCCTCCCAGGGGATGGCCATGCCTCAATTCCTTCTCCTCCATTCTCCTTCTGGGATCTTGGGCATACATGCACACACACCTGGTGTGATTTTTGAAGCCACCAGGTCCGGGACTCAAACTGCGGTTGGCCATGTGGGAGTCCAGTGATGTAGCTGCTATGCTATCTGCTGGTCTTCCTTCCTTTTTTAAAAAGAATTATTTAGTTTTAATTTTATTTATTCATTCATTTATTTTAATTTGACCAGAGAGAGACAAACACAGAGAGTGAGAACGCTAGCCACCAGGTCCAGGACTTGAACGGTGATCAGCCATGAGATGTCTAGTGCCTTAACCACCACACCACCTGCTGACCCACCCCCTCCTTTTTTAAGATGCCGTTCCGATTAAATTTGGCCTTGTCAAAGGTAAACTGCATACCTTTTTTTTTTTTGAGAGGTTTTCGCTATAGGGCGCATGCGTTCGCCAGACAGACAGAGAGACAGAAAGCGAGAAATCACCCCCCAGTGGGGATGGTCACGCTGCAATCCCTTCTCCTCTTGGGATCTTGGGCACGCACGCACACATGCCCGGCGTGAGTTTTAAGCCACCGGGTCCGGGACGCGAACCGCGGTCTACTACGTGGGAGTCCAGCGACACAGCCATTACGCTAACTGCTGGTTCCCAACTGCATATCTTTTAAAGTAGGATTTAAATTTACATTGACCAGACACAAGCAGACTGTAACTTTTTTGTGTCGTACCCCTCACCCTCCATCCCAGACTTCTCCCTGGTTGTTTGGAAAATACAGAAAAATGTAAAAGAAAATAAATTTTGCTCATAATTCTGTCAGACAGATATAAGCACTCTTAGCACTTAGGTATACAACCAGCTACCTTTTTTTAAAATGATAGAGTGCATACAAGCACATGAAAGACAGAGGGGGTACCCTCAACAGGGTTTTGTCTTGCTGCAACCCCTCTTTCCCAGCCCTCTTACTTCTTAGGCTCCTGGGTGCCTGGCAGTACCCAGTGTGTTTTCAGGCCACTCTGGAGATCTGAACCTGCGGTCGGCCACGTGGCCTTCAGCCTCTCAGGGCACTGTGTAACTGCTAGCACAGCGCTGGGCCTTGGCCAACTTTTTTCTAATTAAAAAGGATATGTATACATATAGTGGGTAAATGATAAGGGCAGCTTTAGTTTTTTATCGCCAAACCGCTCCTTAAATATTGTTATTTTAATTATGCCCTCACTGGAGAGAAATGGGAGAGGGCAGTGAACAAGCACTCCACACTCCCCAGTGTGGGGGAAGCCACACCATAATCCCTTCTTCTCCAGTCTCCTCTCGGGATTTTGGTCATACATGTAACCAGTGTGATTTTCAAGCTGCTGGGTCCACTACTCAAACCATGCAGTCGGCCATGTGGGATCCAGCTGCCATACCACCAGTGGACCCTTAAAAATTATTAAGTTGGGGCCACATGGTAACACAGCAGTTACCCAACAGGACCCACATGAGAAAAGCCTGGGTTTGTGCCAAGGTCTCCTTGTACATACTGGGTACATGTAAGCCTGTGACCCTGGCCAGCTGAGGCTGGGGGTGGTTGGGGTGCGAAGACCCTGTTGAGGGTGTGCCTCTCTCTCCTGTGGAAGAAATAAATTTTGTTTTGTTTTTGGAGAGATTTTTGCTACAGGGCACGTGCACTCGGCAGAGAGATAGAAAGAGACAGAAAGAGAAATCATCCCCCGGGGGGATGGCCACGCCACAATTCCTTCTCCTTCATTCTCCTCTTGGGATCTTGGGCATGCACGCACACGCACCCAGCGTGAGTTTAAGCCACTGGATCCGGGACTCGAACCGTGGTTGACTACATGGGAATCCAGCGACATAACCATTTCTCTAACTGCTGATCCCAGAAATAAACTTTTTTCAAAGAAGTTTCTGTATGGGCTAGCCAGCCCTATGGTGCAGTGCTTAAGCACTATGCATGGGGAGCCGGATCCCACATGACTGACCACAGCCTGAGTCCTGGCCCTGGTGACTGGAAAAACATGCAGGACACATGTGTGTGTGCCTATGATCTTGATGGGATGGAGAAATGGAAATAGAGAACGGGGGGAGGGGGAGGATTGCAGCTTGACCAGGCCCTAAACCCTATTGGTTAGAGCGTTCTGTCTCACACACCTCTGGGATTAAAAACAATAAAGTTTATTTCCTCCTTATGTGAAAGGCAGGACTCCCAACAGTCTTGAGGCCATGATCTGTCCCTAGCCTCAGCCAGCCCCAGCTCATGGCTCATATAGGCTGCCATACTCAGGTTGCTGTCTCAATGCCAACATGGAACTTTCCTATGAGGGTCTGCGCTGCAGAGTGTCATGTTTTACTGCTGTGATGTCCCCTCGTATCTTTTCTCTCCTTGTTGAGTGCTGCAAGTCCAAGGTCTTTATAAGGATCTGCCGTCCTGGTGGATCTGTTAGAGGGGGCTGTGCGGGCAAGCGAAGAGGCGAAGAGGCCATCCGAGGAGCAGCATGAGCCCTAAGACCCCAGAGGCAGTGCTGTCTGGCCATCAGCTTGGTTTGATGCAGCTTCCT
>NW_006160154.1:845186-860488 GCF_000334495.1 Tupaia belangeri chinensis | reverse complement strand
AGTTCAGGAATAACTGGCTGCTGCCTTATCCGAGACCTTGGTCCCTGCGGTCCTGAGTCCCAGGCCTCCACAGGGACCAGCCTCTCTCCCTTTATCCCAGATCAGTACACAGGTTAGCATTTTCTGTGTGCCATGGTGTGAAAAATGTGGAGGATCGTAAATATCATTTACTTAACGCCTGTTACACGGTGCTGAGCAGCGTCCCATGGAGAAGATGATTTACTGTCCTGTGGCTGGGGTGGTGGTGAGGGAAAAGTTGAGAACTGTTGCTGCCTGAAGCCTAAGCTCTGCCAGACTTGGATGGAGTCCTGAGAGGAGGGCTGTGAGTTCTGAGGCTCGGGTTTGCGTGTATTCTGTTTGGGGACTTCTTTTAAAGCTGTTTCTGTAACTGGCAAACAGTTGGTAGATGTAAAGAGAAGGGGGAAAAACAAGGGAGTTGATTTTTTGATGTGAGGTAATAATAATTCTTACAGAATTATTTTTATAGGGTTATTAAGAATTTCAGACTTACCAAAGCCACTACCCAGCTTCTCTTTATTTTGGTATTAATTTTCAGTTACCAGAAGTTAATAGTTTTTGGGGCCAGCAGGTGGCGTGGTGGTTGAGGCGCTGGATTCCCACATGGCTGACCAAAGTTTGAGTCCTGGTCCCGGACCAGCAGCTTGAAAACTACAACAGAGATAAAGAGATAAATAAATAAATATATAGATAGATAAATGTATGTTTAAAAAGTTTATAGTTCTCAAGTTTCAAGCAAAATGCTTTTTTATATATTAGAAATTTCTCTGTATTCGGTTTTACTTTCTTAGATTTCTTTATTTTAATAGCAGTAAATTTTGAAAGGATGTTTTTCATAATTATATTCCCAATTTGTAATATTCTACAATTAACTTACTACTGGGACAGTTTGAATCTTTATTTTTATTTTTATTTAGTGTGTGCTTGGGCTTGCCTGAAAGAGAGACAAAGAGGAAAATTGAGAAAGCTCCCTCGGGGAGGCATGACAACACTGCAGTCTCTTCTCTTGTTGAGATTCTGGGCATGCATATACACGTGCCAGCCTGTTTTTGAGCACCTGGGTCTAGGACTTGAACTGCACAGTTGGCCATGTAGGAGCCAGTCACCTTAACCACCATGCCACTGGCTGGCCCAGGTCTGACCCTTTGAAATGTAAGTCTACATGGATTCTCCAAAAATTTGGGTAAGAAATTGTCCAGGGACCAGCAGTTGGCATAACGACTATGTCACTGGACTCCCACATAGCCAACCACAGTTCGAGTCCTGGACCTGGTGGTTTAACGCACATGCGCCCGGCGTGAGTTTAAGCCACTGGGTCTGGGACTCGAACCGCGGTCGACTACATGAGAGCCCAGCGACATAACCATTATGCCAACTGCTGATCCCTGGCTGGCCCAGTTTGAGTCTTTATGTGTTCTTGATCTCTTTAGCTTGAGACACAGTAGGGCATTCCTCTACCCTTGTCCCTTCCTAGCCTTGTGCACATGGTCGGTGCTCGGCAGAGGGCTGCCGGTGTTGGATGCAGACAGACTATCAAAATAGTGGCCCAGCTTGTCTGCCATCTCATCTACGTAGGCTTCAGCTGCTGGAGCAGATCCGCAGCTTCAAGGTTCAATATTTGTAGGAGAATGAAAAGGCTGGCTGGAAGGTGGCTGGGTAGCCAGCATGGCAACTCTTCATCATTAAGGACCTAGGCACCTTCTTTTCTTCCTGTTCTGCTGTCTGACTAGTGGCATAAGTCCTCCCATGCGCAAGGTGGCACCTCTCAAGCTAATATGCCAGGCCCAGGGCAGGGAGAGGGCAGCTGAAATGGACACCCTGACTGCACCTCTTCTTCTGGAGCTTCCCCAAAGCTCTTTGGCCAGCACTAGTCACTTAGTCACAGAGATTGAAGCAGCCTGGGAAATGTGCACCTTAGCTGGGTGCAGGGCCATCTCTGACAGAACTGGGCTCTGTTAGTTAGGAAGACGAGAAGACGGCTCTTGGTTAGGGATCTATAGTTTGAGGGGGTCTTCAGAGAGAGCAGAGAGGGCTGGCCCATATTGTCGCAGTTAAGCCTTGTGCCTAGAGAGCTGGATCCCATAGAGTAGACTGCGGTTCAAATCCCAGCCTTTGTGGCTTGAAAAATGTGCATGTGTGCCCAAAATCCTGGCAGGAAGGACAAATGAAGGAGAAAGATTTGCAGGATTACCCTGCCCCACTGGGGGGCGAAGTGCTTTCTTCCTCTCTCTTGTCCACATGTGCCCTCTGGCAATCCACAGAAAATTAATGGAAAATGTGTTTCATGAAAAGACTATGATGTATTTCAAAAAGATTTTTTTGTGGGGTAGGGTACCAAAATAAACTTGGATTTTAATTCCATTTTCTTAGAAACTTTTGACGTTCCCTCATACAGCCATGCATCGTCCTGGCTGTGTGCCACAGCAGACAACTTGCCTTCTGAGTCTTGAGACTCCTCATCTTTATACTTGGGATAACGATGCCTCCTTCTTCACGAGTTATCCTGCAGGTCAGAAAGAATGTCTGTAAGTGACTGGAACGCAGTTGACACCCACAGATGGTGGCTAAACCACAGTGCAGTGTGTCATCAGTGCTTGAAAATGTGTGAAGGAGCTGTGGAGCTGAATTTCAGGGCACTCTGGCATATTTTATTTAATAATAAGGTGGTTGTCCTCTTACCAGCTTTGGTGCTCTGGTCTCCTCTCCCACAGAAGTCACATGGAGATTTGCTTGAACCCATGGAATGTGCGTGCCCTTGTGGTTTTTGATATATATTTGGCTGGTTGTGACATTAGAAGAACTATTAATCATGTTATAGAAATAAAGGTGGTTTTGTACAAAAAAGTCAATGATTAACAGTGACACATTTCCCCGGCCAGCAAGTAAACATTCCATGTAAATCTGATGCAACTTCATTTGGTTTATAAAAGATTTTATTCAGCAGACAGCCATTGTGAGGCTAGTGGCTTTGGCATCTAGGAGGCTCCAAAGTGGGGTTGAGCATGATGGAACAAATCAGACTGTGCCAGCTGTCAACCTCAGAGTAACTTCAGTGGCGCTTCAGGGGTACTGTTGTGTGTCCCTGTTGCCCTCCCTTTCTGCTTCCATGCCAAATGGCTTTATTCAACTCTTGTGGGGTTTTTGTTGTTGTTTTGTAGAGGTTTTCATTATAGGGCGCGTGCACTCGCCAGACAGAGAGAGACATAGAGACAGAAAGCGAGAAATCACCCCTCAGGGGGGATGGCCACACCACAATCCTTCTCCTCCATTCTCCTCTCAGGATCTTGGGCACGCATGCACACGCATCCGGCGTGAGTTTAAGCTACTGGGTCCAGGACTCGAACCGTGGTCGACTACATGGGAGGCTAGCCACATAGCCATTATGCCAACTGCTGGTCCCTGACTCTGCTGTTTTAGTATGTTCACTATTTTTCTGGTGTTTTACTCTGGAAAGTAGAGCAAGAGGCTCTAACCCGTAGCTGGGAGCCTATTCATAAATCTTGTGTTTGTTTCCAGTTTGCCAAATGTACGTTGCTACTTTTGGGCATGATTTTTAAGAACTCTAGTGGGAAGAATGATCAACTCATCAAGGACTCAGCCAATCTTCTCCTTTCAGAATTTCATTACTAAGTTCTGGAGCTGGCAGGTGGCGAGGTGGTTAGGGGCACTGGACTCCCACATGATCTGACCATGGTTTGAGTCCTAGACCTGGCAGCTTGCTTTCTCACTTTCCTTCCAGCCTACCCCACCCCCGACTCTGTCCCTCTCTGGTCAAATTTAAATAAATAAATAAACAAATAAATAAATTATAAGTAAAATCTTTTTTTTTAATAAAAGAATTTCATTACTAGATTCAGAATTCTTTCCCTTTATCTTAGCCTTTTTTTTTTTTTTAGGTTTTGGCCATAAGATGTGCACTCAATGGGGGAGGGGAGCGGTGGGGGAGAAGAAGGAGAAATCACTCCCCAGATGGATGACCACACTGAAGTCTCATCTCTTCTGTCCTCCTTTTGGGGTTTCGGGCATGTGCACAAACGCACCTATCATGATTTTCAAGCTGCTGGGTCTAGGACTTGAACTGTGGTTGACCATGTGGGAATCTAGCACTTTGACTACTGTGCCACCTGCTAGGCCTTAGTCCCTTTTTATGTTGCTAACAGAAATACTGGAGATGGGATGATTTATAAAGAAATAGAAGTTTGAATATTCAGGTCACAGTTGGAGGTCTGATGTCCAGGAGCCAACTTCTGGTGAGGCTACAACACTTCAGAGGTCAGGGTTTTGAGCTAAGGGGCTCTTGGTAAGGTTTGACCTGCTCTGATCTCCTTTCCTCTTTTAGAAACACACCAGAACTCAGTCAGAGGGGGCCTGCCTTAATGACCTTATCCCAGGACACCATGTAAGGATTTTCACTTGACATCTGTGTGATACAACCAAGTCCCAACACATCAACTTTGAGAAGATATATGGTCACTCCCACTGAGACAAAATCATAAGACATAAACCTTTAGGGGACGAACCATTATCTAAACCATAACACCTCTATAGTGGGAAGGCGTGTATTCCTCCTTGTCTCTCCCTGTGCCTCTTCCTCTCCTCCACCTTCCTCCTCTCAGAGTCTGGGAGAAGTTCCGAACTAAAAGGCTGAACCCTCTGTTTTAGTCTTGTCCCTGGCCCTAGTCTCTACTTTAGTCTTTGTATTAATGAGTCTTTTCTTTGGTACTTCCTTCCCCCCCACCCCCCTTCTCTTAGATGGTTTTCAAACTGCATCTTTTTATGGCTAACACCATACTTTACATCTGGATTCTTCTCCATAGTCTCCCTGATCCAATCATCCTTCCAATGAACTTTTGCTAAAACATGAAGTCAGCCACTCCTTGGTAACCACTGCCCTCTTCCTCTGTGCTGTTCTCCACGTACTTATCAAACTTCATCCAGTCACTTGTTTTGGTTCAAGTCCTCTTGATCAGTTGGGTCTGCCTTTTACAGGCCATCTGCCACCAAGCCGTGTGACTTTCCTGCACTGACTTTGCTCATGCTGTCACCCACCTGGAATGTACTCCCCATCCTCCAGCCAGCTGTAGTCCACCCACTCAAGACCCACTTCCATGATTCATCCTTGTGGGCTTCTCCAGCTATTCATTCCAGTGCAGGCTGAGTTCTCCCTTTCCAGATCCCCATTTGTGTCAGTACTGTCTGGGGAACCCTGGTGGGTCTCCACAGGGCCTTGGGGATCATCCAATCTGACCACTTCTGTTCACAGTTGAACTGACTGAGACCTGGAGAGGTGATGTGGTTATTTCTAGACTGCACAACAAATAAGGGTCAGAGGTAGAAGCCATTCAGTTTTGTTCATGGAACTTGCGAGAAAGGAGAAAGAATTCTGTTCTTTCCCATTTATAAAAATGAGACATTTTTATGTAGTAAAATTCACCAGTCAGCCCACTCTCCAGAGATAATCACTGTTATTTAGTTGTGTATCTATTTCTTTTTGTGCTTTTATTAACTTTTTATTTTAGAAAAATTTGAAAAGTAAAATAGCATAGTGAAACTCCATGTAGGTGTCAGCCGGCTTCAGTAGTGAGCAGTGTTCTTCCTTTCTCATTTCATCTATCTCTGGAATGATTTTTCTTAAATAAACATTTCATTGAAGTTTATATCTACATTATTTTAAAAAACAAATTCCAGAGGTAATATGCTGCCCCAGAAGCTGGGTCCTACATGGTGACCATGGTTTGAAGCCCTGGCCCAGTCAGCCTGAAACACACTGGGTACATGTGTGAGTGCCCAGGATCAAGTGGACTGGAGGAAGGGGATTGCAGTGTGACCAGCCCGAGGAGGGTGCTCACATCTCTCTCGTTCTTCCTCTCACCTGCACATGCATGCACATGCGCTGTATCATGAATAAAATGGAATTTCTAGTCCTTAAGGTCTGCCAGTGGCATAGTGGTTAAGGCAGCTGGATCCCACATGGCTGACTATGCATTTAGAGTCTCAGGTCTGACAGCTTGAAAAACACACCAGACACGTGTGCATAGGTGCTGAAAATCTCAAAAGGAGGGAGAAATAGGGGAACGGGAATTGCATCATGACCTTTCCCCATAGGAGGGTGCTTTCTCCCTCTCCCTTCCTTTCTCCCTCTCTGTCCTCAGTGAGTATATGTGTCACCTGGTAAAACTTTAAAAAAACTTTAAGCATCATATCATTATAGCCCCATAAATACTTTAAATATTCATATGAGGAGGGTCTTTATGAAGTTCATGGAAAAAATGTATCATGGCTTTCAGATTTTTTTTGTATCATAATAAACTTGTGTTTTCACTATTTGTCTATGAACTTTTTGAAGTCCTCTAGACAAAACCAAACATTTTTTTTTAAGCATTATTTATTATTATTTTTTTTAACTTGACCAGAGAGAGAGAAAGGGAGGAAGAAAGTGAGAAAGCAAGCTGCCAGGTCTAAGACTTGACCCACCATCTGCCATGTAGGAATCCAGCACCTTTATCACCACGCCACCCGCTGGCCTCTAAAACATTTTTTTTAAGAGGTTTTCACTATAGGGCACGTGTGCTCGCTAGAAAGACAGAGAGAGACAGAGAGACAGAAAGTGAGAAATCACCCCCCCCCCTCAGGGGGGATGGCCATGCCGCAATCCCTTCTCCTCCATTCTCCTCTTGGGATCTTGGGCACTCACGCACACGCGCCCAGCATGAGTTTAAGCCACCAGGTCCGGGACTCGAACTGCAGTCGGCTACATGGGAGTCCCGTGACATAGCCATTACACTAACTGCTGGTACCCCCAAAAAACATTTTAAAGAAACACAAAAGACAAAATAAAAGCATATCACGATTCTTCAATTAACATTCAACACAATAAACTTATCAGTGGTAGTGCCCCCTTACCTGTGGATTTGCAGTTTCTGTTACCAAAGGTCAGTTGTGTTTTGAAAATAACAGAATACTTTGAGAGATGGACTGCATTCATGTAACTTTTAATATAGTATATTGTTATAATTGTTCCATTTTATTACTCTTTTTGATGTCTTACTGTGCCTGTTTATTGTTGTTTAAGAAAATTTTAAATTTAATTTTATTTATTCAGTCGTTTATTTTAATTTGACGAGAGAAAGACACACACACACACACACACACAGGAGGAAAGTGAGAAAGTAAGCCACCAGGTCCAGGACATGAACCGTGGTCAGCCATGTGGAAGCATCCTGTGCCTTAACCACCACTCTACCTGCTGGTCCCCACTGGGCCTAATTTATTATTATTTTTTTTTTTTGGAGAGATTTTCACTATAGGGCACATACACTTGCCAGACAGACAGAGAGAAACATAGAGACAGAAAGTGAGAAATCACCCCCCAGGGGGGATGGTCACGCCGCAATCCCTTCTCTTCCATTCTCCTCTCGGGATCTTGGGCACGCACGCACACGCACCCGGCGTGAGTTTTAAGCCACCGGGTCTGGGACGTGAACCGCGGTTGACTACGTGGGAGTCCAGCGACATAGCCATTACTCTAACTGCTGGTTCCCATGCCTAATTTATAAATTAAACTTTATTGCAGGAAAAAAACATATGATATATGAGGTTCAGCACTTTCTGAACTTTTAGGTATCCACTGGTCTTGAAGCAAATGCTCCATAGATGAGAGGAAACTATTATATATTTAATTATATATAATATATTTACAACTACAGTTGACTCTTAAACATCATGGGGCACCACACTCTCCACACAGTAAAAAATCTGAGTATAGCTTGACTTCCCCAAATCCTAATACTAGTAACCTACTGTTGACCAGAAGCCTTATGGATAACATAAGCAACACATATTTTGTATGTTACATGTATTATTTATTTTATTCTCGCAATATAGTAAGCTCGAGAAAAGAAATGTTTTAAGACAGTTCTAAGGAGCCAATAGGTAATGTGGAGGCTAAGGTGCTGGATCCCACATGGCCAACTCTACAGTCTAAGTTCTGGACCCGGCAGCTTGAAAATTATGCTGGGCACATGTGCATATGTGTTCAAAATCCGGAGAGCAGACCGGCAGAGAAAGCGTGGCCATCTCCCTGGAGGGTGATTTCTGACTTTCCCTCCCTCTGACAAGCACACATGCCCTACAGCAAAAAACAACCTAACAACAACAACAAAAATCTAAAAGTCATAAAGATGAGGAAATGCATTTACAGTATTTATTGGGAAAAAACTGTATATAATCAACTGTACTTGGCTAACATTTTATATCTGCTTACTGTAAAGTGAAATTAATTTTCCTGAGGAATTACTAAGTGAATGTCACTTCATCTTCCCAATAAGCCTTGAAGGAGGGTCTGTCATTTTGTCCATTTAGCAGACCAAAACTGGGTCAGAGGTTAACCACACAAGGAGACAGCACCCTTACTAAGTGGTGGAGCTAGGAGTCAGATCTGGCTGTCCTCATTTTGTGTCTGAAATTCTTTTCTTTCTATGTTTATATACAGAGAATTTCTTCCAACCATTGAAACCATAATTCTAAAACATTTTACATGGCATTATGGTGGTCTCCCAGAATTTTACAGTTCCATTATATTTAGACAGTTAGATCGTTTCTGGGTTCTTACTGTTATGTGTAATGCTATAATGGACACTTCTATTAATTTTTTTTTTTTTGGAGAGGTTTTCGCTATAGGGCGCGTGCGCTCGCCAGACAGAGACAGACAGAGAGACAGAAAGTCAGAAATCACCCCCCAGTGCGGTTGGCCATGCTGCAATCCCTTCTCTTCCATTCTCCTCTCAGGATCTTGGGCACACACGCACATGCGCCCGGTGTGAATTTAAGCCACCGGGTCTGGGACGCGAACTGCCCTCTACTACATGGAAGTTCAGTGACATAACCATTACACTAACTGCTGGTCCCTATTAATAAATTTGAAGAAAACTCTATTATTAACTTATACTAGATATTTTCTCTCCTCTTCCCCCCCCCCTTTTAAGTGATAGTATGTGCACATGAGAAAGAGAGAGAGAGAGAGAAGCACCCTTGACAGAGTCTTCTAATACTTCGACCCCCTTTTTGCAGGCTTTCAGCTGCATGGGAAAGGTCCTGGGTTCTTGTTTCAGGACCTCCCTGTACACTTCTTATGTGAATGTCTGCATGTGGTCCAGGCCATCAGATCAGGGGTGGATCATGGTATGGAGCCCGTTAGAGATACCTGTCTCTCTGTCTCTGCCTTTCCCTTTCTCTCATGGAAGAAATAAATGAATAAAGTTTAAAAAGAAGACACCTAAATATTTGAAGTAAAAATAACACTGTTTTGATGGGCTTGTTAAGCATATAAATACACAACGCTGTAGTTTCAATGGAAATATATTATTACAAAGTTTCTGTATTCTAACATAATTCAAAATTAACATTTAAGCAAAGTTTGATAAATTAAAAATGAATACCTTGCAATCTTTAGAGCAACTACTAAAATACAATTCAGGGGCCGGTAGGTGGCGTTAAGGACGCTGGACTCCCACATGGCTGACTGTGATTTGAGTCCCGGACCTGGTGGCTTGCTTTCTCAATTTCCCCCTCTCTCTCTGCAGCGTGTATGCCTGCTGCTCTTTCCCTCTGTCCCTCTCCGGTCAAATTAAAATAAGTAAATAAATTTTTAAAAAATGTATATATATGATTTAAGGAACTAGAGATAGTGAGCCAATGGAGGAATTAAAATACTAAAAAAGTATCTGATACAAAAAGAGAAGCAAAGGTATGAAAAAAACTGACACAACAAGTAGGAATGGCAGACCCAATAATTACATTCACTGTAAAGGGATTGAGAATTCCATTCAACAGGCAGAGATTGTCAGACTGAATAAAACATCAGGTCTAAGTATTTGCTGTCTGCATAAGACATATTTTAAATACAAACATGTAAGTAGACTAAAAATAAAAGGTCGGAAAAAGATATGCCATGCAAACAGAATAGATGCAGTGACAATATTAGTATCAAACAATACCCTTCAAGTTGGAGGAGTATTATGCAAGGCAGAGAGGGTATTTCATAATAAAAAGGTCAGTGCATCAAGATGTAGTATGTACCTAAAACCAAAGCTTCAAATTATATGAAGCAAGATGTGGAGAAGCAGGCATATGCATAGCCATACTTGGTATTCGGACACACCTGTCAGGACTGGATAGAACAGATAGACAAAGATGTCAGAAAAGATATAAGATATTTGCACAACATTATAAGCCACTTTAACTTGATTGATGTCTCTAAAACACCAGATTCAATAGCTGTAGAGTACACGGTGTTTTCAAGGGTACATAGGATGTTCACAGAGACAGACCATCTGTTAAGATAGTGAACACTTTGAATAGATTTCAAAGATTGAAATTTTATAGTATGTGTTCTCTGATCATAATGAAATTGAATTAGGAAAAATAATCTCGAAAAGCCCCAAATATCTGGGTCTTAAACAGCAACTTTTTTTTTTTTTTTGGAGAGGTTTTCACTATAGGGCGCGTGCGCTCGCCAGACAGACAGAGACATAGAGACAGAAAGCGAGAAATCACCCCCCAGGGGGGATGGTCACGCCGTAATCCCTTCTCCTCCATTCTCCTCTCGGGATCTTGGGCACGCACGCACACGCGCCCGGTGTGAGATTTAAGCCACCGGGTCCGAGACGCGAACCGCGGTCGACTACGTGGGAGTCCAGCGACATAGCCATTACACTAACTGCTGGTTCCCAGCAACATTTTTTTTTTAAGAGAGATTTTTTCCCGTAGAGTGCATGTGCTCACTGAAGAAACAGAGATGGAAAGCGACAGATCACCTCCCAGGGGAGATGGCCATGCTTCAATCCCTTCTCCTCCATTTTCCACTCTGGATTTGCCCTGCCATGAGTTTTAAGCCACCAGGTCCAGGACTTAAACCATGGTTAACTACTTGAGAGTCCCACAACATAGCCATTACACCATCTGCTGGTCCCTAAACAATTCTAAGCGACTCATGAGTCAAAGGAGTCACAAAATAAATTATAAAATATTTTGATCTGAGTAATAAAAATTCAACATACCAAATTTTGTGAGATTCCTTTTTAAAGAGTAAATTTAATTATGTATATTTGAGGAGGTTTATAAAATGATGTTAGGAAATAAAGATACAGAGATACATATTACATATATACATGGTACAGTGGCTACTCAAGTGAAGCAGATTTACATGTATCATTCTACATTGTTATTTTGTTTGTGAGTGTGATAAAAGCAGCTAAAATCTACTTATTTAACAAAAATTCTTTGTTTCTTTAAAAAAATTTTGTTTTTATTGTCAGTCAACATGTATGCTCACCAGAGATAGAGAGAGCAAGTATCCTCCAGTGGGCTATGGTCATCTAACAATCCTTTTTACTCCATTTCTCCATTCTTTTAAGATTTTAAGCACAAATACACATGCACCCAGTGTGTTTTTTCAAGCCACCAGGACCAGGGTTTGAACCATCATCAGTCATGTGGGATGTGACTTTCTAGGCACAGAGCTTAACTGCTGCACCATGGGGCCAGCTCTCTTGACTATTTCTTAACTTACGGTCTTTAGTAAGCAAAAAAACAGCCTCTTGTTTCATGAATCTTTTTGCATTGGGTTGCTGGAAAAGTCATGAAGCATTTTTGCCTAGAAAATCAGAAAAATATGTCAAGACTTTTCTGATGACTCGATATTTTATTTTTAGTCCGAGTTTCATTTATTTCTGCCCTGATCTTCTTTATTGTTTCTTTACTTCTAATTTTAGGTTTGGTTTGTACTTGCTCTTCTAGCTCCTTGAGGACCATTGTTAGATTATTCATTTGTTTCAAGACATTTAAATTTTCCTGCTTGTGGCCAGCAGGTGGTGTGGTGGTTAAGGCACTGAACTCTCACATGGCCAATCATGGTTCGAGTCCTGGATCCGGCAACTTGAAAATCATGCCGTGTGTATGTGTGTGTGTGTGTGTGTGTGTGTGTGTGTGTGTGTGTGTGTATGCATGCGTGCCCAGAATACCAGGAGGAGGGTTTGTGGCTTGGCCATCCTCCGTGGAGGGTGATTTATTTTCCATCTTTGTCTCTCTTTGTCTCTCTCCAGCAAGGGCACGTGCCCTATGGTATATAGTGTGTGTGTGTGTTTTAATTTCCTTCTTAATTTTTTCACTGGTCCACTAGCCTTTTAAGAGCATGTTGTATAATTACATGTATTTATGCAGTTTCCAAAGTTGGTCTTGTTATTGATTTCTAGTTTTGTTCCATTATGATCAGGAAAAATGTTTCATACAGATTTTAAAAAATTTGTTGGGGCTTGTTTTGTGGCCTTACATATGGTCTATCTTGGAGAACATTCCATGTCCCAATGAGAAGAGGATGTATTCTTCAGCTGTTGAAGAGCATGTTTTGTAAATGTCAGTGAGGTCGATTTGATCTATAGTGCAATTTAACTTGGATGTTTCTTTATTAATTTTCTGTCTTGATTGATCTGTGCAATGCTTGAGAGTAAAGTGTCAAAGTCTGTTACTATATTAGAGTCTATCTTTACCTTTTTTATCTGATACTTTGCTTTATGCATTTAAATGCTCATGAGGCAGGCACATATATATATATATTTACCATTATTGTACCCTCTTGCTGAATTGATCCCTTTATCATTAGAAATAGTGACCTTCTTTGTCTCTTTTTACAATTTTTTTTTTTTTTTAAGAAATTTTCGCTATAGGGTGCATGCCACTTGACAGAGAGAGACAGACGGACAGAAAGCAAGAAATCACCCCCCCCATGGGGGATGACCATACCGGAGTCCCTTCTCCTCCATTCTCTTCTTAGGATTTTGGGCATGCATGCATACATACCTGTTATGAGTTTCCAGCCACCAGGTCCAGGACTCGAACCATGGTCAACCATGTGAGAATCCAGCTCTTTAACCACTACAACACCTGCTGACCCCCTCTTTTTACAGATTTTTTTACTTATATTCTGTTTTATCTAGTATAAACATAGAAACTCCTGCTTGTTTGTGGTTTCCATTGGCACGGAATGAATGTCTTTTTTTCATCCCTTTACTTTTCTGTGTTTTACTAGTGAAGTGAGTTTTTTTTTGGGGGGGGAGAGGTTTTTCGCTATAGGGTGCATGTGCTCACCAGACAGAGAGAGACATAGAGACAGAAAGGGAGAAATCACCCCCCAGGGGGGATGGTCACGCCGCAATCCCTTCTCCTGCATTCTCCTCTCGGGATCTTGGGCATGCACGCACATGCGCCCGGCGTGAGTTTTAAGCCACCGGGTGTGGGACACGAACCGCGGTCGACTACGTGGGAGTCCAGCGACATAGCCATTACGCTAACTGCTGGTTCCCTTAAGTGAGATTTTTGAAACAGCATATAATTGGTTCTTTTCATCTGTCCAGCCAGTCTCTATCTTTTAATTCATTTATATTCGGAGTTATGGTTGATAGGTGAGAACTTACTCCTGTTATTTTCTTATTTTCTGGTAATTTTGAATTTCATTTATTCCTTTTTTCCTTTTTTCCTATTGTTTATCTTTGTAGCTTAGTGATTTTTCCCTAGTGTTAAGGTTTGATTTTCATTCTCACTTGTGTATCCACCCTGCTGGTGAATTTTATACTTTCATGTCTTTTTCATGATGGTAGTAGTCATTCTTTTAATACTAGTACTAATCTAGATGTACTAGTTTGTCAGGAAAGGTCATTATTTTTTCTTCTATGAAAAAATGCCTCATGATTTCCAGTGACCCAATAGAATTCCCTTGAACATTTCTTGTAAAGCCAGTCTGGTAGAGAACAATTCCAACAGTTTTTATTTGTCTGGGAAAGACTTTATTTTTCTTTCATTTCTGAGAGATAGCTTAGCTGGATATAGTATTCTTGGGCAATATTTTTTCATTCTACACTTTGAATACATTATTCTCTTCTGACTTGTAAGGTTTATGCTGAAAAATCTGTTAATCTAATGAAGATTCCTTTAGACTTCTTTGTCTTTTGGGACCAGCAGTTAGCGTAATGGCTATGTCGCTGGACTCCCACGTAGTCGACCGCAGTTTGCGTCCTGGACCTGGTGGCTTAAAACTCACGCCGGGTGCATGTGTGTGCGTGCCTAAGATCCCGAGAGGAAAATGGAGGAGAAGGGATTGCGGCGTGGTCATCCCCCTTGGGGGGTGATTTCTGTCTCTCTGTCTGGCGAGCGCCTGCGCCCTATAGCAGAAACCTAAAAAAAAAAAAAAAAGTTTGATTATAATGTGCCTTAGAGAGGATCTTTTGGGTTGTATATAAGGAATCTGAGCTTCTTGAATCTGGATGTGCATATCTCTCTCAAAGCTTGTGAGGTTTCTAGGTATTGTTTCATTAATTCCCTTTTATGATAGCTTTTCCTTTTTCTTCTTGAACCCTCATAATGCATATGTTTGTTCACCTACTGATACCCCTAACATACTATAAGCTTTCTTCATTCTTATTTTCTCTCTCTTCTCTCTCACTCTTTTGTATGATTGGATTATTTCAATTTGCTCGTCTTGAGGTTCAGAGAATCTTCTGCTCAACTTGATTAAGTTTATTAAAGCTGTAGCTTGTATATTTTGTTTCTTTGAATTCTTCTCCAAGAGTTCTGTTTTGCTCTTTTTTTATGATATGTGACCCTTTGTCACATGCCTTATTCAGATCATATAACACTTTCTTGATTTCATTGTATTATCTATCTATATTCTCTGATATCTGCGGAGTTTCCTTAGGAACATCATATTTAACTCCTTTTCAGATATTTCATAGATTTCCTTCTCTGTGGGATCTGTTGCTAGAACATTATTGTATTCCTTTGGAGGTGTTATGTTACCTGGCTTTTGTTTTTGGAGAGGATTTCGCTATAGGGCGCGTGTGCTTGCCAGACAGACAGAGAGACAGAAAGCGAGAAATCACCCCCCAGGGGGGATGGCCACGCCGCAGTCCCTTCTCCTCCATTCTCCTCCTGGGATCTTGGGCATGCACGCACATGCGCCTGGTGTGAGTTTTAAGCCACCGGGTCTGGGATGCGAACCGCAGTCGACTACATGGGAGTCCAGCGACATAGCCATTATGCCAACTGCTGGTTCTGTAAAGAAACTTTTTCTTTGGGGGGGGAGAGGTTTTTGCTATAGGGCGTGTGCGCTCGCCAGACAGACAGAGAGAGACAGAGAGATAGAAAGCGAGAAATCCCCCCCAGAGGGGATGGCCACGCCGCAATCCCTTCTCCTCCATTCTCCTCTCGGGATCTTGGGCACGCACGCACACGCG
>NW_006160154.1:821614-844618 GCF_000334495.1 Tupaia belangeri chinensis | reverse complement strand
TTGCCAGACAGACAGAGAGACAGAAAGCGAGAAATCACCCCCCAGGGGGGATGGCCACGCCGCAGTCCCTTCTCCTCCATTCTCCTCCTGGGATCTTGGGCATGCACGCACATGCGCCTGGTGTGAGTTTTAAGCCACCGGGTCTGGGATGCGAACCGCAGTCGACTACATGGGAGTCCAGCGACATAGCCATTATGCCAACTGCTGGTTCTGTAAAGAAACTTTTTCTTTGGGGGGGGAGAGGTTTTTGCTATAGGGCGTGTGCGCTCGCCAGACAGACAGAGAGAGACAGAGAGATAGAAAGCGAGAAATCCCCCCCAGAGGGGATGGCCACGCCGCAATCCCTTCTCCTCCATTCTCCTCTCGGGATCTTGGGCACGCACGCACACGCGCCCTGCATGAGTTTAAGCCACTGGGTCCGGGACTCGAACTGTGGTCGACTACGTGGGAGTCTAGTGACATAGCCATTATGCTAACTGCTGGTCCCAAGAAACTTTTTTTAAAGTATTTTTATTTTGTTTTTTTGAGAGAGAGTATGCAATAGAATGTGCCTGTAAGACACAGACATGACACACACACACAGGAAACAGGTACCCTCAACAAGGTCTCATTATGCTGCGAGCTCCTTTTTTCAGCCCTCCAGTTAGTCATGAACTTGGATTGCATGTGCATGTGTCTGACATGTTTCAGAGCAACTCAGGAGCCAAACCTGCAGTTGACCATGTGGCTTCCAGCTTTGGAGATCAGTACTCTTACCACCTGCACCACCAGGCTAAGGTACCAGAAACTCTTCCTCACCAGTGACCATAAATTATACCTCATTAAGAATATTTTGGAAACTCACTGGAAGTAATAAATAGTAAGTTAGCTGAAAAGGAATGCTGATTGCAATTGATAATAACCTGTTCAATAAATAGGAATCTATGAGTCAAAATACAAAACAGGATGAGACTGTAAGTTATGTGAGAATCCCTGGTCTTCTGGACTCTGCATCAGTGTGAGTGGCTCTTGGGCCAGCTGAATTCTCCAGCTTGTGCCCTGGAGCAGCCTAGGTAATGCCTGGCTATAGAGCACTTGAAATGTGGCTTCTTCAAGTAGCAGCATGCAGTGAGTATGCTACACATTAATTTGGAAGATGTAGTACAAAAAAGAATATAAAATACTGTATCAGTATTTCTGATACTTATTCCATGTTCAAATGATAATTCAATGTACTGGGCTAAATTACATATATTACAAGTGTGTGTGTATTATATATATATATATATATATATGTTTATGTTTTTTAACTCTAAAATGTAGGTACCAGACAGTTGAAAATGCTGTAAAATGCTATATGCACCTTTCATTAGTGCCTACTGGACAGTGCTGTGCTAGGCAGTGGTGATAGTCAGGATGAGAACATCATCAGCGACTGCTTGGAGAGAGCTCCCCACAGGGAGGATAAGCCCTGCCCAGAACTGCCCTCGCTAGAAATTCTGCCAACTTAGAGTGATGTTTTTATTATTATTACAGTGGTAATACAAGAGGGGGACTTCAAAGAGTACATGGAAAAATATATACTGTGAAAATACTATACATGCATTCTGAAATTTTTTTGCACCAAAATAGACTTGTACTTTAATTTCCTTTTTCCTTGTACTTTTGGAAATCACTTTTGGAAATATGTTCATTCTAGAAATTTTGAGGCACTCTTGATGAAAATAAAAGCAGTAAGAATCTTAACTCTGAAAGACAGCCACTGTTAAGAGAAATTTTTAGCATGACCCTCTCCCCCATATATAGTCATGGCATGTATATATAATATATTCATACACATTATATAATATATATGAATATATATGAATGTATATGTATATTATTTGTAGAACAACCAGGCCCAGCACCAGTAGTCCACAAGTTACACCACTCCTTGGGAGGCAGGAAGCCACGTGGGAGGCCCAGGTTTTGTTCCCAAGCTAACCTGAATAGGCTGGGTGCAATTATATACCTGTAATCCTAGCTAATTTGGAGAGGTTGGAACAGGAGGATTGCAACACAGCAAGACCCTGCCAGAAATACCTCTCTCTCTGTCTCTCTCCCTTCCCTTTCATAAAAGGAAAACCAAACCAAAACAAAAACATAAGAATCACATTGTTTTGTAATTTTTGGCAGTATGTTGATTTTTCCTAAAAGCCTTAGGTTTATCATTTCATTTCATGAGTTGCTGCTCCTTCCCATATTCCATTTTTTCAGTTTTAAACTCATTCACGCTATTTTTCAACCTGGCGTTTTGTTTTCACAGTGACACACTGTAACTTTTCTCTGTGAAGATCCCTAAACTCCCTGTGGGCCCCCTTTCTCTCAGAATGCCAGGATGCCTGCTTGTTGTTTTCCAAAGTTCCCTGATTTCTTTCTTCTTAGCCAATAGTACAAAATGTGTCATTATTTGGACTTCTCTCCCATCCTTGTGGAATTCTAAGCCTAGTTTCCTTATTCAGGCTCAGTTTCCGAAGACTTGGGAACTGAATGTTCTCCTCATGAGCTTCGGCTCCCATCTGCTGTGCATTGGCCATGCCTGGTGGTCGCTTTGGTTGACCTCGGGTCCACCTGCAGGCCTCGGGCTCTCTGCTGTGTGAGGCAGAGGTTGCTGGCTAGAAGCCTGAGGGTCTGTCTCTTTTGCAGTTGTGTTCTATTTGACCCATGCAGTGTTTTTGCAATTTTTTTTTTTTTAAAAAACTATTTCCAACTTTCAAAAACGAGGAATTTTCATGTTGAAATTTGGGTTTTTAGCTTTCCTGGAAAAGCCCTGACTTTTTTCTCCTACCTGAGGGCTGATTATGAGGTCCTTGGTGACTTTGTGGCCCTGTTACAACTCTCTGGCTCAGTGTTGATACAGGGAAGGTGTGATGGATGGAATTTACACCCTAAGCCCTTCTTCCTGTGAGTCTCCAAAGAGGGGGCTCTGGTAGAGGGGGCTGTGGTAGAGGGGGCTCAAGTAGGGGCACACACCGCATAACTAGGCAGGGCAGGGCTGGACTGGGCTGGACTGGGCTGGGCTAGGCTGGCCTAGGCTGGGCTAGGCTGGGCTAGGCTGGGCTGGGCTGGGCCAGGCCGGCTTGGCTCGGCTCGACTCGGCTCAGCTCGGCTCGGCTCTAGGATGTCTTCCTTCCCATACTCCCTGGTCCTCCCTCCAAGCCGTGGAGCACAGGCCTGGTGCCCCTCACCTCCTACTGTGGCTCATGAAAGAGAAGACCAGAGCGCCTTTGGAAGACATCCAGCTGAACGACAGAAGGGAAAATTTTTATTACGTATTTACTTACATGTGATGAAGATCATAGATGTGTTCCAGAAAAAGTGGTTATTTCTTTTAAAGTAGGACATTGTAGGTTTTTTTCCTCTCCAGAAATTATCTGGAAAATCCCTTTGTGAACACAATGAAGATTTTTATTCTGTATCAGTATAAGTCTCTCTGTTTATATCAATTCCAGTTTCTCAAAAACCCATAAATGAAATTCCCTACTTTCATATCTTAATTGACCTCATGTTACTTTCTTTTAAGTTCCTCATCTCTCTTTTCCTTGCTTGCTTAAGTATTTCATTTCTCTGACTCATGTGGTAAATACAGGGTTTCTGAAAATACCTTGATAATAAATGTAATAAAAGATTTCTTTGACTTTGGTGAGGTTTACTTCATCTCTGCAAACACTTGGAAAGAAGGACAAAGTGTGTTTTGTATGATTAGAGTGAGGGCCAATGGGTACAGGTCCATGTGAAGCAATCTTGGCGTGATACAAGGGAGAACTTTCTCACTGTGTGATCTGAAGATGAGATGACAGGGACTTTTACGACCAGTGGGAAAGGAAAGGTAAAGGTTGTGCGTATGGGGAGTTCTAGAACATAGGTAGATGCAGTCTCCAGCAGCAGCTCTCAGCCCTGACCACACATTGGACCACACATTACACAGTGCACACCTGTGTAAACATGTGGATACATCATACACACACATGCATGTACATGTGCATACACCTCATTCACATGCACACACACGTGTATGTATTCACATATGCACATTGCTATAGTTTGAATGTCTCCCAAAATCCATGCATTGAGACTTGGTTGTATTGTAAAGGTGTTAAGTGAAAACTTAATCCCTCCGTGGTATCTCAGAATGAAACCTTTGGCTGTGATAAGGTCATTAGAGCAGGGGTCCTATGACTGACTTCTGGTGGGCTTATAAAAGGGGAAAGGAGACCAGAGCAGACAGAGGCATGGACAGCGTCTGCTCAAGATCTTGCCCTCCACTGTCTTACAGACCCACCAGAAGTTGGCCTTTGGACATTGAACCTCCAAACTGTGATAAACCTCTATTCTTTGAGTCACGCAGTCACAGATATTTCTGATGGCAGGGCAGTAGTGGACTAATACACACATGCATCCATGTACCCATACACTTAAATTCTTGTACACGTGGATATGTCATGTGCATGCTCACTCACACACGAGTGCTTATACTCACACAAATGCACACATGTTCATATACATGCATATATTGACACTTGTGTGTATAAACATGTACATAGACCTCATACATATACTGTCACATGCATGCATCTACCTGTATACATTCATACGTGCGTGCACCTGTGTGTATATCTCACACACATGTAGGTACACTCATGCACACAAATATAGGGGTACATGCATATACACATACAGGCACACATGCACATGCTCAGGTATTGACATGCATACCTGTAGAGCCAGTTTCAGAGGTTCTGATTTAATTGGTTCTGGGTATTGGTATCTTTTTTAAAGCTCCTTGAAAAGTTTGAGAACCTACCTCTTTTTTTTTCATTAAAGAATTATTTTATTTACTTTTATTATTATAATTATTTTAAAATTTGTTTTAGGGTATGTACACTCACCAGAGAGAGAGAGAGAAAGTGAGAGAGCAGCTTGCCAGGCACAGGACTCAAGCCATGGTTGGTCATGCAGGAGGCCAGCACCTTAACCACCACGCCATCTGCTGGCCCCATAAACCTACCTCTTTTATCTTTCCGGTTCACCTTGGGCCCACTGCCCTTTCTGTTTAACATAAAATAAAATCAGCCTCTCTGAGGAAGAATGGGACTTAGTGTTCTACGTTCAGGCATATTTTGTATAAACTGATTGACATTGGGGGCTGTCTAGAAGGAAAGAGATGTACATCTACCTTCTCTCGACCACTTTAGTAGAGTAGGAAGCCACCAACAAGACAATCCACGGTTGTGTTTTCTAGAAAAATGTGCCAACGATAAACAAGTTTAGCATTTTGTTTGTTCTTGAGAGATTAAAAATATTTAATAAAAATGCAAGTAAAAATATGCAGTGATTTAATAAAGTTTTTGTTTTTAGTATCAATACCTTGCTTTCTCATCTCACCAGCTGGGAATTAGTAAATTCTCCAGTATTACTGCAGACCTAGCCCAGCACCCACACCTAACAAATGCTATGGATGAGATTCATTGCACACCAAAACCTTGCCTTCTTTTATTTCCATAAAGAATATATAGTTTTTGAAACTAAAGTGTGAGTTTATTTTGGTGTAAAAATTTAGAAATGCATACTTTTTTTTCATAATATGCATTTTCCATGAAATTTCTGAGACCTCCCCTTATATAACATAGATGCTTAACTGAAATAATAGTAAGTCAAAATATTTATACAGTGATAAGTTTTTTTTTTTTTTTTGAGGCTTTTGCTAGAGGGCACATGTGCTAGCCAGAAAGACAGAGACAGAGAGACCGAAAGTGAGAAATCATCCCCCTGGGAGAGATGGCCACACCACGATCTCTTCTCCATTCTCTTCTCAGGATCTTGGGCATGCACACACATGTGCCCAGCGTGAGTTTAAGCCCCTGGGTCCAGGGCTCAAACCACGGTTGACTACATGGGAGTCCAGCGACATAGCCATTACGCCAACTGCTGGTCCCAGGGATAAGATTTTTAAGGGCCAGCAGGTGGTGTAGTGGTTAAGGTAGCCAGATCCATGTGACTGACTGTGTAGTTCCAATTTCCGTGAGTGAGAAACAAACTAGGTACATATGTGTATGCCCAAAATTCTCAGGAGGGATTGTGGTGCAACCATCTCCCCTGTGGTGGGGATGATTCTTCCCTTTCCCTCTTTTCTCTGTACTGTCTCTTTCTGGAGAGCACACACACACTACAGTAAAACTTTAAAACAAATTTTTTAAAAAATAAATATTTCCTTTCTAATTGAATTGTACGTATAAATGCCTTAGCTTTTAGAGATGCCTTTTTGACTTGCCAATTTATACGTCAAAACATGCTGATTATCCTATGTGTTGTTGAAGCCAAGTGAAATTGATCCAGAAGAGTGAAACTAAACAGACTTGAAATCTCCCAACTCTACACAGTGGCTTTAAATTTAGGGAACACAAAGAGAGCCATGACAGGACACCTAATTGAAGGAATAGTGTTTTCAAAGCTTCACATTATTAGTAGGAAGAAATGAGTCATCATTTTAAAAGGGTGTTTTGGTGCCTTTGGCACCCAAATGTCCTTAAGTAAAGTGCCGAGTGAGATCCTTGAGTGGATCAAGCAATCAGTTTTGTGGGTTGCAAATAACAATGTAAAGAATCATAGCAACTATAAATAAAGGATTGAGGGTTAGCATTTTTTATGAAATTGTGAGTCATAGTAAAAAAAAAAAAATACTAAAAGCATAGCTCTCAAGAAAAAGGTAATGTTTTTCCTGCCAGGTGCTTTGTAAAGGGCTTTGTTAGTCATTTATCCCCTTCTATAACCCACTGTGATGCTTCAAGACCCTTGCACTTATAACAAAGTTGAATTTCTTTCCTGTTTTGCTGTCCTTTCCTCTGTGGGACTTGTGAAGTATACTTTTGCTCATACATAGTTAGTTTGGTGCCATAATTGCTCTTACATCTGAGGATAGATGCTTTGCCATGGATCATGGAAGGTCTTTTCTTTTGTATTGATTTTCCTGATCTGTAGAAAACTGGACTTAAGGTGGGAAACGAGGTGGGCAGGTAAGTATTCCGCCCATGGTAAAGACAGTTACTTCACACATTCTGAGGAGCTTCATAAATGAGAAGCTATCTGGCACGTTTCTCACCTTGAGATGAACAAACCAGTTGCCAACTCTTGGTTTAGGGAGGCACCTGGCTTTCCTCTATGTCACATGAGAGGCTGCTCTTGGCACCGCCCCACTGTTTGCAGCTGGATGGATACTGCAGTTTCCTGGGTGAAGGATGGGGGTGAAATGCAAAGATGTTCCCTTTCCAGTAGGTTAGACAACTTTCTAGACTGTTAAAAGGAGTACACTAGGAGAACCGGAGCTTTTTTGCAAACTGCTGGTTCTAGAAAATCAAATGAACTTTTTTTTTTTTTTTTTGAGAGATTTTTCACTGTAGGGCGCGTGCGCTCGCCAGACAGACAGAGAGAGACATAGAGACAGAAAGCGAGAAATCACCCCCCAGGGGGGATGGTCACGCCGCAATCCCTTCTCCTCCATTCTCCTCTCGGGATCTTGGGCATGCACGCACACGCGCCCGGCGTGAGTTTTAAGCCACCGGGTCCGGGACACGAACCGCGGTCGACTACGTGGGAGTCCAGCGACATAGCCATTATGCTAACTGCTGGTTCCCAAAAATCAAATGAACTTTTGATAATCCCCCAAACCCTATTTATAATACCTAGCAAAGAAAACTTAAAAAGTGGGCATTGGTAAGCCAAAGATACTTTGCTTGTCTTCTTGTGACTGAAGTTTATGAGTTAAGTTTCCTTTGGGTGTTCAGTGAATTCATGCATGTAATGTGAACTACCATATTGTTCGTGGTATTAGCTGATATCAGTTATAGACATTTCTTTTCGATACATCTCAGAAGTTATACCCAAGCAAGTAAGACATCCAGTCCCTGCCAGAGTCCTGGTCCTTCCCGTGTCTGAAACATAGGGCTTCTTCCAGGGCAGGATTCAATAGTACACAATGAAACAGCTCAAACTGCTTGGAGAGGCAGGCTCTGTCTGCCCTGCCTGTCACTGGCCGCTGTCTCCCCTTATCTGTGCAGCTGATCTGGGCTTTGCCATCACTGATGTTGGAACCCTTCAGAATGAGGGAGTCATGCTGGAAGAAGAATGAAGAAATGTGTTCCTAACCATTCTTGGCAAAGTGAGGCGTAGCGCTTTTCAGTAGCGATCTAAATATTACTGGAGCAAGAGGATTACATTTCTACCTTTGGCTGGCTATATGTTCAAAACTCAAGAAAAATCTGTAGTCAATGTTAGTCCCTGATTCAACACATCTTGTGGGGTGTTTGCTGTGTGCCAGGCACTGTGTTAGGCCCCAGAAATGCAACGGGTAACACATTGGTCCTGGTCTACCCTTCTGCAGCTTGCAGCTGAGACTCAGCAACCCACCAAGCAATGCAGTGGAAGTATTTCCTTTCATAGTAACCTGTCATAAAACAGACAAGATCTTAGAATAGTTTAGGTCATCCCAACTGGAAAAAGAATGTTATGTGGTGATTTGTGAATTTCTGAGAAAGGAAGTTTCATTTGGTTGAATCTGTAAACCTAATCCATCGACATACTTCCTTTTTATTTTTGTTGTATTTTATTTTTTTAAAGATCCTATTTCTTCTTTCCTTGGCCCTGTGATGTTTATTTTTGTTGTTCATGTTAGACTTTAAGGCTGATGGCAGCCGTGCTGGCTGCAGAAACAGATTCTTGCAGGTCAGTGAAATCAGCAGAGCTCCTTCTAGTTGCTGGACTCTGCCGGTGGGGTGCTGCTGCCACGCGTTGCCTTCCCATCCACACGGCCTGGAGGAGGCATGTGAAACCTCCCAGTCTGTGGGTTTCTACCAAATCAAGCACATACTTTTCATTCATGGACATTTGCTTCACAGCAGCTCTTTAGCAAAGCTTGTGCTCTATTCATACTTACTTGTAGTCAAACCATGATGGCAGTGCAGTGTGGTCTTTTTGGGCTAACCGGGTGTATTACTGCTTTCTTTGGCTCGTTTGTTTCAGTATTGGAATTTGGTTCATATAGCTCATTTAGCCTGAGAGAAGAGCTGGCTGCATTGCTGACTGTCCTCTCTGGTCTTCACTGTTCTGTGGGAGAACAAGAAGAAAAGCTGCTGGATTCGGGAGTGCCCCCCTAACTATCTGGGGAGTGACCTGGGAGCAGCCCTGTCACCTTTTCCCTGTCGCTACCTCATACAAGGGTACTTCAGAAAGTTTGTGGAAGAAGGAAGGGCCAGATAGCGGCACAGTGGTAAATTGTGACACTCTCCAAGGCTAACCCACATGGGAGGGCTCTGGGTTTGCATCTGAGGACCTCGCTGAGCACTCCAGGCATGGTGTGCCCATGATCCAGGGCCAGCTGAGGCAGGGGTTTGCTCACAGCATTGAGACACTGTTGGGGCCCTGTCTCTCACTCTCTCACTCATGAAAGAAATACCTAAACTTAAAAAAAAAAAAAATTAAAATGTGAATTTATTTTGCTTTAAAAAACTTGTTGAGGGCCAGCTTCATAGTGCAGTAGTTAGGCACTGTGCAGATAAGCCAGATTCTATATACTGACCAGGATTTAGGTCTCACCCCCATTGACTTAAAGAACACAACAGGCACACGTGGGCATGCTTGAGATCCTGACAGGGTGGAGAATTGGAGGGAAAGGACAGATGCGACCCAGGCCCTGTTCGGGGGTGCTCTCTCTCCCTCTCTCCCTTTCTTGTATATATGCCCCCTCGCATAAAAAATAATTGAAGAGCCAGCAGCGATGGGGTAGCAGTTACATCACTGGACTCCCAAGTGGCTGACCGTGGTTCAAATCCCAAACTTGGTGACTTGAAAATCATGCTGGGTACATGTGTGTGCATGCTTAAGATCCTGGGAGGAGAATGGAGAAGGGATTATGGGATGGCCATTCCCCCTAGGGCACGGCGGGGTGGGGGGGGATTTGTCACTTTCCTTCTCACTCTGTCTCTGTCTCTTTCTGGTGAACCATGTGCCCTAAAACAAAAACCTCTCAAAACAATTGAAATCCATGTGGTTAATACACATTTTCCATGAATTTTGGGAAGACTTCTCATATTACCCTGTTCTTGTTTTTTAGAATAATTTTATCTGTTTTCCTTACATTACTTGGCATTTTAATTGTACTTCCTATTTTAAAATTATCTGTGCACATTGAATAAGAGGATGAGAAAAAGGATGTTTCAGAGAGACACTAGAGAGAACATTCCAACATAAACATGAAAGCAACATCAATAAAATGAAACTCGATCAGGGCCTTTAAACAGCTGCCAGGATTTTATACCACGTCCAGCCTTCTTGGGTGCAGCCTTCCAGGTAACGCTGGCATTACCTTTCCTGACCGTTTTGGATTGTGTCTGTGGAAAATTGGACTCTCGCCATGGACATTGGAATTAACGAACACTAATTTTTTACTTTTATAAAGAACAGTAATTAGTATTCCCTCAAGCACATTAGTCACAGTCCAAGAAGCGAGAATATTATCAGGCATCAAGCCAGGACAACTGTTCAGGTCCAACTGGGACAAACACACAGTCCCATAACTCTGGCAAGCAGCTTTGGTAACCTCAGAAAGCTCTGCTTCACTGTTGCCGTGACCAGTTGGTTGGTCATAACTGCCATGTAATGAGGACTTGTAAGTGTGAGAACACGCCCTGCCAGGGGCCAGATGGTAGTGGACTGGGAAGGCGTGGTGTTCTGTGAAGCGTCTGCTGAGTGCCTGCACGCCCGCACTCTGGGGGTGGATTGTGGGGTCAAGATCCTATTAGGGGTGCTGTCACTCCCTCTCTCTCTCTTTTTTGTCTCACTCATAGAAGAAATAAATGAGTAAACTTAAAAGAAAGAAGAGCATACCTTACCACTAGAATGTCACTGCTGCATCCCCTGTACCTAGAATAAAGACTCACGCTATTTGGTTATTCAGTAATTTGGTTTTTTGCTATTGTTATTGCCAGAGGGCATACCCACTCACCAGAAAGAGAGAGAAAGACAGACAGAGAGAGCAAGCACTTCCCAGTGGGGTACGGCTCACATGTCATTCCTTTTTTCTCCATTTCTCCATCTTGTCAAGATTTTGGGCATGGTGTGTTTTTCGAGCTGCCAAGGCTGTGATTTGAACCACGGCAGTCCTGTGGGGTCCGGCTCCCTTACCTACTGTGCTACCATGCCAGTCCAGTAATAGTTTTGAATGAATGAAGCATTATATCTGAGACCATGAAATGACTGCCTTGGAAAAGATCTCTGTGCCTTCACTAGCTGCTTTGTAATAGAAGCAAGTACTTGGAGCTTTTCCTCTTCCCACCCCTCACCCATGTACCTGTGAACGCAGGATACGTACTGATCTCTCTTAGGTTCAGTTTTTTCATCTTTGAAATGTGGCTAGTAGTGCTCATTTCCTGGTGACAGTAGGGTGCATGAGGATTCAATAGGTAAAGAGCCGCACCTGGTACCTTGCCTTTCATCGGCACTGTCCCATCTTCCTCTCATCCTGCCATTGCCTTTAAAAACATTCCAAGCCCTCATACCATATTTGTTGACTCTCCAGCATAGAGACATAAATGGCATTTTCTAAGAAAATAATCATAAGGCAGGAACCCTTTAGGTAGACAGTTTGACTAGCAGGTTTCCTAGTCCAAGAGTGGAAGCACTTGGTGTTAATAAATGCAGCACTCTTGTCATTTCTGGAATTCTATGAACTCTGCCATAGTCAGCTGGTATGTTGCCCCTAGATCTTCCAGAGTCAGGAAAGAAGCACAATAGATTTTTGAAATTCCTGGACCAAGGCAGTCTCCTAGCAATAGCATATAATGAAAGCACTGTTTCAGTCTTCTGTCACATGGAGTCACTCAACCATGCGAAATAGCTGTTTCACAGAGAAAATATGGGATTGAGGAATTGTAACGTATATTTTCTAAACTTTTGTTTGCTGGTCCTCTGCCACTTGTGGGCACAATGACCACTTCAAAAGCATGAGTCTCCTACCAGGAGAACTATGAAGGGACTTCAAAGGTTTGTGGAAAATGGCGTTAAAGTATGAGTTTATTTTGGTACAGCAATTTTTTTTATTTTTTGGAGAGGTTTTTTTGCTATAGGGTGCGTGCGCTCACCAGACAGACAGAGACAGAGAGACAGAAAGCGAGAAATCCCTCCCCAGGGGGGATGGTCACGCCACAATCCCTTCTCCTCCATTCTCCTCTTGGGATCCTGGGCACACACACACACATGCCTGGCGTGAGTTTTAAGCCACCGGGTCCAGGACGCGAACTGCGGTTGACTACGTGGGAGTCCAGTGACATAGCCATTACACTAACTGCTGGTTCCCGATACAGCAATGTTTTGAAGTCCATGCAGTTTTTCCTAATAATAATACATTTCCATGAACTTTTTGAAAACCCCTGTGTACCTCTAGCCAGATCATTTGCTGCAAAGAGTCCTGCTTTCATGAGTGCCCAAGGCTCATGGAGTGAGTTTGTGGATCCTGGCTTAGAACCAGTTGACACATACTCAACCTCTTTAGAAGCCATTTTTAGTCTTTAATAGGGATTGGGTGAAGAAAAACAAATATTTCAAAATAATGGCGTGAGAGAAAGTAGTGAGAGTCTCAGGTCCTAGTAGATGATTTGGTGATTAATTATCATGCATTTCTGCAAAAATCATCATGACACCAAAACTGTGACGTAGCTTCCATTACTGGGTTGACATGTCTTTGTCAGTACTTTTTTTCAGTGCTATAATTTTAGTTTTACAAAAAAAGTCATATTGTACGCACTGTTTGTGTGTTTTGGCTTTGTGCTGGAACACGCTTTCAAATAACCAGTGATTCTTGGACATTCGTGTTTGGATATGATGTAGTGGAAGCTGATGGGGGCCTACCTGTGGTAGCACATGCTGCTAAGATACCGTGCTGGGACCACATGGGAGGCCCAGGTTCAATTCCAGACCCACCCTAAAAGCCAGGCACAGTGACATGTGCTTGAAATCCCAGCAACTCGAGTAGGCTGAGATAGGAGGATTGTAAACCTTGAGGCTGGTTTGGGACCCTGTCTAAAAAAAAAATTTAAGTAAACAGCTGATTGGATGGTAGAGTGGGTTTGTTGGCTGGGACTTCATCGTAGAGTGACTAGGTAAAGGGCCAGCTCTTCACTGGGAACCCACAGATATTGTGTCTAGAGACTTGTCTCTAGGCCCGTTGGGTTTTTGTTTGTTTGTTTGTTTGTTTTTTGAGAGGTTTTTCGCTATAGGGTGCGTGCACTTGCCAGACAGACAGAGAGAGACATAGAGACAGAAAGCAAGAAATCACCCCCCAGGGGGGATGGTCACGCCACAATCCCTTCTCCTCCATTCTCCTCTCGGGATCTTGGGCACGCACACACACGCGCCCGGCATGAGTTTTAAGGCACCGGGTCCAGGACGCGAACCGCGGTTGACTACGTGGGAGTCCAGCGACATAGCCATTATGCTAACTGCTGGTTCCCTAGGCCCATTGGTTTTTCAAAAATAGGCCCTCAGATTTCGAGGGTCTGTGTTGGTTGGGCAGGGGAAGAGAGCTGAAGGACCCGCAGTTGATTTAGTGTGTCCATGCTCACCTATCCTGTTTTTATTTTTATATTTCCTGTCCTCACTGTCTGCTGTCTTTGATTCTGATTAAGTGGTGCTGGAGGAGGCAGGGGGACCTTAGGGCCCAGGGCTCTGCACATGGACCTCAGCGAGGTCCGTACTTCATCCTCACTGCCTGTGAGCTCTCAGCATACACTTGTGCATCATCTTGAGAAATGGAGGTGATAATTATCCCTCCATCCAGTTTCTGTGTTCTAAAATGGATTGAAATGTCTTCTTTTTTTTTCTGTAAGTTTATTGATTTCTTCGATGAGAATGGGAGAGAGAGATAGGGAACCCCCCAACAGAGTCCTCACATTGTGATACCACCCCCCCAGCCTCAGCCAGCCAGGATTATGGGCATACATGTGTCCTGTGGGTACGGGGAGGCCTCAGTATGTGAACTAGGGATCTTTCTGAATGGCCTCAGCATTGCAGACCTTTGCATTACCACTATGCCATTGCAAATGCCTACATGTCTTCTTTTTTACTGTGATGTGAGAGTAATTTGGTGTGCTAAGGTACTTTGTATAACCGGAAGTGCTATATATTTTTTTGTTACTTACTTTTATAATGTTGTTCTTTTACTTAGTATATTGTAAACATTTCCCCATGTCATTCATTGCATTTTACTCTTTAACATATTTTTTTTTAAAATTGATATTCCAGGGACCAGCAGATAGTGTAATGGTTACATCACTGGTCTCCCATGTAGTTGACCATGATTGGAGTCCCAGACCATGTGACTTAAAACTCACATTGGGCATGTGCGCATGTGTGCCCAAAATCCTAAGAGGAGAATGAAGGAGAAGGGATTGCAGCCTGGCCATCCCCCCAGGGGTGATTTCTTATTTTTTGTCTCTTTTGTTTCTCCAGCAAGTTCACACACCATATAGCAAAAATCTCTCTTAAGAAAAAAACTAGTATTCCACTGAAAGGATAACAGACCTCAGTTTATTTATGCTGACACACTCAGGTTGTTTGTAATTTTTTACCGTAAGGAGCACTCAGATACCCTTTTAATTAAGTTTTAGTTTGCCTCTAGGATAAGCATATATTCTTAGAGACTTGGTGGGCCTAAAGAGTGGGGACTCTCTGAGACTAGTTTTCCTTGTCTCTGGAGCAGAGTAGCCATGAGGGGAGGGTTGGTCATTCAGTGAGGCAGAGTCCTCCAAGGCCTGAATCCTGCCTTCCAAGAGCTGACATCAGGGTGGAGAAGCCTATATGGTTATACCAAGGTGAGTTCCTTTCCTCAGTTTATCAGTGCACGTCACTATCCTTGCCACCACCTGCTGGCATCAGATGTTTTAAACATTTGTCAATCTAACTAGTATGAAATGGAGCCTCTTTTTTATTTTTTTATAAAGGGCATATGTCCTCACTGGTGAGACACAGAGAGACAGTGAGAAATCACCCCCCAGGGGAGTGGCCACATTGCAGTCCCTTCTCCTCCATTCTCTTCTTGGGATTTTGGACCCACATGCACATGCGCCCAGTGTGAATTTCAGGCGACCGGTTCCAAGACTTGAGCCATGGTTGACTATGTGGGAGTCCAGTGATGTAACCATTATGCTATCTGCTGGTCCCACAGTTCTTCATTTTTTAAAAATGAAATTCTGTACTTACTGATGATGTTGGACTTCTTTTGGCTATTTGGGTTTTGGATTCAGATTTAATACCCCTGGACCGTTATGAACTTGAGAAATGATTACTCATTCTGAGCCTCCATACCCTGATTTTGATAAAACATAAGTAGCTGCATGTTAGAGTTTTTATGTGAATTAGAGACCACATATATGGCTTGTGACTCTTTTTCTGTCTCAGGTTATTTCTTTAGAGTTTATCCATTTATTTCTTCCATGAACAACAGAATCAGAGAGAGACAGAAAGACAGCACTCCCAATAGGATCTTTTTGTTTTTAAATTTATATATTTATTTACAGTCATTCACTATACATCAGTACAGTATAAAAAATGAGATTTTGCATCCAGTGTACATTGTATATTGGCTCAATCAAGAATATTACCATACATGTTATCATCAAATAATTTCTATTTGTTTCTTATATATTTTGCCTTTTTCCCCCCTTGATTCCCTATCTCTCACCTTCTGCCAACTCCCCTCCTTCTCGCACACTGTCTCTGGTATGCACAGTTGTTTTCCATGCCCTTTTTTTTTTTTTCAAAATTTTATTGATTCACTAAAGATCTTAATTAATTTAAACACTTTCATTAGCAGGCACAGCTGATATATGCATATTTATGAATGCATGTCTGACTTTAGGCATAAACCTCAGAGAGTAAAGGGAACATACTATAAAGTAGTACCTTACTTGGGCTCTGTAACTTACTTCAGTCATTACATAGGTATTGATAAGTATTTTTAATGCATTTTTAAATTTCAAAAATGCTTTAGTTTTAATAGACCAAAATAAAAAAATGTTAAGAGAAATTTGCTTTAAACTTAGAGCCAGAAAAAAGTTAGGATTCAATTCAAATAGTAGGTAGATGAACCTATCAGCAGTTCAAGAGAAAACAAAAATATTTAAATATGGAAATCAACGCATCAAAGAAAATCAATAATGTTTTAGTCTGAAGTCAAAAAATTCTATTACACTAGTTCACACTCACGTAATTAATCTCTCTTCTGTTGAATTTGCAGTGTTACTGTGGTCTGATCTTCCCATTTAGACTCTCCAGACTTGTCCCTGCCATTAAGCTGGCCATTCTCTTGGTTGTTTCTTGTACTCTTAAGATTTCTGTGTGTCTGAATTTAGTTTTCCTGGTAGAGTACTCCCTTCAGCACTTCTTGGAGATCTGGTCTAGTGTTGGTAAATTCTTTCAGGTTTTGTTAATCTGAGAATGTTTTTGTCTTTTTTTCCCATATGAAAGATAATCTTGCTGGGTGTAGTATTCTTGATTGAAATTGTTTCTCACTTAGCGCTTTGAATATATTTTCCCATTCTTCCCTTGCTTGCATCGTTTCCGATCAGAGATTCGAAGTTAACCTTATTGAATATTCTTTGAAAGTAACTTGACATTTCTCTCTTGCCAATTTTAGTATCTTGTTTCTGTCGGTGATCAATCTAGCTATGATGTACCTTGGGGAAGATCTTCTTGGGTCTAGATATTTGAGTGCCTCTCGAGGTTTGGAAAATTTTCTTTCAGGATTTCATGGAATAGATTATCAATGCCTTTATTAGTTTCTTCACCTTCTGGGATACCAATAATCTGGATGTTTGGATGTTTAATGGTATCTAGTATTACTCATAAGTTATTCTCATTTTTGGGGGATTATTTTCAATCTTTTTGATGAATTTTTCTAGGTCAGAGGTTCTATCTTCTTAAGAATTCAGTCTTCATGATCTAATCTGCATTCGATATTTTCAAAAGAAGTTTTGATTTCCTGTATTAGAGCCTTCATCTAGCTCCTCTTTCAGGTTGTACAGGAACTTCCTTACCTTCTGGAACTTGGTGTCTCTTTTCTCCTGCATTTTCTAGAGTTCGTTGTCTCTCTTCTCTTGCATCTCTGTTAGCTTTGTCACTATGAATACTTTTTTTTTTTTGCTATAGGGCACGTGCACTCGACAGAAAGACAGAGACTGAAAGCGAGAAATCACCCGCCAGGGGGGATGGCCACGCTGCAGTCTCGTCTCCTCCATTCTCCTCTCGGGATCTTGGGCACATACACACATGCACCCGGCGTGAGTTTTAAGCCACCGCGTCCCGGCTCGAGCCATGATCGTCCACATGGGAGTCCAGCGACATAGCCATTACGCTAACTGCTGGTCCCAGTAATTTAAATTCTTTATCTGATATTTCCACGAGTTCCCTTGTGTTCTCTGTGAAGGAAGAGGAATTATTCTTTAGAGATATTTTCTTGGTTTCTCATATTTCTTGTGCCTCTGTGGTGGTTTCTAGCCATCTGATGGATTATAAATTTTTTGTGGCTCCTGGCTAGACTGGGGAGCAGGATGGTGAAATCTGGGCAAAGGGTCTTCAGTGGTTGAAATCCCCAATATCTGTCCCTTTTAAAGGTGTGATGTAACTTTTCCAGGAAACTATTAATACATGAAAACCCCATAGCCAGAGAGTTTCAGTTTTTGCTACCTTCATAACTGAAATATTTGTACCTTTCACTAGGTGACATTGTATTCTGGCGCTTCCAAGGGCAGTTTGTAAGTGGCTGATCACTCTCTTCCTTCTTGAGTGAGCCTATACTTTCTGCATCTTCGAATCTAGTTGATAACGTGTTTGAAATAACCACAGGGAAGTGAGCTCTGTGCATCGGAGTGACTCTTCCCTTGAGGCTGACCGTCCCGTGATATGAGACACGAGCATGGAGGCGTCAGACAAACAGAAAATAGCTACTCCTTTCAAACAGGAGGAGTGAGGGGGCAGGTTTTTGAAAGTCCCCGAAGTCTCTAGCAAAGGTTTATCTGGGTGAGGTAGGCTGATGTGCTCTTTTGAGTAAGCGGGTCTTACGGAGAAGATGGCAGACTTTTACAGGCAGCGTTTATCTGGAAGTGAAGAACAGCCAGTCTTCCCACATACTCAGCCAACTTCAGGAGCCAGGATTGGCTTGTAGCCCAGTAGGAGAAATCTGCTCTTCCCCAGTCACGTTTAAGCTGTTTGTGCTTCAGTTCTGATGCCTTGCATTTCGTTTTTGGCAGTCTCAATGTTCAGCTAGGCACAAGTTCATCCTTTGCAAACTCGGTCTCATTACAACATATAACGGACACGGCCGAGCAGTTCTCCCGTAGAGTGGAACCCAGCATCCACGCTCCATTTCAAGGATATGTCCAGCAGCATCGGAGACCAGGGGTGGGAACAGCTGCTACCAAGAACTGCCTGCAGGTCTCTGGCAGTTTCCTTCTTCCTCTCACCAAGGGCAAATTTCCTGCCTCTCAGTTGCGATGGCTTTTCTCCCCCGAGCATCTCAGGCTGAGGCAGAAACGGAATCATTTGCTTTATGAAGACCTTTTCCTCTAGAGGTAGAGTTCCTGGCAAGAGTGAGTTAAAATCCCAGTTTGGGCCAGCTCAGTTGCACCATTTAAGCAGATCTGGATCCACGTGGAAGACCATGGGTTCAGTTCCCTGGTTGATCGTACATGTTGGGTGCGGATTCCCGTAGTCCTGGCTGCTTGGGAGACAGTGGGAAACAGTGGGGCAGATTGTAGTGCATGACCTATTGTGAGTGCTTTTCTTTTCATCTGTTTCATCTTTGATCTCTCTCCTTAAAGAAAGAAATCCAGGCCATCCAGATGGTGTAGGGGTTAAGGCAGCTGGGTATCACATGGCTGACTATGCTGTTCAAGTCCTAGACCCGGTGGCTTGAAAAACCACCAAGTGCACAGGCATGTATGAGAGAAGAGAATGAAGGGTCTATGGCATGGTCATCCCCGGGGGTGATTTCTCACTTTCCTTCTCTCTCTCTCTCTCTCGTACAAGTGCCCTGTAACAAAAACTAAAAATAAATAAATAAATGGATAGATAGATAGACAAATAAAAAGATTTTTAAAAATGAACTGAAGGATGCCAGTGGAAGGCAGCACTAGGAGTAAGGAAGAATTCAGAAGGTGCACAGTGAACTGGTAGAAGGAAAAAACTGTGTACAGAGAAAGCGGAGAAAGAAAAATCACGTGCCTTTTAGCCGCGCGTGTCTTAGCTGGATCACTGCTGAGACCCAGAGCTGGCCTTGGGCTCCCCTTGCTGGACAAGGCTCAGGCTGGCCAAAGCTCCGCCGGCCCCAGGTTTCTTTCCCTTTCAATCTAGATAGGCTCAGGCCAGAGAGCAAGAAGGAAGGACTGGAAGAGGTTACCTGAGAAATTTATTCTGAACTTCATGCTGTCTCTGACAGGTGGAGAGAAGATACCAGAGTAAGGTCAGACAGAGGCCACCTAGTCACTCTTCTGGTAGAGCTTGGGTGGGGGGTATTACTCAGAGCCCAACTACAGAATTAAGAAGGAAATTAACTTTTTTTTAGAATTGCCTTTCATACGCTTCCTTCCTTGCTTTCTTTTTAATTTACTATAAGATGTATAGGATACATGCATTTACCAGAAAGAGATGGGGGTGAGAGGGAGAATAGGAGGATGGGGACAGTGAGAAAGCACCTCCCAGGGTGGATGGACTGTGGCTGCAGCGGGGCTCACCTACTGGCCCTCAACTCACTCGTTTAAAGTGCATGTCCCTCAACTTACTCATTTAAAGTGCATGTCCTTCTAACTTACCAGTAGGGTTTTTTCATGTGTTGGGAAACATGGACCTCCACCAGCTCATGACGCCAAGGCCTCTTGGCTGTTGGATTTTCCCAGAATTCTCTCTCCTGCAGGACTGACACCTCCTCTCCATGGATTGCATTATTTCTGTGCTGTCTGCAGAAAGCTGCTTTGCTTTCCCCAAGCACTCGGCCTGCCCCTTGGGGTGATGATCATGTCCTGGCCTGCTTTGAATTTCCTTGTTAGTTTCCTTAGGAAATGGAAGTTGTTTTAAAAACTTGCTGAGAGTGGGAGACACATTGTATTCCCCCTCTGTGGGTTTTGTGCGTTTGCTTACTTTCATGGCAAGTTATTTGAGTGAAATTTTAGAGTACCTGTTGCCCTTCTTAAAAACAGAAATGTCTTGGTGGAGGAAGGTTTTGGAAGGAGACAGAAATCTTGCCTCTTGAAGCTTTTCTGCAATCTTGGTCAGACTTGGCTCTCAGACCCTTGGATCAGGCACACTGCTGGACAGCCCCTGCTGCTGCAGGAGGAGCTCCCTGCCAGAGCAGAGGCTGGCTGACTGCCAGGTGGAGGCTGGGGCTGGGAAGCCCACCGCAGCACTGCTGTCTGACGTCCAGAACAGCAGGCCGAGACCTGCACATACAGACTCAGGTCTATATGTGGTGTGTTGGTTGGCACCTGGTAATGCTTCTTTACAAAACACTGGAACCAAATAAGACATTTACTATTAAAGTTCATTTTCTCATCCTTTCCTGAAGCTTTCTCTTTTGTTTTGTTTTGTTTTGTTTTTCCGAAAGGTTTTGACCATAGGGCATATGTGCTCACTGGAGAGATAAGACAGTGAGAGGGAAAGTGAGAAATCAATCCCTTCATTTTCCTCCTGGGATTCTGAGTACCCCCTGGCATGAAGCCCTGGACGCTGGCCCCTCCGGAAGCATTATAAAGTACTTCCATATGTTATGTTCTGTTAGTTTTCATTGTTTAAAACAAACAAAAAAGAAACCTTCACTAATCACATCAGCAACCAACATTAGGATAATAATCTTATTTTCTAGTGAGATATTATATCTTAGCGTCTGTGTGTTATCATCTTACTTATCTGTAAATTTAACTTTCAAAAAAAGTTTCTGATCTTAAGGGCAGTTATATTCATTTGAGCCAAAGTGTAGGAGGCCAGACAGTGGCACAGTGGTGAAACATCACTGTGTGAGGCAATCCCGAATGGAAAGGTTCCCAGTTCAGGTCTGAAGACCACCCCCACCCCCACCCCCCGATCCAGGGCTGGCTGAAGACAGAGGGTTGGACCATAGAACTGGGACCCTGTTGGAAGTGCTGTCCCTCTCTCTCATCTATCTTGCTCATGGAAGAAAGGAATAACACTTCAAATTGTTTAGATAAGGTAAACCAGTAGACATATTTTCTAGACTATGTATAGCAGAGAAAGAACTGGAGTCCATTATCAAATCTCTATAACTGGAACAAACCATCCTAAAGTTTCTAGTGGCAGGAAAAACAATGAGGGCCAGCAGGTATAGTGGAGGTTACGGTAGCTGGGTCCCATGTAGTTGACTGTGCAGTTCAAGTCCCAGATTCAGCTGTTTGGAAACATGTCAGGTACATGTGCATGCATGCCCAAAAATCCCAAAAGGAGAATAGAGGAAAAGGGATTGTGGTGTGGTGATCCTCCCCTGGGAGTGATTTCTCACTTTACCTCTCTGTCTCTGTTTCTCTCCAGTGTGTGCATGACCCTATAGCAAAACTAAAACAACAACGATAATGATTTATTATTTCTTATGACCCTGTGAGTTGGCTG
Organism: Tupaia belangeri chinensis; assembly: GCF_000334495.1. Taxonomy (NCBI): domain Eukaryota; kingdom Metazoa; phylum Chordata; class Mammalia; order Scandentia; family Tupaiidae; genus Tupaia; species Tupaia belangeri. Next base: position 822,943 of record NW_006160154.1, on the reverse strand, counting down.
GGCTTAGCTGATCAGTTCTTCTGCCCCGTGCGAGGTCTCCTGGGGTTCCATTGGGAGCTAAGCTAGAGCTGAGTATCCAAGATGGCTTCACTTGTGTGTTGGAACTGTGGTAGGGCTGGAAAGGCTAGATCTGTCTTCAACAAGACAGGGTAAAGGTGGAAGTAGCCAGGCTTCTTGAGGGCCAGCCTTAGGACTGGCACAGTGCCACTTCTGCTTCATACCTTTGGTTACAACATATCATAAACCTGCCAAGATTCCCAAGAAGGGGGCGTAGACTCCACTTCTCTTTGGGAGCCGCATCTTGTGAACACAAGGATGTGGAGAATTGCTGGTGCTCATTTTTGGACACTAGCATAGTTAGGGACACGTGGAAATACCAGGCCCTCTGAAACTTTGAGAGCACGTGCCTTTGTGTATGTGTCAATGTGTGCACACACAAGTAGGAAAGCTAGTCTATAATAGGGAATTTGGGGTTTATTATGGTTCTGTGGAATGTGCCATACCTCTATTCACCTATCTTTTATTTATTTATTTTTGTTGGGAAAAGTTTTTGCTATAGGGTGCGTGCACTCGCCAGAAAGACAGAGAGAGACAGAAAGCGAGAAATCACCCCCCAAGGGGGATGGCTATGCCACAGTCCCTTCTCCTCCATTCTCCACTCGGGATCTTGGGCATGCATGTACACATGCCCAGCGTGAGTTTAAGCCACCAGGTCCAGGACGCGAACCGCACTCAACTACATGGGAGTCCAGCAACATAACCATTACGTTAACTGCTAGTCCCTCTATTCACCTATCTTGATGGCAGCAAAAATTAAATCTTATTTTAGCATAAGTCCTTTGAAATAATAGAATCTTACTGTTGAAAAGAACACTTCAGGATTAGCTTGCAAAATCTTATTTGCCCTCTCGTTGGATTCAACTATGATCTGGAGAGTTTTTATGATCTGCTTAAGATTGCCAGGTAGTAGAGGCAGTTGGTGTTTCTTCCACAAGTGAAAGAGACGAAGACAGCAGCCCCAACTTGGTCTTTTTTTATTTTTTTATTTTTTTTATTTTTTTTTAATGATCAATTATTTAATTAGGTTCTTGGCAAAAAAAATCTAGAACACCAATTTGTGAGGATAAACTCCATTTGTAAGGGCAAACATGGATCACAGTAGCCCTGGAGCTGAGGAACAGCTTTGATTTTTGGTAAAATTTGCGAGTCCACAGCTTTCTGATCAATCTTGCTCTGCTCTGAAATCTCCTATTTCTCCTTCTCTGTGTTGAAGATCTTGCCTTCCTGGTGTCTGGGCTTCCGCAGTTTCTTTTTCTTGAAGTAAGCATC
>NW_006160154.1:809989-821439 GCF_000334495.1 Tupaia belangeri chinensis | reverse complement strand
CTTCAGTAGGATAATACCTAGGCATTTTGCACAGTTTAACTACCTGGGTACCACCATTCTTGTCTCCACCAACTGGTTTTGTGACAGTCTCAAGAACCTTCTCCTTCTTTTTCTTTTCGATCCTGGATTTAGTGGCCTAGTATTTCCTTCTGTACATGGCCTTCCTGGAATACATGGCAGACCGGGAGTATCTGCCGATGCCCCGGACTAGGACGGGGTTTCGGCTGCAATGGGGCTTCCCTTTCTTGCGCTTTTTAGCCTTGGGGTCACCCTTTTTAATCTTGCCACTGGCATCAGCCTTCTTGGCTTCAGGTTTCTTCTCCTTAGTCTCCTAGATTGCAGCTTTATCGCCTGCCTTCATGTATAGTGGGAAAGAGCCCCAACTTGGTCTTGACGCTGGGTTCCACTTCCAGCCTCAGGGCAGGGAAATCTCTAGACGTGAACACCTCGCCTCCCACAGGGGTCATTTTCACAGAACATCACGTTTTACCGCCACCTTATGGCCCCCTGTACAGTGGAATTTGACATGTGTATAATGACCATTATTGTCATACCTTCTGTAACAAAAAGAAATCGTTGCTATTTCATAATAAAACTATTTTCCATATTCTACTTAAGCCCATGTTCTTAGATGTACCTGGTTTGCACCTAGTTACAATTAGCATTTTTCATGTCATTGACATATTTTGGTCCTTGTTGTGGACTCAGCTTGTAAAACAGTAATAGATGTTGAGCAAGTGTTTGGCAAGTAAAAGAACTGTGGTTATAGAAAGCATTCTTATGGCTGTGTTAAGTGTATTCTAAGTATGCATTAATTACAGCTAACTTATTCCATTACTGGAAATTTAGGTCCTTTCTAATCCCATCCTATTCCTCCTGTTGGAGGAGCTGGTATAGTATGCCTCTGACAGACATCATTATGGAAATCAATTTTTCAAAATAATTTTTAAATTAGCTAAGAATACATTTCAGGAAGTAAAATTATTAGATCAGGGTACAGAAATGTAATAACTTCTGATACTTAACGGACACCCACCCGAAAGTGGGTTATAGGGTTTATACTGGACTGTGAAGAGTTTCACCGGCCCACTTATTTATTTCATTTTATTTACTTAATTATATTTTCAATTTGCCACAGGGCATGTATGCCTACTAGAGAGACAGAGAAAGAGAGAGAGAGAGAGAAAGTAAGCCACCAGGTCCAGGATTCCAACTGCGTTTGGCCATGTGGGAGTTTAGTGCCTTAACCCCCATTCCATCTCCTAGCACCAGGCCCGTTTATTTTTATAATTATTCATTTTATCTTGGCACTAATGATACTTATGCTATTTTAGGCCCAGCCCAGTGGCTTATCTGCTAAGATGCTGTGCTCTATATGCAGGGACCATGTGGGAGGCCTGGTCCAATATAGACACCAGGGTTAGTGACAGGGGCTTGTGATCCCAGCAACTCTGAAGTCTGAGGAGGTGGACTGGGAGTTCGAGACTGGCATAGGCAACATATCAAGACCTTGTCTATCAAAAGAGCCAAGTGTAGTTATGTGTGAGTGTGGTCTCAGCTGTAAGACTGAAGCTAGAGGAACATGGACATGGCAAGAGTTGTTTTTTTTGAGGTTTTGCTTTTTTTTTTTTAATGCTCTTTTATTTTATTAGTATTTCTTGGATTATTGGCAAGGCTGATTATTTTTCATGTTCTTTGCATTTAAGGCCATATTTCTTTTTCATTACCTACCTACAAGTTACTTTTTAAAATATCTACGTTCCTCAGAAATGCTAAGCAGTTATCCTCCATCGTGCACTTTCTGTGTAAATCCTTAAGATTTGGGGGCTATGTCCATCCTTAAGATGTGTGCGCTGTGTCCCCGCTCCAGGCCTCAGAAGGCTGCAGGAGGAGCTGAAGCTTCTTTTCTTTGCATTTTTTGTGAGGTAGTAGCTCATTTTCCTTTCTTGTACATAACTTTTTTTTCAATTGCCAGAAGGTGCACGTACTCATCAGAGACAGAAAGACAGAGGGAGAAAGCAACTCCCAGTGAGGCCTGGTCATGCCACAATCCCTTCTCCTTCATCTAGCTAGAATTTGGGGCATACACATGCATGGTGTGTTTTCAAACCACAGGCGCTGGGATTCGAACCACAGTCAGCCATGTGGGATCTAGCCCCCTTAACCACCAGACCATAGGCCAACTCTTTTTTTTTTTTTTTTAATTCATGGTAGAGCACATGTCTTTGTGCATAGGAGAGAGGGAAGAAAGTATACCGCCATTTCCTTCCTCCAGTCCTCTGGTCTGCCAGGATCCTGGCCCAGCCAGGAATGTTTTCAGGCCAACTGGGGCACTCCAGTTGGCACGTGGCTTCCAGCTCCACAGTCCTGTCTGCGACAGCCAGCACCACAGAGCCTGGGCTATGTACGTACATTTAAAATTCACACGTTTCATCCATCGTTGCTTCGCTTTATTTCTACAACCATCGTATGAGCACACAGAACAGCCTGTAGGAGCCCCTGTTGCATTTCTTCCTTCCCCAAGAAGGGTGGGGGCGACAAGCCCCACACCTCCCCAGGCTGTTTCTGATTAGGGCGATTAGGGCCTGACAGCTGGCTGCAGGATGCAGGAAATGCTGTGTTCCACTTTGCTTCCAGAAGGACTCTGGGAAGGCTTTGGTTCAGGAAATGGAATAGAGTGGCCAGCCCTGCAAAGGCTCAACATGGGCCTCAGTGTGAGCCTGGGCCTGCTCCATGCAGGGGTGCCTGGGGGTGGCCCCCGCCAGAAATACTGTGCTCCTCCATCCTTTCTTTTCCTCCTCTGTTGTCAAGAACCTAATCTTGTGGGTCAGAGATTTCTTCTTCAGAGCCAACTCAGGAGGCCGGCCTGGGTCCAAGCCAGCCACTCTGACTTTGGAGGAAGCAGTAAGGACAGCAGCACAGTTAGGAGTACATGGAGGTATCTGGACCCTTGGGGACACTGGGGCCCTGGCCCAGCCCCCTCAGCCAGCCCCACAGCCACCCTTCCCCTGAGTCTCTCTGAACTTAGGCAGAGGCTAGGCGAGAAAGACTCAGAGCCAGGCAGACGCAGGAGATGGAGGCCCACGGAGACCTAAGGGGGCAGAGCACTCCATTTCTGTTTTTCAGCCAAACCCCACGGTTGGAATGTTAAAATGTTGGGATATGGCTTTGCTAACATTTGAAAAATGCCTCGTTGCCAGGAAGGGGTGGGGGGAATATCTCCATAGGAAATTCCTTCCTTCATACATAATAATTTGTCACTGAATTTAAATTAGTCAGTGTGATGCCTGTGAAATAGTTTGGCTGCATGGACACTGTGAACCGCCTCCTGCCTGCTTTCCTCTAACCTGAGCGACAGGCCATAGGTGACGTCCAGGCCTGGCCACTGTGGTGGTCCCAGTGGGCCCTGTGTTTTTGGCTGACTGGTGGCTTCCTGTCATGTGGGCATCAGGGTGTCGAGGCAGAGGGCTTCCCTGGGCCTGGGAGGCTTATTGAAGCAGGAGCCGGGCCCAGAAGAGGGGACGTCCAGGCCTGGCCACTGTGGTGGTCCCAGTGGGCCCTGTGTTTTTGGCTGACTGGTGGCTTCCTGTCATGTGGGCATCAGGGTGTCGAGGCAGAGGGCTTCCCTGGGCCTGGGAGGCTTATTGAGGGCAGGAACCGGGCCCAGTAGAGGGGACATTGAAAATGGTGATGCAGGGAGCTGGGCTGCGGCACAGCTCCAACACGGCACTCTGTGGGGCCGACCCATATGGGAAGGTTCCAGGCTCATGTCAGATGAGCACTCTGGATGTGTGAACTCTCTCTCTTTCTGTTTCTTTCACTCATGGAAGAAAGAAAGAAAATTAAAAAAAAAAAAAAAAAAATCTCAGCTCCAACAGAGGCCTAAGCCTTTGGGAGGAACTCCACCCCCCATCCCAAGCTGGAGTGGGGGTCTCTGCAAATGAGGGAACCCACTAGAGGTTTTGGCAGGGTGATGAGAGCAGTTTGGCCACATGCCCACACTCTACCCACCTGGCCATTTGGTTAAAGTGCCCATTTGCAGTCCTTTGCGTATCTCAGTCTATGGGCACATCCCTTATTTTCCAGACCTTATTGTGGCTAGAATGAGTTTTAAGTGATCACCAATTTGTGGCTAAAAGGTAAGGGGAGAAATCTCTTGGGATGTATATCTAAGGTGGAGATGTTAGAAACAGCTTTATTAAGAAATAATTCATGTGTCTTAAGTGAGTATTACTACAACTGTCGGTAGCAGCAATAAACCAGTGAAGTTTGAAACTTGATTTTACCTGGCCCTTCCCAATCCCCTAGTCTTTGTTATAGCCATGAGATGGAAAACCTCCTGAAGAGCTCTATAAAGGGGTAACAATATTCGTAACTGGCTCAGAGTCGCTAGTGAAGCTGAGAATAGACAACTGCTATACATGAGGCTGCTCCTTACAAGAGACGGGCCCTCCAGGCGCCTGGATGTGCAGTCGCATTTACCTACCAGCTCCTGCTCCGCAGGAACTCTGATGGAGACATTTCCACTTAATACACAGTAACGTGTCGCCTAACGGGCATGTTCCGAGGAAAGGGTTATTAGGCGAGTTTGCCATTGTGTGGACACAAACCTAGCGGGTTCACCTACTGTATGCCTGGGCTATGTGGGATAGCTTGTTACAGTCTTATAGGACCAGTGTCATCCATGTGGTCCCCTGAAGACCAGGACGTCATTATATGGCAGGTGACTACGTGAATCTGCAGGAACAGCCACAGGATAGCAGACTGTGACCCCAGATAAAAGCCCATCAGACTCTGATTTGGTAACTGCTGTGACTCCCCAAGTCATGAGGCATGGCATTTATGCCATGTTACGTTCTGCAGGGTGAGATGTGGAGCATGAGAGATATTATAAGTTCTGCTCTCAAAGCCTCCAGAATCTCCTCTCCCTCTAGTCTAGGTGGAGCTGACACAAAATGCTTCTGGACACATGTGGGATGTGAGAGCGATCTCCAGGTCACATGGTTGCCAAGTTTGGGTGACTGAAAGAATGGGTGGGGTGAAGTCAGGGGTCAGGTTTGACCGGTGAGTTGTCTTACTGTGCAGCAAATAGCCTAGAGTGGTCACCGGTGCGGCGAGCGGGAGCTCTGGGAGTGTCTCGTGCCAAACCCAGTGTGTCACGTGCTGGCTGGAGCCCTGATGACCATCTAGAAGAGACAGTGACAAATGAGTTCCTCATGGATCAGCATTACTCTCTTAGGAGACATTAGACAATTCTATGTAAGCTTTCTTGAGTGTTTTAAGAGAATAATTTATTTTACTTGGATATAGGATTTTCTTGGTTGCTAGGTAACGTAAAGTTATCAAGGTCCGACTAACCCTCTGTATTACTCTATTAATAAGCGGTAAGTGGTAAGCAGTACATTAGACACACAGCAGACAGCACTCAGACCGCAGATTACTATGTGAGAGTTTTCTGAAGAGTGGCCTAGGTGTGCAAGTTGGGTAATAGCATGATACAGCTGACTCTTGAACAATGCATGGGCTATGGGCTCTGACTCCTCCCCCTTACAATTGAAGGTCCACATGTAACTATTTTCTTAAGAGATCTTTGCCTTGGGGTAAATATACTCACTGAAGAGAGAGACAGAGACAGTGAGACAGACACAATGAGTAGGGAAATCACCCCCCTGCCCTCCTCCCCAGGAGGATGGCCATGCCGTAATCCCTTCTCTTCCGTTCTCCTCCTGGGATCTTGGGCACGCGCGGACACACTCCTGACATGATTTTCAGGCCACCAGATCCAGGATTCAAACTATGGTCAGCCATGTGGGAGTCAGGGACAGAACCACTGTGCCATCTGCTGGTCCCCACATATAACTTCTGATACCCCAAAATTTATCTACTAATAACCTACTGTAGACCAGAAGCTTACCGGTCACAAATGGTGTGTGGACACATATTTTGTATGTTATGTGTATTCGATGCTATATTCTTCAAGTAAAATAAGCTAGAGAAAAGAAAGTGTCGAGAAAACCATAAGGAAGGGCAGATACATTTATAGTACTATACTATATTTTTCAATATTTTTATTGAAAAAAGTCCATGTCTAAGTAGACCCATGCAGTTCAAACTTCAGTTGTTCAAGGGTCAAGTGTGCTTATTTGAGGACGTTATTGCTGCTGCTGTTAATTTTTGCTTTAAATTCTCTCAAAACTTGGTGCCTCTCTGGTTTGTGCTTTATCTCTGGCCTCCCACACACCAGGAGGCAACCCACACGGTGGAACTGGCTTTGTGTCTGTACCTTGTACCTCTTTCCTCCTCGTCTGTCTCCAGGTCAGAGTCTAATTCAGTCATCCGCTCACTCATTCATTGAACAAACACCTCCCTGTCACTTTCTGGCTTTCAGATGCTGAATGCGTATCTGCTCTGCTTTCTGTCAGCTCCTTGCGTTAGGGCAGGCCTGCCCAGCTTTTTCCACATCTTGGCACGCATAGATGTTGATAGTGTTTACACAACAGCCTGAGGGAAACTGGAAGCAATTGAAGTGTGTGCTGAGGCTTGGTGGAAAGCGCTCATTACATTTCTTTATATAATTATGGTAAGAAGAATAAAAATATAAAGCACCAGAGATGTTAAATATTTAATTTGCATAAAATCCACAAATGTGATCTTTGCATTTTTTCCCAGAGACACTTAGAATATTTCTGTGAACTGTAGCGATTAACCCTTAAATGTGCTGCCATGTGCCATTGTCTCCATGCATGTCTAGAGCAACTCTCGGCCCATTTCCCAGATGAGGAAACAGAAGCTCAAAGTCAGTGGGTCAGGGGCCAGAGGTAACACTGCTGTTAGACAGCAAGCAGAAGGGGATGTGTGAGCCTAACATTTGGCCTCCATGTCTGGGCTCTCTGCCATGCTGTCCTGCCTTCTTTCAGAAGCACGCACAGTTGTAGGTCCGGACTCTTAATGGCCACCTTGATATTTCCTTGAGAAGGAAGGCGAGCAGCCATGCTCCGTGCTGGCCTCATCTGCTCTTCCCTTGGTGTGCTTGTCCTTTCTTTGGACCTCTGCATGTGCTTTTGCTCAACAGGAGGGCCTGGATTCCTAGTGGGATTTCGAATGGATCCAGATTTCCTTCAGCTTTTTAACCACAGTGATGGGGGCCAGTAGGTGGCATGATAATTAAGGTACTGGATTCTTACATGTCGAACCATGGTTCAAGTCCCAGACCCATCAGCTTGAAAATCACGCCAGGCGTGCGTTTGTGCATGCTCAGTATCCCAAGAGGAGAATGGAAAAAGAAGGGGTTGCTATATGGCCATGTCCTGGGTGATTTCTAACATTCTCTCTCTCTGTCTCTCTCCAGTTTGTGCACATGCCCTATGACAAAACCTGAAAAACAAAACCAACATAGCTATGCATATCTATACAATAGCATTTTCCGAGAGCTAATGTGTAGAAACTGTAGATTTACAAAAGGAAGGGGCGATGGACAGATAAGAAGGGCAAGCCGCAACTGACTTGGATTCATCAAAAGTTTTATTTATGAACAGGTTGGCTCAGGAGCACAGTTTAGTTTTAGGACTCGAAAACATCCCCGTGAACGTGAGTCTTCATATGGTCTCCTCCCGTCGATTTGTCCTGGTAAAGTTTCTGTATTTGAAGCACAGTAAATAAACGAATGTTGAAGTAGCGGGTGCTCCATAAGCAGGGAGAGTGTTTGGAGAGCTGTGGCATAGTCTGCCCAGGAGTTGTCACTTCCCTGACATGTGGCAAGTACCGAAGTAAGAACACATGCTCCTGGTAAACCCTGAGGAAAAGCAGCAACCACCTTCCGGGTGAGGCCGGGGAACAGTGTGTGCTGATCGGCTTCTGCTTGGGGTCTACTCCTATTGGGTGCCCAGAGCTCCAGGGTGATCCTGGTAAGATGTGGTCTTTATCGCATCTTCCCCCAAGCCGTTGAGAGTTTTTGCAGACATGATCTCATTGCATAGCACAGCTGTGAAGTAGCCTGTTGGAGCATCGTCTCCCATCTCAGGTGAGGCAGGACGTGCCTCACTTCTGAGCCTCTGGGGCCTTCTGTCCATGTACCTCCAGGTTGTCAACACCTGCCTGTCAGTCCAAGCTTCTCTTTGAACAAAACGGCTGTGTTCATATTACTGCGGCCCGCTCTGCCTCTTGAACTGTATACCTCTCTCCTCCACTCAGATACAGCTACCCTCCAGGGTTCTTCCTCAGGACTGCCCTCTCGGGCTCCTGCTGTGGTCCCTTTCCTCTGCCCACACTGCAGTGTCCCACAGTCACATTGCTAAGAACATGGGCACAGTCCCCAGCCAAGAACAACAGTGTGTCTTGTCATACCACTCAGTTGGCATATGGCTAGGAATGGAAAGCTTGATTTAATATTAGATGACCATATGGGTAATTAAGCACTTTATTTGTTCTAGGCCCTGTTTTAAGTGGGTGGATACAGCCATGAGTAACATGGAATTTCAGGCCCCACCAGGTTCTCCCAGTCCTCAGGGAGCAGACAGATGCACAAACAGACGGCAGATTGTGATAAAGGTCACAGTGTGCCCTGTCCAGGGCAGCGAGGACACAGGGCCGTGCCTCAATCTGCAGATTGGCTCTCTGCTGCCACAGGGAACTCTCTGCTACCACAGCACAGCCCCAGATGGCCTCCCCCACTATCCTGGGATCTTTCTGCAATTTCAGCCCTTTCTCCTCCCTGCATGAGTGAAGGTGGTCTCTCTTTCACTGCCCCCCCATCTGCATTGTCAGCTTCTTCCTCCTGCCACTCTCCCCTTTGATCTTCAAAATGCTATAGCATTCTTTTCTCCCATGGACTCCCCTTTTGCTGAACCCCCTTCTGCTGCCCCTGCCTGCTTTGCCTGGGCAGAGCCAGCCTCCAACCTCCAGCTACCATGGTGTTCTTCTCCCCACCACACACACACAATTGCCTGTAGAGGCGGAGCTGTAACTTCGGTGAGGAGTTGGGGTCACAGCTGTAATTGCCCTGTCCCCGAGCTAGCTGCTGCACCACTCCCAGCCCCTCTGCCTGTTCTCCACCTCAGAGTCCCTTGAGCTCTGCACCCTGCAGGTGCTTTCAGAGGGATCTGATGTTGTTCTGGTTTACAAGCTTCCGTGATTGCCTGCAAATAAGCAAAACCCTGTGACAGTTTGGACACAGCCTATGGGTCCGTCCCCCATCTCCTCAGGCCTCCATAGGCTGCTGTACCCAGCCTGTTTCTCCTGCCTCCACTCTGACCGTTCTACCAGCCGAGGATACCTCATCCCTGCTGGGACTCTCCACCCTGCCCTTCCCTCAGGTGGAAGGAGACTGTCTCCTCTGACCCTTATCCACTTCACTTGCACCCTCTCATGGTGGCCCTTGGTCTCTGCTTTAAGAGACCTGCCCTGTATCACCATGGCTCCAGGGCACCAGTCCTGCGTGTCGTCTTTCTCCCACTAGTTGAGACCCTAAGGGAATATCCCCTGCGGGGTGGCACAGAGCTTTGTAAACGGTTGGCATTCAGTACCTGGTTCATCAGTGACTCTGACAGCCACACCCTCTCCAGGGGAGAAGTCAACTGGTCTCAGTTCACCTGGGTGAGTTGGGGTTTGAGCTCCAGTTCCCTAACTCCTACCATTCTTCCCATTAAACTTTTCTAGTTTTAGGTTCATCAGCCCTAAGCCAGAAGTTTTCTACGACCTAAGTTTCTTCCAGGTCCTCTGTCACAATTCCTGTATATTCTTGACATAAATAGTCTTTGCCATGGAGTGTCTTGGCTTTTGTCATGCAGCCACCTGTGCTCATTCTGAGAGTCATCTGCAAGACACTAGGACCCCAGCAGTCCCAGAGAGGCGAAGTGTGGCAACAGCCAGGCCCAGTGGGAGCAGAAGTCACCAGGGACTTTGTTCTTTGACGTGCGCTCACACATCCCATGCTTTCCTCCCAGGAGATGGCGGGCAGAGCGCTCAAGCAGACTGGCAGCAGGAGCATCGAAGCCGCCCTGGAGTACATCAGTAAGATGGGCTACCTGGACCCAAGGAACGAGCAGATCGTGCGAGTCATCAAGCAAACCTCCCCAGGTGAGCCCCGACCAGCAGCCTTGGGGGTGAAGACGGTCTGCTAAGAACAGGAAGGGGGGCGTCCAGCCTAGCTTTCTGAACAGCCCCAGCAGGTCAGATCTTACAGTCCGCTCCGTCTGTTTACCCTCGGAGCAGCGCATTCACTGACATATCTTAGCCCAGGCCGAGCGAGGCTGCTGTTTGGCTGTGACAGCTACTCCATGCCGTGGCCAGCGGTCCTTCATGCTGCTCGACATTCCTTGCAGGAGGGTGTCTCCTGCAGGCGAGGCACAGCCTTTTGACTCTGTGCTGTCCTCTGCCAGATCAAGTAGAGCAGTTGGCATGCAGGAAATGAAAGGCGCTTTGTCCTTCCTTTCAGGCCATCTATTTCAAACAAGGAGAGATTTTCAAAATGGAAAAGTCAGGATTAAGGAAGCAGCAGCTGAAATCAATCTGGGTATTGGTAGGGATGTTTATGTGACTTTTACTGTTGTGTACATTTTGTTTCGTTTTATTTTAATAAAGACAAAAAAAAAAACAGAAAAATCTTTAATTTGGAAAAGAGGTGAAAGAAAAGTGGACATTTGGACAGTGGGTGCAATTCTGCCCTTTGCATTAGGGAAAAGCAGACTTGGGAATCCTGTGATGGTAAACACAGCCCTCCTAAACAAGGGCATGTCATAGAGAAAACAAAGCTGATTGTCCAGATGGCTCCCTAAGGAGGCAGGGTGGTGAGCCAGGGGTGGGTCTGAGGGATACTGGGAGCTGTCCTCGGAGGGGGGCGAGGGCGCACCCCCAGCAAGACTACGACTTGCCGTCTTTATTGCCTTGGACCTTCCCATGTCCTCCTGCTACCCGCTCATGCCACGTGTGGGTAACTAGTTCCTGCAGGCCAAGTAGAAGGTGGCCCTGACACCAGGATCTCAGTTGTTGAAGACCCCACGCAGTTACTCAGCCCCAAGGACAGTGTTAGGGCAGGGACCTCCCCGATCACATCCCCTCTGATGCTATCTCCCCATCTTCCTCTGCAGGAAAGGGCCTCGTGCCAGCTCCAGTAACACGGAGGCCCAGCTTCGAAGGGACTGGCGATTCCTTTCCACCCTACCATCAGCTGGGCAGTGCTGCCTACGAGGGCCCGGCCGCGCTGGAGGAGGTGCCCACACGGCCGTATGTGGACTTCCTTTTCCCCGGAGTCGCCCCACATGGCGTGTCTGGCCACCAGCACCAGCCCAAGGGCTATGCCACAGCTGGTGCTGAGGCCGCAGGGGTGCACTTCCCACTGCAGGGCGCGCACTACAGTCGGCCTCACCTGCTGGTGCCTGGGGAGCCCCTGGGCTATGGGGTGCAGCGCAGCCCCTCCTTCCAGAGCAAGACGCCACCAGAGGGCGGGGGGTCAA
>NW_006160154.1:774185-809743 GCF_000334495.1 Tupaia belangeri chinensis | reverse complement strand
GGGCTTGGGGGTGCAGCCCAGCCCCTCCTTCCAGAGCAAGACGCCACCAGAGGCCGGGGGCTACCCCAACCTCCCTGCCAAGGGCCAGGGTATCCCTCCTAACACCAGCCTCGCCTTCCCACCCCCTACCACCGGCCTCTATGCACCGCACCCGCACCATAAGCCTTCGGGGCCCACGCCCCACCAACTGCATGTGTTGGGCCCTCGCAGCCAGGTGTTCGCAGGGGACAGCTCCCCCCAGAGCCTGCTTACCCCCTCCAGGAACAGCCTCAATGTGGACTTGTATGAACTGAGCAGTGCCCCCGTCCAGCAGTGGCCGGCAGCCACCCTGGCTCGCAGAGACTCCCTGCAGAAGCCAGGCCTGGAAGTGCCCCCTCGCCAGCACGTGGCCTTCCGGCCTGATGGCCCAGTGCCCAGTAGGACCAACTCCTTTAATAGCCACCAGCCGCGGGCAGTCGCACCAGGCCAGGCCGAGCCCTCCCTGCCTGCCCCCAACACTGTAACAGCCGTCACAGCGGCGCACATCCTGCACCCGGTGAAGAGCGTGCGGGTGCTGCGGCCTGAGCCTCAGACAGCCGTGGGGCCCTCCCACCCTGCCTGGGTGCCTGCACCAGCCCCAGCTGGGGATGGTCTGGACGCCAAGGAGGAGCACACCCTAGCGCTGGGTAGTGCGGGCTCCTACCCACTGGACGCCGAGTATGGCAGCCCTGACCGCAGGTGTCCACCCCCACCTTACCCGAAGCACCTGCTCCTTCACAGCAAGTCAGAGCAGTATGACCTGGACAGCCTGTGCACAGGTGTGGAGCAGAGCTTGCGGGCTGGCCCAGCCACCGAGCCCATAGACAGAAGTGACAAGGGCCACAAGAACACCAAGGGGGACAAAGGTGGGAAGGATAAGAAGCAGATCCAGACCTCACCTGTTCCGGTCCGAAAAAACAGCAGAGACGAGGAGAAGAGAGAGTCACGCATCAAGAGCTACTCGCCCTATGCCTTTAAGTTCTTCATGGAGCAGCACGTGGAGAATGTCATAAAAACCTACCAGCAGAAAGTCAACCGGAGGTTGCAATTGGAGCAAGAAATGGCCAAAGTAATTCCTCATTGCATTCTTACCATTTGCCCCTGGCTTGTCCTTCAGTTGGTAATAGGAAGCGTAGCAGAATCCCTTATCTGTCTCTGTTGTATCACAAACCCTTAACAGTGACAATGTGGGCCCATGGAGAAGTGCAGATATGGCGACTTCCCATTCTCAATTCCCCGGCCCCCCACCCCTTGGGAATCCGCAATAGCTGTGCATAATGTAGCCAACAGGCAAAGGAGTAAATGATTTTTACGGTGTGTCTTGATTCTTTCACAAAATTCATCAAGAGTAGCGACCAGCTGGCAGTGTGGTGGTTAAGGCGACTCTGTCCCACACGGCCGACTGCAGTTGGAGTCCCAGATCAGTGGCTTGAAAATCACACTGGGCAAGTGAGCTTGTGTTCCCGAAATCCCAAAAGGAGAGGGGAATGCAGAAAACGAGATTGTGGCATTACCACGCCTTGTGGGGACACACTCTCTCTCTTTCTCTCTTTTTCTCTTTTTCTCTCTGTTTTTCTCCAGTGAGCACTCATGCCCTTCAGCAAAAATTTTTTAAAAATTATCAAGGATTACTTACTAATAACAACATTTTGAAAGAGTAGACACAAAGTTTGAGATTTTATAAGTTGATATGACTTGATTGTTAAAGAAAAATACATCCAGTAGTGATCTATAATTAGTAGCCTGAAAGGGCTCTAATTAGTTAATAATTTTTCAAATATACCTTAATTGACACTAATATGCTAGAATAATTATTAATAAAATTATTTAAATTAAAATGTCACTCTAAAAATATTTGCATTCGTCCTGCTGTCTCATTTATTGACTTTTTTTCTGTTTTCCCATTTTTTTCCCTAGCTATTAAAATATTAGATTGTTCTAGGAATTCTAGGAATGCTGTGGTCCCCCTTTCACAGATTTTATTGGTAGCGTTTTCCCTTAGTGTTTAGAGCCTAAAGTCACCTGGAGAAAGAACTATTTTGTCTTACCTGTGGATTCTAGATTTGTGTCTGTATACAAAGAACGAAACGAAGTATTATCTTGGGACCAGCAGGTGGCATGGTGATTCAGACACTGGATTTGCACATGGCCAACCACGGTTCGAGTCTAGGATCTGGTGGCTTGCTTTCTTACTTTCCTTCTCTCTGTCTCTCTCTGGTCAAATTAAAATAATAAAAATAAAATTAAGTCTTTAAATAAGAAACCAGTATTACTTTATAGTGTATTAGTTACATTCTTCTGTTTACACCTTTCTGGAAATTAAATTAAGGTCCTCTCAGTTCCAGGGGATCCCCTGCCTCAGTCATTTGCTGCTTTGAGATTTCTCCAACATGACTCTTCCTTGATTGTCTTCTGTAGGCTGGACTCTGTGAAGCTGAGCAGGAACAGATGAGGAAGATCCTCTACCAGAAGGAGTCAAACTACAACAGACTGAAGAGGGCCAAGATGGATAAGTCTATGTTTGTGAAAATAAAAACCCTCGGGATTGGTGCATTTGGAGAAGTGTGCCTGGCTTGTAAAGTGGACACTCATGCCCTTTACGCCATGAAGACCCTGAGGAAGAAGGACGTCCTAAACCGGAACCAGGTGGCCCACGTCAAGGCCGAGAGGGACATCCTGGCTGAGGCAGACAATGAGTGGGTAGTCAAACTTTACTACTCCTTCCAGGACAAGGACAGCCTGTACTTCGTGATGGACTACATCCCCGGGGGGGATATGATGAGCCTGCTGATCCGGATGGAGGTCTTCCCTGAGCACCTGGCCCGGTTCTACATTGCAGAGCTGACTTTAGCCATCGAGAGTGTCCACAAGATGGGCTTCATCCACCGAGACATCAAGCCTGACAACATTTTGATAGATCTGGATGGTCACATCAAACTGACAGATTTTGGCCTCTGCACTGGATTCAGGTGGACCCACAATTCCAAATACTACCAGAAAGGTACTGTTGTAGGCATGCCACATCCACTAAACTAAGGCAACTGTTCCCCATCCTGCTAGCTCCAGACCATTTTGAAATTATCTGTCATTCTGTTACTTCATAGTTTGGTGTGACATCCTTCCCACCCACCAGAGGAATGGTATATAATAAGATTTTTTTTAAGTTAATGAATTTAAGGGTTTTTTAAAAGAAGTATTTATTTAATTCCATTTGTTGTTACTATTATTTTTTATTTGACTAGAGAGATAGAGGGAAATGGAAAGTGAGAAAGCAAGCCACCAGGTCCAGTACTCGAACTGCATTTGGCCATATGGGAATCCAGTGCCTTTAACCACCAAATCACCTGCTGGCCCCAATGAATTTAAATTTTACTGCATTTTTAGACCAAGAGGGTGTGACGTGGCCTTGGTGAGGAACTGTCATTACACTTATTAAAATGAACCCTAGGCCACTAGCAGATAGCATAATGGCTATGTCACTGGACTCCCACATAGTCGACCGCAGTTCGAGTCCCTGGCCCAGTGGCTTAAACTCACGCTGTGTGTGTGTGTGCCCAAGATCCCGAGAGGAGAATGGAGGAGTTTTTTTTTGGAGGAGAAGGGATTGTGGTGTGGCCATCCACCCTGGGGGGTGATTTCTCGCTTTCTGTCTCTGGCGAGCGCACACGTCCAGTAGCAAAAACCTCTTTTAAAAAAAATTTTAAAAATAAATAAAATAATAATTAATTAATTAATTAAAATGGACCCTAAAGAGGCCAACAGGTAGCACAATGGTTAAGGTGTTGGACTCCCACATGGCCAACTGCCGTTCTAGTCCTGGACCTGGCAGCTTGCCCTAATTTTCCCATTCTGTTTCTCTGTCTCTGGTGAACACATGTGTCCTGTAGCAAATTTTTTAAAAATAATGATAATAAATAAATAATTCTTTAAAAATAATAATTTAATATCTCTCATGGTTGGCTTGGTGGCACAGTGGTAGTGTGCTCTACTCAAGCAAAGCTGGATCATGTGGAAGATCATGGGTTTGGAACTCTAGTTGACTGTGTATGCCAAGTGCACTCCCATTTTTCTGGTCCTCTTAAAAGGCTAGGGATGGGGTTGTGCTGTGAGGCCCTGTTGAAGGTGCTTTTCTTTCTCTTACTTTCATGAAACAAACTTAAAAAAAAAATGTCTCACAATCTCCCAGCAAGTTCTCTCTGAGAGCTAACCTGAAAGTGTCAAGTGTGTTGTTTAACATCATTTCTCATGGTTGTCTATTTAGAAAAGTCAGAAATGGCTGGGCATTATGACTGGGATTCCTTTTCCTTTTTTGTCTGTCTGTCTGTCTTTTTTTTTTTTTTTTTTTTTGAGAGATTTTTGCCATAGAGCGCATGCGCTCACCAGAGACAGAGAGACAGAAAGTGAGAAATCACCCCCTAGGGGGATGGCCATACTGTAGAACCTTCTCCTCCATTGTCCTCTTGGGATTTTGGGCATGCACATATACACACCCAGCATGAGCTTTTAATCTGCCAGGTCTGGGACTTGAACCACAGTTGACTACGTAGGAGTCCAGCTACATAACTGTTACACCATCAGCTGGTCCCTTTTTCTTTCTTTTTTTTAAAATTTGCCAGAGGGCACATGTGCTCACCACAGAGAGACAGAGTCAGAGGGAGAAGGCACCCCTAATGAGGCATGGTCATGCTACAATCCCTTCTTCTCCATTTCTCCATCCTACTGGGATTTGGGGTACACACACAAATAATACACCTGGTATGTTTTTTTCACCAGGGCTGAGATTTGAACCACACAGTCGGTCATGTGGAATCTGACTCTCTTAACCAGTAGGCTATGGGGGCTGACCTGGTTAGAGATTTTTAAAGTAATCTTTATTTTTTTTAATCTTTTTAATACCATAGATCGTACCTTTATTTTTAAATCAAAACTGACCCTAAATGATTCTCATTATCTAGTATCAAAAGTCACTTTTGTTCATGTTTTTTCAGTCCTTTTAGGTTTTTCCATGCTCATCTTAAAGCATGTCTTATTTGACAGGAGTTATTCTGACCCTGGCCAGAGAAGTGCTCAGGATGCTGCCTCACAGCTCTCTGGCCTTTCCTCTTCACAGTGTGTCATTGCCAGCCCTGCACAATGTACAGATTTCCATAAGCGCTTCAGCCAGTCCTTCTGCCCTGGTGCTGGTGTTCTCAGGACTCGTCTCAGGTCCAGGACAGAAGGCTGCTCCTACAGAGCCGTAGGGGAGGATTCTTTGTCCTAATGTATCAGTAGCAGATTTGAATGCCTTTTCTGTCTTAAGCTATGGATTTGGCACACTGTCAGATCGTGAAAATTTACTTTCTTGTTCTCTTCTTTCCCTCTGATTCCTGGGTAAAGGGAACCACATCAGACAGGACAGCATGGAACCCAGCGACCTCTGGGACGATGTGTCTAACTGTCGCTGTGGGGACAGGCTGAAGACCCTGGAGCAGAGAGCACGGAAGCAGCATCAGAGGTGTCTGGCACATTCCCTGGTCGGGACTCCCAATTACATCGCCCCGGAGGTGCTGCTCCGCAAAGGTACGTGCTTTGGGCTGCCGGCCTCCAGCGCTCCACAGCCAGCCGCCCAGCTCAGGATCTTTACCTCAGGCCCTAGAGCCAGGTGAGCCCTAGCATCTTCCCAGATCCAGCTCTCCGAAGCTCTCGCCATTCCAGTCATAGTTTTGCCCTTAACATTCAAGCCTCCAGCACATCTCCCTTCCCTTCTCTTTTGGAAGCACCGTTGCTTCTAGGAGCGATGGAAGACACACACCCTTGGCCAGTGTTATCCTGCCCAGAGAATGACCCAAGAACTAGTTTTTACAGAAACAAATGATGCAACTCTGGGGCCGCAGGACTACAGCTGACTCTGTGTAAACCAGGCATTTCTAGACTCCAGCTTTAACTTTCTTGCCCAGATCCCTCGCCTAGTTGCACCACATCCAGCTGGGTATTGAGTATTACAGCATACAAACGTTATTTTCCTCTAATTCTGCTGGACTGGAAGTGCCTGGAAGGCACGATTTATGGACAGTAAAATTATTGGTGCTCAATAAACTTTGTTGTATCAGATATGACACCTGGTTCCGTATGAGAGGAACCCTTCAGTGATCCTGCATGGTGTGTGCACAGTGGGGCGTTTTCTGATTCTGTGTCATAGACCCAGAAATAGGCAGCATCTCCTACTTGACATTTTCCATTTCTGTTATTTAAATGTGTATCTGTGTAATTCTTAAGTAAAAGTTCTGGTTAGTAACTAGTGTTGTTAACAATAGCAATAATCTTTTAAAATTAAGTCTTTTCTTTTTAAAAAGCATCCTGTGTTTTTCACAGGTGATGGAAAGTAAAAGAAAAGTGATTGTCGGCCCCGTGATGACTGTTAGTGCTCTGGTGTGAGCCGCCTCCAGCCTGCAAGGAGACTCTTATGTGGCTCTAGCTTCTTTTATGTAGCATGGTGCTTCATTAGCATGTTTTCCCACTGAGCACTACATCCGTTTGTTAGGATTTTATAGAATTCACCTCTGAGGAGAAGTCCTGCCTGTGTTGAGATTGAACTTTGTCTTTCAGGATACACCCAACTCTGTGACTGGTGGAGCGTTGGAGTGATTCTCTTTGAGATGCTGGTGGGGCAACCACCCTTCTTGGCCCCTACTCCCACAGAAACTCAGCTGAAGGTAACTGGGGCAAAACCATGTACCTGCTTGCTTTTCTGATACGTCCATGAATCCTTGGTCAGCATCTGCTGTTTTATTCTGAGTAGGGTAGGAAGGACAGTTGTATATCACGGAATATTTTTAAGTAATGTTATCTTTTTTTTTAATTGCTTGTAAGTTTTTCAAATTTTTATTTTGATAAAGCCACAGAGTTGGGCCTAAATTTGGTTATGGGATGTCTATCTGAAATTTTGTTATTGGCCATCTGCTATCTTGTTATTTCCAGGCAAGAACTATAAATAGTGAGAAGCAGAAGAGGCGTGCACTTCCACCATAAACTAGGTCTAAAAAGAGCGCTTTATTTGGGTGTTACATCATGATTGTTTTTCATTTATCAGCTCTGTAGTCAGATTAGTTGTGCACATTCTTTTTTTTTTTTTTTTTTTAGAAGTTTTTGTTATGTGCACTCGCCAGACAGACAGGGAGAGACTGAGAGATAGAAAGCGAGAAATCACCCCCCGGGGGGGATGACCACACCACAGTCCCTTCTCCCGCATTCTCCTCTTGGGATCTTGGACACGCACGCACACGCACCTGGCGTGAGTTTAAGCCACCGGGTCTGGGACTTGAACCGTGGTCGACTACATGGGAGTCCATTGACATAGCCATTATGCTAACTGCTGGTCCCCAGTTGTGCACGTTCTTAATATTCATTTGAAGTAATTAAATAGTGATTCTGTCAATTAGTCATTTAATACTAAATAATTAATGACAGCCATTTGCTTTCTGAAATTATTAGTAAGTTAAAGATATAACTGAGAATTCAAATTAAGAATCTGAAATCTTGGTCTGGCAAGTGGTATAGTTGTTAAAGGCACTAGATTCCCATATGGCTGTGTGGTTCGAGTCCCGGGCCTGGCAGCTTGCTTTCTCACTTTCCTCTCTCGCTCTCACTCTGTCCCTCTCTGGTCAAATTAAAATAAATAAATAAAGTTAAATAAAATAATTCTTAAAAAATAATAATAACAAATGGAATTAGATAAATAAATAATTTTTTTTTTTTTTTTAAGAAAAAGAATCTGAAATCTTCAGTACACTTACCAACTAATACACAATTATAGGAAATTTTCACCTTGGAGTCTAGGGTAGAGCCTAGGTTTATTTTCACTCTAGGAATGATAAAAACAGGATGCAGTATCTGCATTCTAATTGAATTGCTGAGCCATTCATCAATTTGCCAAGATGATAATAACCCAGATTATTGTTTATTGTGGTAAAATATACATAACATAAAATTTACCATTTTAACCATTTTTAAGTGGATAATTCAATGGCATTAAGCACATTCACAGTGTATGACCCTTATCACTTTCTAGTTCTAATTTTTTTCTTTCTTTTTTTAATTGATGGAATATGTGCGCTCACCTGAGAGAAAGCACACGAGGAGGGCAGCAGAGACACCCCACAGTGGGGCATAGTCATGCCACAGCCCCGCTCCCCCTCCTTTATTTCTCCATCTTGTCGGGATTTTGGTCACACATGCATACATGCCCAGCATGTTTGTTAAGCTGCTGGGGCCAGAGTTTGAACCACAGTCAGCCATGTGGGATCTGGCTCTCAATGCACAGCACTTAACCCACTGTGCTATGGAGCCAGCCCTCCAAGTGTTTTCATCATCCAAAATGGAAACTTTGTCCTCATTAACCAGCTCATTTTCCCCTCTCCCCACCTCCTGCTAACCTCTATTCTGTTATATGAATTTGACCATTTTAGGTACATCATGTAAGCAGAATCATACTTAATTTTTTTGTGACTGCCTTACTTCACTTAGTATAACGTGTTCAGTATTCATCCATGAGGTAATATATATCAGAATTTTTTTTCTTCTTAAGGCTGAGTAGGCCATGTAGTTCATTGTGTGTATAGACCACATATTGTTTATCCATTCACCCTTCTGTGGGTACCAGAATTCTTTACACCTTTTGGCAGTTGCAGAAAGAGCTGCTGTGACATGGTGTAGAGTCCCTGCTTCCAGGTATTTTATATATATATATGTAGAAGTGGAATTGCCAATCAGTGTGATCATTCTATGCTTAACTCTTCTGAGGAACTGCTCGGAACAGCAGCTATAGCACCTTACAGTACCACAAACAGAGCACATGGGTTCTAATTTTCCCATGTCCCCAGCTTTGCTCAGTGGCAGTATCGTAGCCAATGAGATTTATCCAAGGCCATCATCCAAAATGGAAACTTTGTCCTCATTAACCAGCTCATTTTCCCCTCTCCCCACCTCCTGCTAACCTCTATTCTGTTATATGAATTTGACCATTTTAGGTACATCATGTAAGCAGAATCATACTTAATTTTTTTGTGACTGCCTTACTTCACTTAGTATAACGTGTTCAGTATTCATCCATGAGGTAATATATATCAGAATTTTTTTTCTTCTTAAGGCTGAGTAGGCCATGTAGTTCATTGTGTGTATAGACCACATATTGTTTATCCATTCACCCTTCTGTGGGTACCAGAATTCTTTACACCTTTTGGCAGTTGCAGAAAGAGCTGCTGTGACATGGTGTAGAGTCCCTGCTTCCAGGTATTTTATATATATATATGTAGAAGTGGAATTGCCAATCAGTGTGATCATTCTATGCTTAACTCTTCTGAGGAACTGCTCGGAACAGCAGCTATAGCACCTTACAGTACCACAAACAGAGCACATGGGTTCTAATTTTCCCATGTCCCCAGCTTTGCTCAGTGGCAGTATCGTAGCCAATGAGATTTATCCAAGGCGCGATTATTGCTAATTGAAAACTTTTCCCATGTCCTTGCCAACACTTGCTTTTTTTATTTTTTAATAGCAGCCATCATAGTCAGTGTGAAGTGGTATCTTGCTGTGGTTTTGATTTGTATTTCCCTAATAATTCATGATATTGAGCGTATTTTCATGTACTTATGGCTATTTGTATATTTTCTTTGGAGAACTATCTATTCCAATATTTTACTCTTTAAATCGGGTTATTTCTTTTTTTGTTGTCATTGTTCACTTGTAGTCTTTCTTTATATATTCTAGATACTAACTCCTTTTCAGATACATGCTTTGCAAATACGTTCTTCTATTCCATGGAACACCTTTTCACTCTGTTGATAATATTCTTTGATACATAAAAGTTTTTTTAAATTCTCAATGACATCCAATTTGTTTTCCTTTTGTTGCTTCTGGTATTATATCCAAGAAATTGTTGCCAAATCCATTGTCATGAAAGTTTTGCTTTATGTTTTCTTCTACAAGTTTTAGTTTTAGCTCTACTAAAATAACTATTAGGTCATCAGGAAAATCATGACATATTTTTCCATGTTTTTCTGTGCAAAAATAAATTATGACTTCTCTAATGACCCAATACTTAGGTTTAAACCAAGCGTCCCACCCATACACTCATTATCCCACTACCCTAGCAGGTAGCTGGCTATATTGGCCTTGTGTCATTCTCATTCTAAGTATAAGCAATGAAGAAGTTCCTTAGCTTTTCTTCTTACAGGAAGCACATCTCTGGGACAAATGTATTTACTGAAAATTCAGGTGGCTAGTTTGTGCAGTTGAATATTATGAACAAAGGCCAAAGCCACAGATTGAATCAGCTTTATTCTTTGTGAGATTACTTTTTTTTTCCTCACAAAACCCTAGTTGACCATCTCTTGGCCACAATAAATGCTGAATGATGGTTCATTAGAAATCCAGTTATTGCCATAACTGAAGAAATGTCTCAGAGCAGTCTTTACATTTTTGTGGAAAGCACAGTTCTTCAGCTAAACAGTATTTCTGACAGAAGAAAATCAATACCTTTTTGTTTGCATTTGGCTTCATCACCCCATATCCCAGCCTGTGAGCCGCTTACTATAACCACACTCACCTTTTGTAGCTTCTCACATCACCAATTGTGGCTTCTGTGTGTGTTCTAACTGATAAAATGAATAATTTTTTAAAGTCAGGTCACCACAGTCTGTCCCCAAACTCTCCTAGATGTGAGGAGAAACTACACCTTCAGTTCTGTTGTCTCTTCAGGTGATCAACTGGGAGAACACACTCCACATTCCTGCCCAGGTCAAGCTGAGCCCCGAGGCCAGGGACCTCATCACCAAACTGTGCTGTGCTGCGGAGCATCGCCTGGGGAAGGAGGGAGCTGACGACCTGAAGGCCCACCCGTTCTTCAGCACCATTGACTTCTCTAGTGACATCCGGAAGCAGCCAGCCCCCTATGTTCCCACAATCAGCCACCCCATGGACACCTCAAATTTTGACCCTGTAGATGAAGAAAGCCCTTGGAATGATGCCAGTGAAGGCAGTGCCAAGGCCTGGGACACACTTAACTCCCCCAATAACAAGCACCCTGAGCATGCGTTCTATGAATTCACTTTCCGAAGGTTCTTTGATGACAATGGCTATCCCTTTAGATGCCCCAAACCTTCAGGAGCAGAAGCGTCACAGTCCGAGAACTCCGATTTAGAGAACTCTGATCTGGTGGACCAGACCGAAGGCTGCCAGCCAGTGTATGTGTAGATGATAGTGGGGCACCTGCAGCTCTCTTCTTCAGAGGTCCTGGTGCCCGGCTGGGCATTGAATAGGCTGATGAAGCTGAGGGCAGCTTTGTTTTACATTAGTCTATTGTTACTTTACCCGAAATCCTGTTATTCGCCAAGAAAGCCCAAAACAAACAAGAAAGGACTCAAGTCGAGATCTTCATTTCTAGATTCTAGTTGATGGGAAGTGGAGAGAGACAACATTACTTTGAATTGGTTTTTGAGGACCTTCACTGCATTAAAACAATATTTTAAAATTTTAGTACAATTTAGAAAGAGCACTTATTTTGTTTATTACCCAATTTTTTTCTTACTAAATTATAGGGATTAACTTTGACAAATCATGCTGCTGTTATTTTCTACATTTGTATGTTATCCATAGCACTTACTCACATTTAGGAAAAGACATAGAAACTGAAGAACATGTGATAAATCTCTGTGCAATAATATAAAAACAACACAAAAAGTTAACTCTGCTCAGAAGTCACGGAGACCATTTTATTCACGCAATGGTTTTTGTTTTTATTGTTTCCCACATTTCAAAATTGTGATGTGATATGTTAAAAGCTGCTTTTTTTTTTTTTTTTTTTTTTTTTTTTTTTTTTTTTTTTTTTTGTTTTTTGCATATTATAGTGTAATAGAAAGTGTGAGCAAGGTGATGATATGGGTGTGGTTTCAGATGTCTGGTGTGTGGAGAGTACTGCACGAGCAGGGTTTCTTCTATTATAAAATTACCATATCTTGCCGTTCACAGCAGGTCCTGTGAATATGTTTTTACTGAGTGTCTTTAAATGAGGTTTTCTAGACAGTGTGCTGATAATGTATCGCGTGGGTGACTTCTCTATGATTGTATCCCTTACTGTTTTGTTAAAAAAAAAAATGCAGATTTGTGACTCAGAGGTGGCTTTTTGTGTGTGTGTCTTAGGTATGATTGAATTATTTTGGGGATAAACTTAAACATTTGTCGTGTACTAAACTTATATACATCAAAAGGGATTGATTCAGCTATGCCAAAAATATGTTAATTATGGACCTATGTGCATTTTTGTAGTCTGTAAGCTCTTGCATTCTTGGTGTAGCTGGTATGTGGAATTTAATAGCTATGATCCTACTATTAAATTTTTTACCAACAGACTGCCCACCCTGGAAGGTTAAATGAAGGTTATTCCTCCTGTTATCTTAGACAGCTGAGATGTTACCATGATGAAATTGAGTAATCTTAGGGTTCTTTCATATTTTTTCTAAGTATGCTTTGAAGTGTCAAGTATTAACTTGGTTTAAACAATACACTTTTCTAACCTTTGTAGAAAGCAAATATTCTTCAAAGTGATATTGGAATAAAAAATAATTAAGCCATACATATTTTCTTAGACCTATAGGTATATATATACTATATAGATAAACACACAAAATATTTCTTATTTCAAATTAGTATGATTCCTATTTAAAGTGATTTATATTTGAGTAAAAAGTTCAATTCTTTTTTGCTTTTTAAAAAATCTGATGCATCATATTTTTCATTATATTATTCCACATATTTTTCCTTTGACGTCCTTAGCGTAATGTATCCATTATTTAGTATATACCTAGGCAACAAACTTAAAAGTTTATCAGTGTCTAAACTAAAAAAGAAAAAAAAAAACGATTCCTGTGTACTGGTTTACATTTGTATGAATGGCATATTCTGAAGTCTGCTGTGCTTGTAATCGTGACTGTCAGTATTTTTGCTATTTTATAGTAATGCCATGTTGTTATTTACAGCGCTCTGACATACTTTCATGTGGTAGGTTCTTTCTCAGGAACTCAATTTAACTATTATTTATTGATATATCATTGCCTTTGAGAAGCTTCTACTGGCACAATTTATTATTAAAATTTTGAATCCAAATCTCTTGGTTGGCATCATGTTTTGTTAGCATGTGTAAGTTTTTGCTGTTATCAGCACGCTGTGACCCCCTGTATTCCCCATGGTGCGCATGCAGCCCGGGTTGCAGCATTGATGGAGCCACACTCACAGAGAGAATGGGAGCCTCCCAGCTCGGGCCCTGCTCAGGAAGGGCCTGGATTCTGCCTCTAATTTTAGAAATGGGAAAATGTTATGCCTGTTTTTCTGCATCTGTTTTTCTTTTTTGTTTTTCACTTGACAATGCATGTTGGCAATCTTGATTAGCATATAAAGAAATTCTTCATAGGGTCAATAGATGGCATAATGGTTAAGGTCCTGGACTCTCACATAGGCAACCACAGTTTGAATCTTGGATCTGGCGTCTTGAAACTTAGGCCACATGTGTGTGTACCCAAAAATCCCAAGAGGAGTATGGAGGAGAAAGAATTATGTGAGGACCAGCAGTTAGTGTAATGGCTATGTCGCTGAACTCTCATGTAGCTGACTGCGGTTTGAGTCCCAGACCTGGTGGCTTAAACTCACGCCAGGCACACGTGCATGCGTGCCCAAGATCCTGAGAGGAGAATGGAGGAGAAGGGATTGCAGCATGGCCATCCTCCCGGGAAGTGATTTCTCACTTTCTATCTCTCTGTCTCTCTCTGTCTTTCTGGCAAGCGCACGTACCCTATAGCAAAACTCTCCAAAAAAAATAAATAAATAAAAAAGAACTGTGGTGTGGCCATCCTCCCTGGGGAATGATTTCTTGCTCTTTGTCTCTCCATCGAGCACATGCACTCTATACCAAAAATCTCAAAAAAAAAAAAAAAAAAAATCTTCAGGGGCTGGCAGGTGTCATAGTGGTTAAAGGCACTGGTCTCTTACATGGCTGACCGCAGTTCAAGTCCTGAACCTGGTGGCTTGCTTTCTCACTTTACCTCTCTCTTTCTCTGTCTGATCAAACTGAATAATAATAACAATAAATAAAGGTAAATAAACAAATTTTTTAAAATCTTCACTCTTTATCATTACCACGTAGTGTTTTATCATGAAGGTATTATAATCAAACCATCTCATACTGATGTACATTCGTGTTTCTGATCTCTGTGTTATAAGCAGAGTATTAGGGTAAATTATCTCTTACAGCCATCCTTTTTGGTATGTGAAGGAAGTATGTAGGGCAGATTTCTAGAAGTAAAATTGTTTGTTCAAAAGTTAAGTCTGGGGGACCAGCAACTGTCATAATGGCTCTGTTGCTGGACTCCCACATAGTCGACCGCGGTTCGCGTCCTCGACCCAGTGGCTTAAACTCACGCCGGGCGCGTGTGCGTGCGTGCCCAAGATCCCGAGAGGAGAATGGAGGAGAAGGGATTGCGGCGTGACCATCCCCCCGGGGGATGATTTCTCACTTTCTGTCTCCCGGTCTCTCTCTGTTCGGCGAGCATACGCGCCCTATAGCAAAAAACTCTCAAAAAAAAAAAAAAAAAAAGTAATATCTTTCCAGGACAAAGAGCA
The DNA here is from genome assembly GCF_000334495.1 of Tupaia belangeri chinensis. NCBI lineage: Eukaryota > Metazoa > Chordata > Mammalia > Scandentia > Tupaiidae > Tupaia > Tupaia belangeri. Next base: position 795,079 of record NW_006160154.1, on the reverse strand, counting down.
GTGTTCTTACTGCTTGCTATAAAAAGTAGATTCTGAAACTGGCAGGTGGCATGGTGGTTAAGGGCGCTGGATTCCCACATGGCTGACCGCAATTTGAGTCCCAGACCTGGTAGCTTGTTTTGCTTTCCCTCTCTCTCTCTCTGGTCAAATTAAAAAGTAATAATAACAAATGGAATTAAATAAATAATTCTTTGGGAAAAAAAAATGTAGATTTCCCCAAGGTCAGACTACCTCAGCAGAATCCATCTGGATTTTCCATGCTGCCCCTTGCGACTTGGGACCAAGGGCTAACATGCGTACACTCCTGTTATGTGCTCTGATAGGAAAAATAAAGCCCTTCTTTTTTTTTAGTTAATTTTTTCCTTACATGAGAATTAATGACAGAAAGCTACATTAAGCACCCTTAACAGAGTCTCAACTGATCTCCCCACTCGAACTTTCTGAGCCAGCCAGGGTCATGGGCACACATGTTCAGCATGTACAGGTCAACTGGAGAACCAAACCTGCCACCTTCCATATGGATCCAGTATCGCTTGAGCAATGCTTTACTGCTAAGCCACCAAGCCAGCCCAGGAAGTCCTTTGTCTCTGTTCCAGGGGCCTTTTGTCTTATTCCAGCATCCAAGAAAGAGTGACAGACTAACTGACTAGCTTGTATGTAAGTTAACATCAGTTTTAGCGCTAACACCAGGTATTATGATGACATCTATTCCACTAGAAACTAAGGCATGGAAATATATGCCTACAGCTTGCCAACCACCCACTGTCTTATCAACTTCCTTGACCTTTGCCCATTAACAAGATTAAAAAACAAACAAAAAAAAAACCCAAAACCTGCAGGTGGTGTAGTGGTTAAGGCACTGGACTTCCACATGGTTGACCACAGTTTGAGTCCCAGACCTGGCAACTTGAAAACTCAGGCCAGGTACCAGGGTGTGCATGTCCAGAATCCCAAGAGAAAGGATTGCGGCCTGGCCATCATCCCCATCTCACTCTCTTTCTCAGTCTTCCTCTCCAGGGGGAGACATGCCTATAGCAAAAATCTCTCTTAAAAAAATAAATAAATAAATAAAAGGTTGAGTGTGTTTGTATATGTTAATATGCATTTGAATATCCTTTAACATAATAATATTAATTTTATGGATTATGTGAGTGTTGGTGCCTGCCTCAGAGAACAAAAACACTTCTATCCTCTTCTCACTCTGTCTTCTCTTCCTCCTCAGCAAAAGTGAACTAATAGAACTGGTGGCCAGACCACAGATTACTAAGAACAGACTCCTTCAGTATTCCCAATAACCCCATAGGAGAGAAGGACTGTTCAGAGCATCTCAGGGACACAGCCAGGCCTGATTACAACATATTGTGGTCATGGTTGGTATGATTGGAAGTCTGTTGAGGGAAGAAACAGCTTATTATATTCCTTGCAGGTTTCCTTCTCACACTTGGATTTTATGTCTCCCTCACTAAATCTAAAAGAAAATCATGAAAACACAACCATTAACAGCATGGTGTACTTCCTCTGAATCTTCTGTGGTCTAAACTGTTTTTCAGTGGCAAATTTTTAAAGTAGAATTTATAAAATTTATCTTACTTCCTGCAGATAAGACTTATAAACCAAGTTTAAAAATCTCAATTTAGGGGCAGCAGGTAGCCTGGAGGTTAAAGCATTGGGGCTCACATGGCCAGCTATGCAGTTTGAGTCCCAGACCCGGTGGCTTGAAAATCATACCAGGCACGTGTGCGTGTGTGGCCAAAATCTAGAGAGTAGAATGGAAGAGAAGGGGTTGTGGTGTGGCGATCTTCTCAGAGGGCTGATTTTTCAATTTCTCTCTCTGTCAAGCACACATGCCCTATAGCAAAAAAATGACAACAACAAAAAACTCTCAGTATTTTATTTCCACTGACAAAATTTGGCAGTCAAAATGAACTTCGCTATTAAGAGCACATCTCTAAGTGGCAGTATATCAGTCTTAATTAACCCCATTATATCTTCTTCCAGTCAGTAAGGAACCTTTTCTCCAGTAACAAAATTTTCCATTTCCAAAAATGGAAGCCTAAATGTAGTAGAAAAAAATAAGCTCATCCACCTTAGAAAGGAAGAATAATCCATTGTTATTGAAATACATATGACCAACTGTTAAAAGAGAAAACTATCCTGGAAGATTCATCATGGCTCCTGCGAACTAGGATACCCTCATTCCAGGGTAAAAGAGAAATGAAGATTTCCTACTGATAATTCAGCCTCCAGCAAACAAGCTAGAATGGTAGGGAGCTCCTCTAGCCTTCTATCTCGATCTCTGTGTCTCTGTCTCTCCCTGTTTCTGTCTTCTCATTTTTTTTAATTCTTCCTTTTTTAAATTTTTTTAAAGGTAAAGTTTTCTCTTGCTCTCAGCTCCTCCTTTTGTCTTGCTAATAATTCCCTTTTCTATTTTGTGCTTTTTAAAAAAATAATAATTATAATTTTTTTTCCCTTTTTTTCTGTTTTTATGTTGTTTCTCTTTTTCGTTTCCTTTTTTCTCCTCTCTCCACTCCTCAATATCCATTTACTGTGTTTCTAGATGGATCTAAAGGCACTGTAGCTAAACATCCAAATACTATTATGGTTAACATATTCCTTGATATCTACTGAATCTGCTGCACAAAACGATCACAACAGAATGGCAAAGAGATTTCAAATCACCTCTTTCTGCTTGCTCCTGAACGTTCAAATTGAACTTCAAGAATTAGGAAGAAACACACCACCCATCAGATGACTAGAAGTCACCACAGGACCACAAGAAATATGGAAAAGCCAGAAAATACCTCTTCATCCACACACAGTTCAATGGAAATCATGGAAATGTCTGATAAAGAATTTAGAACATTCATAATGGCAAAGCTAACAGAGATCACCCCTGAGGAGGGATGACCACACCACAGTCCCTTTTCCTCCATTCTCTTCTTGGGATATTGAGCATGCACACACACGCACCTGGGTGAGTTTAAGCCCAGGTCCGGGTCTGGGACTTGAACCACATCATCTACGTGGGAGTCCAGTGACATAACCATTATGCCATCTGCGGATCCCTCCATTCTCCTCTTGAGCCCATGCACTGAGCTTCTTATTTCTGTTACTTATTTATTTTTAGTTATAACATTTGTGTGGTTTTTCTTTATAGGTTCTATTTCTTTGCTGATTTTTTTCCTTTTCATTTGTTTCAAAAGTGTAATAGCTTGAAGTCTTTTTATTATCGTCAATTTAAAACATTAGAGAATTCTAACATGTTTGTCAACTCGATGTTAGCCTCTATTTTGATTTTTTTCTTCCCACTCTGCTTTGAGGTCTTTCTTGTTCTTCCTGGTGTTAAGTGATTCTTGATGGATGTTTTTGCATTATGTTCTGAGGTTTGGGATATTCTGTTTTAATTGGCTTTCATTGGCATTGCTTTGAGAGGAAGGTGGGCATGATGCTTTGTTGTTTTCTGGAAAGTTAGAAGTCCCCACGCAGTCACTTTTGACCCTCAAAGTCAGGAGAGGCTGCCCATTACTGTTGAGCAGAGGTAGTGCTGCTGTGGCCACTACAGCTGGGTGGCCTCACTACCATTGGGCAGTTGTAAGTAAAGTCCTGACTCTCCACAAGCCTCTTCAGACACTACCCTAGTGGGGGTTAGCAGATGCCCCATTAATGCCAGATGGTATCAGTGTCCAGGGTGCCTAGGAGTTTTACTTAGACCCCCAGGATGGGAAAGGCATTACTGACCAACAAGGATAAAAACCCCGGCTCTCTAGTCGGAGCTCTCAGACGGTGCCCTGGTAGGAAGGCTGAAGTGTCTCTAGCCTTGAAAGGGTAGAATTCTATTTCTTCTTCTCCTTCTTCTTCTCCTTCTTCTTCTCCTCTTCTTCTTCTTCTCCTCCTCCTCCTCCTCCTCCTCCTCCTCCTCCTTCTTCTTCTTCTTCTTCTTTTCTTTTGAGAGGTTTTCGCTATAGGGCGTGTGCGCTTGCCAGACAGACAGAGACAGAGAGACAGAAAGTGAGAATTTATCCCCCAGAGTGGATGGGCACGCATGCACATGCGCCCGGCGTGAGTTTAAGCCACCGGGTCCGGGACTCAAACCACGGTCGACTACATGGGAGTCCAGCAACATAGCCATTATGCTAAGTGCTGGTCCCTTCTATTACTTTAAGAACAAAAACATGACAGATATTATGCACATGCAGATGATAGAGCGAGAAGAACCATGGAGCCTCCTCAGTCTTGATGTCCCCTTTCGCTGGCCCCTCCAGCTCCTCAGGATCTTGGGCACGTTCACACCCACCTGACATTTTTCAGGCCATCCTGGGCATCCAAATGTGCACTGGGCCGTGTGGTTTCCAGCCCTCCAGTTTGCTACTGACTGCACCACCCGGCTGGGCCATAAGGGTAGAATTCCAAACTCCCCACTCAGTCTTTGCTAGCATGGGTTAGAGTGGAGCTATAGTTCTCCATGGTCCCTGACTACAGTGGTATGCCTAAGGCTGTCTCACTGATCTACCCCTTTCCTTGTCCTTTGGGTAAAGAGAGCAAGCTTTGGTGTTATGTGTGTGTGTGTATGTGTGTGTGCTTGTTGGTATTTCTGAGTTTCCAGCTTCTTTAGCTGAGTGTGGAATATTGAGAGGGAGGAAAAACAGTCCAGCAGGTGGCGTGGTGGTTAATCATGGCCAAGCATGATTGAAGTTCCAGACCTGGCAGCTTGAAAATATCACACAGGGCATGCCCAAAATCCCCAGGGGAGAAAGGAGGAGAAGGGATTATGGCTTGGCCATCACCCTAGGGGGTGATTTCTTACTTTCCCTCTGTCTCTGGCAGTACAAAACTCACCACCATGTAATTTATTTCTCTCTCTCTCTCTCTCTCTTTTTATTTTTTTTTTAAGGTTTTTGCCACAGGGTACATGTACTGGTCAGAGAGACAAAGGGAGACAGTGAGAGGAAAAGTAAGAAATCACTCCCGAAGGGAATGTCCACATTGCAATCCTATTTCCTTAGGATTTTGGGCACACATGCAAACATGTCTGGCATGATTCTGAGAGTTTTTTGTTTTGTTTTGTTTTGTTTTGTTTTGTTTTGTTTTGCTATCGGACGGGGGTGCCCCCCCCGCCAGAAAGACAGAGACAGAGGGATAGAAAGCAAGAAATCACCCCTGGGGGGATGGCCATGCCATGATCCCTTCTCTATTCTTCTCTGGGGATCTTGGACATGCACGCACACGTGCCCGGCATGAGTTTAAGCCACCAGGTCTGGGACTCAAACCGTAGTCGACTACATGGGAGTCTAGTAACACAGCCATTACGCCAACTGCTGGTCCCTCTGGTGTGATTTTTCAATCCTTCAGGTCTGGGACTCAAACCATGTGGGAGCCTAGTGCCTTAACTACCATGCCACCTGCTAGCCCACCGTGTCATTTCTTAAGTACTGAGGTCTCCCACTGGTTTACTTGTTTTCAGAGTCTTATGTTTGTTTTATATATCGTGTCCAGAGTCTTAGTTGTAGTTAACAGGAAGGATAAGGAAAAGTACAGCCACTTCATCTTGCGGAAGTAACAAGTGGGTTTTAATTCTAATTTTAACTAATTGAAGTTCATAATTCAGTTTCCTTAGTCTCACCAGCTACATTTCATATGTTCAGTAAATACATGTGGTTAATGGCCACCATATTGGAGATGCAGAATAGTTCTCTAGTTTACCATTAATTCTTGCATTGATAAATATATCTTGCTGAATTGTGGGCCTTATGTAAGCAATTAGTCTGCATCTCTTCATATGTGTCATTTTTTTAAGAGATATTTTTGCTATCAGGTGTGCACACTTGCTGGAGAGACAGAAAGTAAGAAATCACCCTTCAGCATAATGGCTATGTTGCTAGCCTCCCACCTAGTCGACCGCGGTTCGAGTCCCAGACCCGGTGGCTTAAACTCATGCCAGGTGCGTGTGCATGTGTGCCCGAGATTCCGATAGGAGAATGGAGGAAAAGGGATTGCAGTGTGGCCATCCCCCCGGGGGTTGATTTCTCACTTTCTGTCTTTCTGTCTCTCTCTGTCTTTCTGGTGAACACACACATCCTATAGCAAAAACCTCTCCAAAAAAAAAAAAAAAGGTAAAACAAAAAGACCAAAGTTTCTCTTTTATGTTGTCGTTAATAATGGCTTTTATGATTTAATCACCTCTCAAAGGTCTCATCTCTTAATACCCTTACAATGGCAGTTAAATTTGATCATGAAGTTTGGAGGGGACAAACATTCACACCATGGCAAGAATCATGATAGCTTACAGATATGCAGTAAGAATGACAGTTACATGGTGTGCATACCACTGCTCCCTCTCTTCCAAAACATCACCAATCGATCAAGGCTCACCTTTTGGCTGAACATAAATTCAACCTCAAAATCTAACTCACTGTCTGGAATAAGTCTTCTCAGTTGATCAAACTGGGCCCTCGAGATAAAACCTACCTGCCGGGACCAGTTGGTGACAACAGCAGTAATACAACTGAACCTACCTGGGGAGGTCCTTGGTTCTCATCCTGGGACCTCCCTATACACATAGCCTGTGTGTGCCCATGAACCAGGCTGGCTGAGGCTGAAGTCAGATTGTGGCATGAAGGACCTGCTGGGTGTTCGTTTTCTCTCTCTCTCTCTCTCTCTCTCTCATGGAATAGACTAATAAACTTTTTTAAAAACCTGCTTACCAATACCAACATAATTCCAACCTTTTAACTTTCCCTCTTCTTCTTTTGAGAGACACTGTCTCTCATGTCCACTGGAAGTCCCAGCTTGTTCTCACGCTGCTCTGACTCCCACACCAGTATGATCGTTGATGTCCACACTCGTCCGGTTCTTTCCTTGATTTACATTGATGCGTTTGTCCTCGTGGACTCTGTTTTTGCTATGGGGTGCATGGGCTCGCCAGAAAGACAGACAGAAAGTGAGAAATCACCCCCAAGAGGGGATGACCATGTCACAGCCCCTTCTCCCCCATTCTCCTATTTGGATCTTAGGCAAGTATGCACATGCTCCTGATGTAATTTTCAAGCCATCGGGTCCAGGACTCCAGCCGTGGAGTTGGCCTTGTAGGCTCCAGCACCTTAACCCCCACGCTACCTGCTGGCTCCGGTCCTCATAGTCTTAAACTCTGGTAGCAGAAATTATTAGTAAAAAGAATCCTGAGGGGCTGGCAGGTGGTGTGGTGGTTAAGGGTGCTGGGCTCTCACATGGCCGACTATGGTTGAAGTCTCGGACCTGGAGGCTCGCTTTCTCACTTGCCCTCTCTCTCTTGCTCTCTCATTCTGTCCCGCTGTGATCAAATCAAACTAAATAAATAAAGTTGAATAAAATATTCTTTAAAAAAAATGAAAAAGAGTACAAGCAGTGAAAACCTTAGAATGCTTTAGAAAAAAAAATCCTGAGCAAGAAATCAGGGGCTTTGACTCTAAGCCCAGTTTTTTATAACTTGGGATAAGTTAGAACTTGTGTCAGATTTATTAGTTATAATGGGGCATGGGGATCTTAATCAGTGGTTTTCAAATTATAATTTGGAGTTAGTGGTTTCTTTTTTTTTTTAATAATTATTTTATTTAAATTTATTTTTCATTTTTATTTTCCAGTTTTATCAGACAGAGAGGGAAAGTGAGAAAGCTAGCCACCAGGTCCAGGACTTGAACCATGGTCAACCATGTGGGCGTCCAGCGCCTTTAACCACCACACAACCTGCTGGCCCCTGGAGTTAGTGGTTTCTAAGAGATGCCTCCGAGGCTGCTGTAGTGAAGCCCCTGCCTTCTGCTTCTACCAGAGTAACCATGCTTTTATTCTATATAAGATTTTGTTGGAGGGGGAAAAAAAATAAGTTCTGTTAATAAAACATTTGGGGACCAGCAGTTGGCGTAATGGCTATCTAAGTCCTTGGACTCTCATGTAGTCGACCGTGGTTTGAGTCCCAGACCTAGTTGCTTAAACTCACACCGGGCACGTGTGCGTGCGTGCCCAAGATCCTAAGAAAAGAATGAAGAAGGGATTGCGGCGTGGCCATCGCCCCAGGAGTAATTTCTCACTTTCTGTCTCTCTGTCTCTCTCTTTCTGGTGAGTGCATGCACCCTATAGCAAAAACCTCTCAAAACAAAAAACAAAACAAAACAAAACAAAAAACTCTGCTAGGAAGTCCTTGAGGAAAATATTAATAAGACATTATTATTATAGTTTCCTTTTTGCACAAAAAGATACTGTTTTCCTCTCAGACTTATTATCTTATTTCTTTCATTTGCTTTGTTTTCTTTGAACATATGAGAGTACTTCAAAAACTTAATGGAAAATGGAATTAAAGTACAAGTCTGGGGCCAGATGTGGTGCAGGGGTCAAACGTGATGCTCCAGGGAAGCACTCCCACATGGAAGGTTCCCAGCTCAAGGTCAAAGACCTTCCTGGGTGGGTCAGGGACACATTTGCCCATTATTATGCAGGGCTGGCTGAGGTCTAGATCACGGTGTCTAGACCCTGTCGGGGGTGCTGTCTCTTTATTTCTCTCTCTTGTTTATGGAATAAAGAAATAAATAAACCTAGAGCCAGCCCATAGTGTGGTGGTTAATGTGGTTGGATCTCACATGGCCAACAGTGTGGTGGGAGTCCTGGACCCAGTGGCCTGAAAAACGCAAACATTTTGCGTGCCCAAAATCCTGAAAGGAGGGAGACATGGATACGGGCTTGCTGCGTGACTGTGCCCCTCGGGGGTGCTTTCTCACTTTGTCTGTCTCTCTCCGGCAAGCACATGTGCCCTCAGGCAAAAAATTTTTAAAAATAATAAACTTCAAGAAAAGAAGATGAGGGACCTGCAGTTAGCGTAATGGCTATGTTGCTGAACTCCCATGTAGTCGACCGCGGTTCGCGTCTCGGACCCGGTGGCTTAAACTCACGCCGGGCGTGTGTGCGTGCGTGCCCAAGATCCCGAGAGGAGAATGGAGGAGAAGGGATTGCGGCGTGGCCATCCCCCCTGGGGGGTGATTTCTCGCTTTCTGTCTCTCTGTCTCTCTCTGTCTGTCTGTCAAGTGCACGTGCCCTATAGCAAAACCCTCTTAAAAAAAAAAAAGATGAAAAGTGCAAGTTTCATTCGGTGCAAAAAAAAAAAAAATGGAAATCTATGCACAGTTTTAAAATAACAGGCGTTGCTCTCTTGGCCTTAGTTCCATTTTCTCTGACCCTCTGCTCCATGAGAGCAAGTGGAGGAGGAAGCGAATGTGCGGGCCGAAGTGTAAAGAGAAAGATGAGGCAGAGGTCCGTGTAAGCAGCTTGTGACCTGTGGAGGCCACCGCCGCGGAAACGGACCGTCAGAGGCTCGGGCGCCCGGACAAGTTGGACTGCGAGATACTGTCGACTCTGTCTCTGGATCTAGAACTTCCATGGCCAGCAGATCGCCAGGACCTCTGAGAGACCCACGTTGCTCCTAACAAAATAGCCCCTGTGGTCTTTTGCCCTGGACCTGTGACATTCTGGGACTAGTGCTGTTACTTGTGGCCAAGTGTAATACGTGTACAATGAATCACCTTTTCTGTCAAAACAAAACAAAACTCACATGCGTTTTCCCTGACCTTCTTGAATACCCCTTGTACAGGTTCTTTCTTCCCCTTTCCAGTTTCTACAGTGGTCTCTCCAATGCCGGGCTGTTTTCCAGGAGTGTAAATGCCTGTCCACCTCTTCTGGTGGCTTGGACTGGCTGCTCATCAGCCCTGACAAGTTGCTGTCATCTGGGGAGTTCCTTTTCTTATTTTTCCTGTGTTGGATTCCACCTTTGCAAAATCCTGTGTCATCCTTTTTCTGGATTAATGCTTGGAATTGTTTTGATTCTTTGCTTGTAGGCAAATGGCCCTTTTCTCTTGGACTGAAAATATGAGTGGACACAAAGTTGTAGGATGAAAATTCTCTGCACACTTGGGAGGCATTAGTACTTGTTTTTTCTGCCTCTATTGTGAGAGTTTAACATCATCCTCATTCTCAGTTCTGTGTGAGCGACTTTCTGGGGTTGTTTTTTTTTAAGTATTTAGGATCATCTCTGTTTACCCAGTATTCTACATTTCCTGAGACTGTTCCTTGATGTAAAATCTTTTTCATTTATTGCACTGAATACCCTTTGAGCTTTTATCCTAGAGACTTGTGCCCTCCGATTCTGGAAAATGTTGCTGCATTATTTCTTTGACCTTTATCCCCTCTGTTCTCCAACTCTTGTGGACTGCATAATTGACCCTCTGATAGTCTTATTTTTATATCCTGGTTGTCATGTCTCTCTCTCTCTCTCTCTCTCTCTCTCTTTTTAATGTTTTTGCCATAGAGTGTGTGCATTTGCTGGAAAGAGACAGAAAGTGACAGAGAGCGAGAAAGTGAGAAATTGCCCCCCCCCCAAGAGGGAATGGCCATGCCACAGTCCCTTCTCTTCCATTCTCCTCCTGGGATTTTGGGGAGGCACACACATGTGCCTGGCATGATTTTCAGGTCGCCCGGTTTGAGACTCAACCACAGTTGGCCATGTTGGAATCCAGCACCTTAACCCCCGCGCCACCTGCTAGCCCCACATGTCTTTTTTCATTTTATTTTTTGGAAGATTTCATTGACTTTTTCCTTCAGGTTTTATACTAAACTATTTGGGGAACAAGCATTAACTTTTTAATTCCCAACAGCCCATTCTTATTCTCTGGTCAAGCTATTCTTGTTTTTATGTCTTCAAGCTTTTTATCTCCAAAGTTATTTCAAGGAGTTATTTTTCTTTTTATGATACAGAATGTGTATGAGAGAGAGAGAAAGAGAAAGAAATATCCTCAACAGGGTCTTGTCATACTGCATGCCACTTTCCCCAGCCCTTCAGCTTCTTAGGATCACAGACACCTAGACATTACATGCCCAGTATGTTCTAAGACTGACTCAGGGTCCGAACCCATGGTCAGTCATGTGGCTTCCAGCCTTGCAAGGTACTGCATTACTGCTGCACCATAGTATATGTGCCTCCATTGGGTTTTGGTTTTGTTTTCTTTTGTCTGTTTTCTCTTCTTAAACTGTCTCCATTTCCTCTGGTCTTTTATTATTATTATTATTATTATTATTATTATTTTATATAATTGCCAGAGGTCATGTTTGCTCACTGGAGAGAAAAGGAGAGAGGAAAACCACCCCCAAAGGGACATGGTCATGCTGAGATCAATTTTCCTCCCTTCAGCCAATCAGGATTTTGCACATACCTGTGCACACACACCTGACGGCCACAAAACTGCCTCGCAGCCTGGGTTGGTAAGGTCTCTGTGCCGCAGAAGCCTGGGTTAGAGAGGGCAGACCTTGGACAGGACTCCCTCTCAGGAGCTATGTAACAGTGCTGATTCCCCAGAAGACGCCCAGGCTGGGCCTAGGCCCCGCGGGGGGCTGCAGGATCCTCCTGTAGCAAAGATCTCAGGTGTTTGTAGTGTTAGGGGGCTTCTGGGAGCCTCCTGCTTACCTCTCTGTCACAGCAAGTCCCCTTGTCTCTGAGCTGCTCCTGGCAGGGGCTGGGACAGCAGAGGTAGGGCATTCGTATACCTGCTTCCTAGATCCATCCTGAGTCTCCATGCTCCACAGGGACTCGGCCACATCCCCGCAGCACTCCTGTGTTTTCTCTCTCTGGCTCTGCATAAATATCAGATGTCCACTCTATTTGGTTCGCTTTTGTGGGAGGGAAGCATGACAGGCTCCTCTAGTCAGCCATCTTGCCAGTCATCGCACGCCTAGGATGGTCTTTTGTCCTTGGCCTTCTTTTGTAGAATAAGTGATTTCCTCTTTGTAATCTTTTTTTTTTAAATTTATTTAAAGAATTATTTTACTTAACTTTATTTATCTACTATTTAGTTATTTTTCAATTTGACCAGAGAGGGACAGAGTGAGAGAGAGGGAAAGCGAAAAAACAAGTCACCAGGTCCAGGACTCGAACCACAGTCGACCATGTGGGAGTCCAGAGTCCTTAACCACCACGCCACCTGCCAGCTACCTCTCTATATTCTTCACTACTATTGTTCTGACTAGTGGCTTCAGACTCTTGACCTTCTCATATTTTGAAACATTCCTGGTCTGATAATTTTTTTCTATTTCTAACCCTGTTTTTGATGCTTGTTTAGTCTCTTTAAACTATATTTTTGCATTTTATTATGCCTTGTAATTTCTTGTTGAAAGGCGAATGTGATGTTCTGGGCAAAAGAACTGTGGTAAATAGTCCTTAAGTGGGGCCAGCAGGTGGCTTAGTGGTTGAGGCACTGGACTTCCTCATGGCTGACTGCAGTTTGAGTCCTGGACTTGGCAGCTTGAAAATCACACTGGGTGTGTGTGTGCAGGCCCCAGATCCTTAGAGGATAATGGAAGAGAAGGGATTGTGGCATGGCCATTTCCTTTGAGGGGAGATTTCTCACATTCCCCCACTCTCTCTCTCTCTGGTAAGTGCACACACCCTATAGCAAAAACCTATTTAAAAAATAGTTCTTTAGTAATGGGAAAGTGTGGAGTTAGAGAAATTCTATGGTCCTAAGATTAGATGTCAATCTTTTTTATAAATTATTTTATTTAACTTTATTTATTCATTTCACTTATTTTAATTTAACAAGAAAGGGACAGAGAGAGAGAGAGAGAGATGGGGAAGAGAGAGAGAGAGAAAGAGAGAAAGTTAGAAAGCAAGCTGCCAAGTCCAGGACTTGAACTGTGGTCAGCCATGTGGGTGTATACAGCACCCTTAACCACCATGCCACCTGGCGGCCCTGATGTCAATCTTTTGGTGAACCTGTGCCCCTGGACTCTGAAGTTTACTCATGCTTTTCCATTTTCTTTCCCTTGGATAGATCAAGATGGCAGCTCGAGGGAACTGCAGTTAGGTATTTCCTTCTTCCGGGTAGGTTAGACTCTGATAAAATCCCAGCAGGTTAGTTGGGTAAAATAGTTAATCCTGAGGGCAGGTCTTATTATGAAGAACAGATGCTTTATTTTATTATTATTATTACTATTATTAAGAGACAGAGACAGCTCCCCCAATAGGGTTTTTCATGTGACACTCATCCCTATTCTCAGCCAGTCCAGATTGCAGGTGTGTGTGCGTCTGGTGAGCTCAAGGTGGTCCTGGGATGCAAATGTGGACTCCCGTGTGGGTCCAGTTCATGACCACCGCAGCACCTGGCCCTGCTCTGGTGTGTTCCTACATGGAGACTTCCCTACTTCCGTCCCCCAGCAGAAGCAGGTGATGATTTTCTCTGATGCTCACTGTGAGAACCTGTTAGAGCTTTCAGAAGTAAAACATGACTGGGTTGTCCTGGAGGTTTTTTTTGTTTTTGTTTTTGGTGGGGTTTTTTTTGTTTTTTTTTGTTTTTTTTTATAAAACTGTCTTTTTTAAAAAAAAAAAATGTATTCATCCATTTAGTTTTTTGTGTCTTTTTGTCATTTGACTAGAGAGAGAGAGAGAGAGAGAGAGAGAGAGGAAGTGAGAAAGCAAGCCACCAGGTCCGGGACTCAAACCATGGTAGGCCCTGTGGGAATGTCCAGCACCTTAACCACCACACCACCTGTTGGTCCCTTTTTAAAAGCTTTCTTTCTTTCTTTTTTAAAAATTTTCCCCTGGAGTTTTTTGTTTGTTTTGTTTTGTTTTGAGAGGTTATTTTTTATTTTTTTTTAGAGGTTTTCACTATAGGACGTGTGTGCTCGCCAGACAGAGACAGAGAGACAGAAAGCGAGAAATCACCCCCCCAGGAGGGATGGCCACACCGCAATCCCTTCTCCTCCATTCTCCTCTCGGGATCTTGGGCACGCACGCACACGCACCCAGCATGAATTCTAAGCCACCCAGTCCAGGATGCGAACCACGGTCGACTACATGGGAGTCCCGCGACATAGCCATTATGCTAACTGCTGGTTCCCTTGAGAGATTTTTGTTATAGGGCACATGCACTCGCCAGAAAGAGAGAGACAGAAAACTAGAAACATCAGTCCTTTCTCCTCCATTCTCTCGAGATCTTGGGCACGTACGCACATGTTTCTGCATTTTTAGTCACTGGATCCCAGACTTGAACTGTGGTCGACTAGGTGGGAGTCCAGTGATGTAATCATTTCACTATCTGCTGGTCCCAGAGTGTTTAATACTTAAATTTGTCCATACTGAGTCTCCAGTAATTCGTCAATTACAGCTCAGATTTTCTTACTTTTGACTGGTTTTTGCTCTAGTGAGTTATGATTTTGTATGATCTGGGGGCAATGATTTCCCTCTGAAGTCACTTCTCTTATGAATCTAAGAACAATGATTTATTTTTAAGTTTGCTCCTCTTTTTACTTGTTGTTAGGATGGAGTAGTGACTTCTAAGTTCTTATATGCTGGATCAGAAACCAGAATTCCCTAAAAGATTATTTTTAAAAGTATAAACACAATTGGGACCAGCAGATGGTGCAATGGCTATGTCGCTGGACTCCCATGTAGTCTACTGAGGTTCGAGTCCCTGACACGGTAGCTTAAACTCGCACTGGGCACATGTGTGGGCGTGCCCAAGATCCTGAGAGGAGAATGGAGGAGAAGGGATTGCGGTGTGGTCATCCCCACTGAGGGGTGATTTTCTGCTTTCTGTCTCTCTGTCTCTGTCTTTCTGGTGAGTGCATGCACACTATAGCAAAAACGTCTCAAAAAAAAAAAAAAAGTATAAATACAAAATTGAAGAAAAGTCAATGGCAATGCACTTTTAGGCGCCCAGACATGGACAGATTCAAGATTTCTCAGTCTAGGCTGAGCCACAGTGGCTCAGGCAGTAGGGTGCTACTGAAGCCATGTGGGAAGGCCCAGATTCCAGTCCCCGGGTCCGGCTGAACTCATGAGCACACCCGTGATCTCTGCTGGCTGGAAGATGGGGTGGGGAGGAATCACAGCTGGTGAGATACATGTGCGTGTCGATATATTAATAAACTTTAAAAAGAATTCTGAGTCTTAAGGCATCAGAGAAAGCTGAGGATCACAGAATCTTCAGAAGGCTAGACAATGGCAGCTCTTAGAAGAGGAGAAAAAAATGCTGTAATAGGATGACAGTCCCTCGGCTCATCTCCCAACTCTGGCCAGATGAGTGGTTGCCCTTCCTCCAACAGAGAAATGTAGGAAAGTTACTCTCTGAAGATGGTCAAGTAGGCAGTTGGTGGAATTACTCTGGGTGGTTTATTTATTTATTTATTGGCCTCTTTTATTTTTATTTATTTATTTTTTTTGCTGGGGGTAGTTTTTTGTTATAGGGTGCTTGCTCTCGCCAGAAAGTCAGAGAGAGACAGACAGCAAGAAATTACCCCCCCGGGGGAATGGCCATGCCTCAATCCCTTCTCCATTCTCCTCTCAGATCTTGGGCATGCATGCACACACGCCTGGAATGAGTTTAAGCCACTGGGTCAGGGACTTGAATCGTGATCAACTACATAGGGGTCCAGTGACATAGCCATTATTCCAACTGCTGGTCCCCTCTGGGTGGTTTTGAACACCACCAAGGGACTGCTCACAATGGGCTGAAGTGAATGCATGCATAATGAATCTTTTGACCCTGTCCCCACCCTCCTACCCAGTTCCTGAAATATAGGCAACAAGGCCTTTGTTCTCCCAGCAGGAGATTGGTGTTCTTCAGGACCTCTGAATAGCTTATGAGGAAAGACCTGAAGATAGTTACATCAAGGTTCTCCAACTAGAGGGCCTAGACTGATTAGCTTACTGAAGTTTCGGGCACGTGCTCAGAGCAGGTGGCATGGTAGTTAAAACACTGGGCTCCCACGTGACTGACTGACTACTTCAAGTCCCAGACCCGGCGATTTAAAACTCACACATATGTGTGTGCATGCCCAAAACCCTGAGAGGAAAAGGAGGAGAAAAGATTTCAACATGAGGGGCCAGCGGGTGGCGTAGTAGTTAAGGGCATTGGACTCCCACACAGCCGACCACAGCTCGAGTCCCAAACCTGGCAGCTTGCTTTCTCACTTTCTCTTTCTCTCTCTCTTGCTCTGTCCTTTTCTGGTCAAATAAAAAATAATAAAGTTAAATAGAATAATTCTTTAAAAAAAAAAAAAAAAGATTGTAGCTTGGCCATACTCCTTGGGGTGATTGCTCACTTTCCTGCTCTTTCTCTCTGTCTCTCCAGGAAAACACATGTGCCCTATGGCAAAAAATAAATAAATAAAATAAATAAAAAGAGAGAAATCTATACGATTGTAGATCATCACACAGTTTTATAATATTTAGAATAAAGAGAAAATCCCCAAAATCCCAAATATTTCCAGAGAGACAGAAATGATTCATATACAAAGGATCAGTAACAGAATGGGATTATACTTAACACAGTTCTAGACACTAGAGAACAATGGAACAAAGCCTTTAAAGTTTGTAATTGTTTCTGGGACCAGTTGCTGGACTCCCATGTAGTCGACCACAGTTCGAGTTCTAGACCTGCACATTTAAAACTCCTGCCAGGTGCATGTGCTTGCACGCCCAAAATTCCAAGAGGAAAACAAAGGAAAAGGGATTGCAGTGTGGCCATCACCCCTGAGGGTTGATTTCTCGCTTTCTGAATCTCTGTCTCTCTCTGTCTCTCTGGCAAACACACATGCCCAATAGCAAAAATCTCTCTTAAAAAAAAAATAAGAAAGAAAGAAAGAAAAGAATTGTTTCCAACTCAAAACCTACCCAGACAGGTTACTAAGTAAATGGGATAAAGATATTTTAAGATATTCAAGAATTCAAAGGGGGGCCAGCAGGTGACATGGTGGTTAAGGACGCTGGACTCCCACATGGCCGACCACAGTTCAAGTCCCAGACCTGGCGGCTTGTTTTCTCACTTTCTCTCTCTCTCTCGCTCTCTCTCTCTCTCGCTCTCTCTCATTCTCTCCCTCTCTGGTCAAAAATGTAAAAACAAATAAATAAATTAAGTTAAATAAAATAATTCTTAAAAAAAAGAAAGAATTCAAAGGGCCAGCAAATGGCATAGTGATTACATTGCTGGATTCCCACATGTAGACCATGGTGCAAGTCTCAGACCCGGTGGCTTGAGAATCACTCCGGACACCTGTGCATGCATGCCCAAAATCCTGGGAGGGGAATAGATTGTAGCGTGGCCATCTTCTCTGGGGGGTGACTTCTCACTTTCCTTCTCACTGTTTCTTTCTCTCTCTCCATGGAGCACACATGCCCTAAGGCAAAAAAAAAAAAAAAAAAAACCTCTAAAAATTTTTTTCAAAACATTTTCTTCTAGGGAACCAGCAGTTAGCGTAATGGCTATGTCGCTGGACTCCCACGTAGTCGACCGTGGTTTGCATCCCGGACCCGGTGGCTTAAAACTCACGCTGGGCGCGTGTGCGTGTGTGCCCAAGATCCCGAGAGGAGAATGGAGGAGAAGGGATTGCGGCATGACCATCCCCCCTGGAGGGTGATTTCTCGCTTTCTCTCTGTCCGGTGAGCGCACGCGCCCTATAGTGAAAATCTCTCAAAAAAATTTTTTTTTTCTTCTATACACTCCTGTTTTAGGAAGCTAATAAAAGCACAGAGATTGGAACCAGCAGTTAGTGTAATGGCTATGTCACTGGACTCCCATTTAGTCAACCATGGTTCGAGTCCTAAATCCAGTGGCTTAAACTCACGCCGGGTGAGTTCTGGGGAGCGCATACACCCTATAGCAAAAACCTCTCAAAAGAAAAAAAAAGCACAGAGATTAAGCCGGAGAGATTAGTCCAAAGAGAGGAAGAAAAAGAATCACTCGGATAATGTTGATGCAGTCCAGAATGGCAGCTGGTCACCTGGTATAAAATGCAACCTACTATGTAGAGCGTGGTCCAGGCTCTGTGAGAACCTTTCCCTGAAGAAGTCATTCACTATCTTGAAAGGAGTTGCTGGTACTTGGTGAAGAGTTGGAGCTAGTTGGGTAAGAACATAGACAACGAAGTAAATAGGAAACACAAACCAATGATTAATTCTAGGGAAAACTAAAGATGGTATAGAAAAGTAACAGTAATGTGACCAGTAGCTGGTGTGGTGGTTAAGGTGTTGGATTCCCACATGGCCCGTTGTGGTTCGAGTCCCAGATCTGGCAGCTTGATAATCATACCAGGCACATGTGCGTGCCCAAAATCCTGAGAGCAGAATGGAGGAGAAGGGATTGTGGTGTGGCGATCCCCCCCCGGGGGGGGTAATTTCTCACTTTCCCTCTCACTGTCTCACTCTGGAGCACACACACCCTATGGCAAAAGCCTTTTTAAAAAAAGTAATAGTAATTATTACAAAAATGTATAATTATGGAATCAGAAATTAGTGTAATGGCTATGTCGCCGAACTCCCATGTAGTCGACTGTGGTTTGAGTCCTGGACCCAGTGGCTTAAACTCACACCGGGCCATATGCATGCATGCCCAAGATCCTGAGAGGAGAATGGAGGAGAAGGGATTGTGGCATGGCCATCCCCCCAGGGGGTGATTTCTCACTTTCTGTCTCTCTGTCTCTCTGGCGAGCGTACATGCCCTATAGCAAAAACTATAGCAAAATATATATATATAATCATTACAAGAAAAATGGCAAGAATTTATTACATTTGATTGATTTGAAAATGCTACTTATATAGTTGTAATAATGAAGCATTGAATACTGATTTCACCAAAATTATGACAGTATTTTATTAAGAAGATGGGAGAATGAAAAGAGCAAGCATGAGTGCTGGGGACAGTTAGATTCTTGGCCCAGCCTAGAGGCACAGCCCACGGTGTACTGGACTGCAGTACTGGAAGCCTCATGACCCACCGTGGGGTCAGCTCCCTGAATAAGCCTGAGGACATGCTGGGCATGCAGGCAGGTCCCCCAGATGCTGAGGAGCTGGGGAGCTGGGGAAGAAGCACAGCGGCAGATGAGACCTGCGAGGGTGCTTGCTCTCTCTCTTGCACGCATTTGCATGCACTCTTTATCATAACGGCAAAACGGGGTTCATTCCTAACCTTCCAAATAATGAGATCATTAGGAAACTCAAGCTATTGCATTACAAGCGTACAATTGGGATACGAGTTCTCTGTTAGATGTACGCTTTAGGAATATTTTATCCAATTTTCTGTTCCTTTCTCCCTCCCTTCCTTCTTTTATTTATTTGTTTTTCATTTCCTCTCTTCCTCCTTCCTCCCTCTCTTCCTTCTTTCATTTGGCAGAGGGCACATACACTCTCCAGAGACAGAGAGAAAAAGAGTGAAAGAGAAAGCACCCTTCATGGTGAATGGTCACACCGCAATCCCTTCTCCTCCATCTCTCCCTCCTTTCAAGATTTTGAGCATGCACACACGCACCTGGTGTGTTTTCAAGCTACTGAGTTCAGGACTCGAATAGTGTATTTGGCCATGTTGGAACCAGCCACTTTAACTACCATGCCACCAGCAGGCCCTCTTTTATTTTGTAATTTTTAATTTTTTGTTTTGTTTTGTTTACCAGAGGGCACATGTACTCACCTGAAATAGAGAGAGAGAAACAGAGAGAGAGAGAGAAAGGAGAAAGCTCTTCCTGGATGGGGCATGGTCACGATGCAGTCCCAGCTCCTTCATTTGTTCATCCTGTTGGGATTTCGGGCTCGCATGCACAGGCACCCAGTGTGTTTTTCAAGCCTCTGGGACTGGGACTGACGTGGCACAGTCAGCCATGTGGGATCGCTACTGCAGCCACTGGACCATGGAGTGGCCTTCCCGTTTTCTTAATGATGTCTATTAAAGAGCAGAAGGTTTTAGTTTTGATGAAGCTCAGTTGATTTTTTTTCTTTTTTTATCAGTAGCACCTTTTGTATTCTAGTTAAGAAATCCAAGATCATGATGAAACTCTATTTTCTTCTAGAAGTTTTTTAACTTTCACTTTTATAGTAGATCTAAGATCCACGTTAAACTAATTGTTGTGTTTTGTCATTGTTTTTAAAGTTTGCTTACTTATTTCTTATATGAGAAAGAGAAGCAGAAAGAGAGACACAGGAAGACGTGTCTCTCAAACAGAGTCCTTATGCCAGCACCCCCCTCCTGTCCCAGCCAGCCAGGTTTGTGAGAGTGAGAATACACACCTAGGGACTGGCAGGTGGTGTGTAGTGAAGGGCGCTGGAGAATACACACCGAGCATGTACAGGGAGACTGGGGACGTGAACCCGGGACTTTCACTCAGCATTGCAGAGTGTTCCGCCACTACTGTGCCACCAGCTGAGCCCCAGCGACTCTTCGTGAAAGGAATACATCTTATTGCCCAGTGCCTAGCACACAGGAGGCAATCATACTTTTTGTTAAATGTACTTGTTCCTCTGTCAGTGCCTCAGAGCGGTGCTGCCCGTTATAAACATTTGTTTCTCCCATCCCTCCATTGCCCAGTGCCTACACAATGCTACACATAACAACGACCCGCCATAAACAGAGGCCCAGAGGCCATTGTTGTGCTTCCCCTTGTGCCTGTGGAGTCAGAGCAAGGCTTTCTCTGTCCAAGGACCTCTGGACCTGGCAGGTGCATGTCTACACAGGAAGAGGAGAGCCTCGTCCTGCACACCCACTTCAGCTAAGAGTCACAGGGCACGGACCGAGGTTGCCCTGTGCTCAGCCTTTTGGTTCTGTTTTCCTAGGATTTTGCGTGTTGCCCAGAAGTCCATTGCTGGCCTACAGTTTGCAGGTCTGTCTGAGTTTTAAAGACAGTGTATCTTGTAAACTGGGGCCACGCCTTCTCCCTGGGAGCCCTTTGATCTTACATTTTATCTCATAGTAGCATGGAGTCTCTTTTCAAAATAAACACCACCTGCTTTGGGAAGTACACACTAAGTCAATATTAGTAGATAGTCAATGCTTGCACACAAACATTTTTTTGACTTTCATCTACCCAGATACCAGATAAAAGATCAACTACACCAACAGCTT
>NW_006160154.1:768923-774154 GCF_000334495.1 Tupaia belangeri chinensis | reverse complement strand
GCTGAGAAAACATACATGTCCCTTCGTTCCGGTCACAGTTAAGCAAGGACAGGAACTGGAGGGACCCTGAAAGCAGAGCAAGCAGCAGACACAGTTCTACCACACCCACAGTCTCCTTAGGGCACTTGGGAGCTGGGACACAGGCAGGCTTGCAAACCATCACTCATTCTTGCTTTCTCACTCCTGAAAGTTTCCTTTCTCCCTCCCTTCCTTTCCTCTCTTCCTCCTCCCCTCCCTTCCTTTCTCCTTCCTTCCCTCCTCCCATGAGTGAGATAAAAAGAGAGAGCACGCTCCCAACGGTCCTTATGCCATTGACACCCCCAGCCTCAGCCAGCCCTTATCACAGGCACCCATGTGCCCAGCATACCCAGAGAGGTTTCCGGCTATGAACCCGGAACCTTCTGTGTGGGTCAGCCTTGCAGAGCGACACATCTGACCACTGCACCACCATCAAGCCCCATCACCTTGTGTTCTTGCTCGAAGTGTCTTTTCTTTTCTGCAAGAAGGAATGACGCAGGAAACCTTAGAACCGAGAGCTATGAAGGAGCTTTACTCCAAGGGGCCAGCACAGCTGACCTGGGGCTTTCTCCTGCGGCCACATTCCACCTCCTTCCCTCAGCTTTCCCGGTGGTGCCCCTTCTTGGGATCATTGCCCAGAGGTTAACTCCCTTTGCATTCCCTCTGAGAACAACCTCAATTTGTTGAAATCACCCACCTGAAAGGACATCGTCCACACTTTTCTGTTGCCGAAAAGATAAGGTCCTAACTCCTTTCTCCTGTATTAGAGGCCCTGAAATCCCACGCCAGGTTCTTCACCTTGGTGGTTCGGTGGTCATCTGAAGCTTAAACCCCTGGTCTGTCTGAAGCAGTGTGACCTTGAATGCTTTCCTGAATATGAGACTTAATTATCCTTAATAGAAAATGAAGATAGCAGAGGCGGGACCAGCAGATGGAGTAATGGTTACATCCCTGGACTCCCATGTAGTTGACTGCAGTTTGGGTCCCAGACCCAGCAGCTTAAAACTTCTGCTGGGTATGTGTGCGTGCGTCCCCAAAATCCCAAAAGAAGATTGGAGGAGAAGGGATTGCTATCTCTCTGCTTCTCTGTCTCTCCAGTGAGTGCATGTCACCTATAGCAAAAATCTCTCTTTAAAAATAATAATAATAATAAAGAAAACATAACAGAGCCAGTGTGAAAATTGAATGAAAAGCACAGGCGACATTCTTTTAACAAAACAGTTATTTTTATTTAACTTTATTATTATTTTCCATTTTGATCAGAGAGAGACAGAGAAAGAGAGATAAAGTGAGAAAGTAAGCCACCAGGTGCAGGATTTGAACCACGGTCAGTCACGTAGGAGTCCAGTGGCTTTAACCACCATGCCACCTGCCAGCCTTGACATTTTTGAGACATCATAGTGGCTCTGTACACAGGGAGTTGGTTCCCTTCTACCTCCTGACCCTCTCCCACATACCTGCCTGTAGCTGTACCAACCCCCTTTCAAATCCATAAGTGTTTAAGGTCCTTCAGACTTCCCATTGTGTCTGCACACAGTTCCTTCACTACATACTGTTCCGTTATTCACCGGAAGAACTGCTGCTCCATGCACTTGCACACCTGGCTCGAGGCCTCCTCAGACGGGAAGCCTCCCCTGCCACCCTCGGCGGCCTTCTCCTGCGGGACCATGGCAGCTCCTGCGGTCCTCTAGGCCAGCACTCACCATGTCGGACTGTGACTGTTTGCAGGCCCGTGGCTCCTTCTGTACCGGGAACTAATTGTGATTATCTTGAAGCTCTAGGACCTCCTTTTCTTTCGGTCTTTCTTTCTGTCTTTCTTTTTCTCTTTTTCTTTCTTTCTTTTTCTTTCTTTCTTTCTTTTTCTTTTTTTTTTTTTTAAGGATTTTGCCATAGGGTATGTGCACTTGCCAGAGACTGAGAAACCACACACACACACACACACACACCCGCCCCCAGGATTGAGGGGAAGGCCACACCACAATCCCTCCTCCTCCATTCTCCTCTCAGGATTTTGGACATGCACACACACCTGGCATGATTTTCAAGCTGCTGGATCTGGGACTCGATGGGGTGGATCACTCAGGCTAAGGAGCATAAGTAACTCATTCTCCAGTGTCGTAGTATGTGCTAGACTTACAAGGGACTAGGGCTAGCCTGCCGTGTGGGTGTGGTGGTGAAGGCAGCTAGATCCCACATGGCCAACTACAGAGTTTGAGTCCTGGCCCCGGCAGCTTGAAAAACATGCCAGGCATGTGTGCCTTCATGCCCAAATCCCGAAAGGAGGGAGAAATGGAGAAGAAACTGCAGTGCGACCATTCCCCAAGGGCAAGGAGAAGAGGGACTACTCACTCCTGCCTCCTCCCTGCCTTCAGGGAGTGCACGTACCCTCTGACAAAAATTTAAAATAAAATTTTAAAAAAGGTGGGCCAGATTTGTGGCACAGTGGTAATGCACTGTATTCCACATGGCAACTGACTATAGTTCAGCTTCTTCCTCCCCACCCTGCTCCCCTCACCCTGAAATATACCAGGCACACAGGAGAGGGCCCAAGGGCCACCAGGGTAGAGGATGGGAGGAGGAGATCACAGTGTGACCAGACCCTGTAGGGATGTTTCTTGTTCATGGGTGTGCATGTGTGTTCTATCATGAATAAAGAAAGATACACCTTTTTTGGACCAAGAGGTAGTGTAGTGGTTACAGTGACTGGATTCCACATGGTCAACTTGAGTCCCGGACCCAGTGGCTTAAAAAATCATAACTGACACGGATGTGTGTATGCCCAAAATCCCAAAAGGAGAATGGAGGAGAGGGGATTGCAGCATGGCCATCTCCCCTGGGGAGTGATTTCTTACTTTCCCTCTCTCTCTCCTGTCCCTCTCCATGTCTCTCTCCAGCCAGTGCACATGCATTATAGCAAAACTAAAAAAGAATAAAAGCAAATTTTAATATCCTTGTTTTTTGGGGGGAGGGAGAAGTTTTTGCTATAGGGCATGTGCGTTCACCAGACAGACAAAGAGAGTCAGAGAGATAGAAAGCAAGAAATTACCCCCCGGGGGGGATGGCCACACCACAATCCCTTCTCATCCATTCTCCTCTTGGGATCCTGGGCATGCACGCACACGTGCCCGGCGTGAGTTTTAAGCCACCGGGGCCGGGACACGAATCGCGGTTGACTACATGGGAGTCCAGCAACACAGCCATTACGCTAACTGCTGGTCCCAATATCCTTGTTTTTAATGCCAGAGGATATGTTTGCTAGCTGAAGAGAGACAGAGAGAGAGAAATGGAGAAAAAAAAAATTCCTCGTGGGGAATGGTCATGCCACTATCCCTTCTCCATTTTTCAATTTTTCTGGATTTCGGGCATGCATGTACACTTGCCTGGTGTGTTTTTCAAGCTTCAGGGTCCCGGACTCAAACCATGTAGTCAGCCATGTGGGATTTATCCACCTCATCTCACCATGGGCTGGTTCCCCTTTTGAAATTTTTGAACAATATGCCATCATTTTTCCTCCATTTAATTCTCCCCTTACCCTACTGACTCTTCTGTTAGGTTGAATGAAACAGAAAGTTTACCCTTAGTGACTTGCACAGCTAGTGGTCCTTGAAGAAATGAAGCGCCCTGGAATGGATGCTTCTAGAAAATGTTGTGGGTGGGCGCCACCTGGTGGCCAAAACTGCGTAGACCAAGGCTGCAAATTCTTTTGATTTTTAAAAAAGGAACAGTCTGCAGAGTGTAAGCATTTTTCAAAGTAATAGAGATGTTTAAACGAGTCATGAGGTTTATAGCAACTCCTGGGAAACCCTTTTCCAAACACGATTTTTCTCCAGGCTGTGTCATGTGCAGACAGCACTAGTTTCTGCTGGAGTATTTTTCATACAATTGCCAAACTTGTGACTTGGACGAGGGCAGCAGTGTGTGGTGTGTGGACTTCTGGGGCACCATGTCCCCCTTTCCAACTGCATTCCCGAGGGAGGCTGGACTTTCTCCATCTAGTTCAAAACAACAGATCACAATGGATTGACTGTGGAAGCAGAAGAATCCAGCTGTCTGCAGTGAAACCGGACATTGGAGAGATTTTCAAAACGTAAAACAATGCCGCTCATTCCAGTAACTTTTGTTTTAGAAGAGAGAATTATTTTGTATAAAACACGTTGCATTAGCATGTGATGGGTTGTAATAGCTTTTTTTCAATAATAACTCTTTTAACTTCCTCAGTTTTAATTTCAAATATGATAAACATTCATATATATAACTCCTCCCATTGCCTCATGCCATACACATGAGGTTCTCTGGAGTCCTCTGTAACTTTTTTTTTTAAAAATTTGCCAGAGGGCATATGCACTCAGCAGAGAGAGAGAGACACAGAGAGAGACAAAGGCATTCCCCAATAGGGAATGGTTACCTCCACCTTGCCACCTTGTTAAGATTGGTGCACACATATCTGATATGTTTTTCTTTTTCGTTTTTAAAATTTTACTAAGGCTGTGTGCACTCACCACAGAGAGAGTGAGTGAAAAATCACCCACTGGGGAGATGGCCACGCCGCAATCCCTTCTACTCCTCTCTTCTCTCGGGATCTTGGGCATGCGCACACACATACTCAGTATGTCTTTCAAGTGCTGATTTGGGGACTCAAATTGGGCAGGTGGCCATGTAGGAGTCCAGTGCCTTAACCAAGGGGCCATGGAGCCAGCCTCTCAATATGTATATTTTTAAGTTTCTTTCTTTTGTGAGAGAGAGGATAAGGGGGCGTTATGGTTTGTGTAATGGTTTGTTCCCCCAAAGTTTCATGTTTTGGAATTTGGTGTTGGGAAGTGGTGATGCC
Source organism: Tupaia belangeri chinensis (assembly GCF_000334495.1). Taxonomy (NCBI): domain Eukaryota; kingdom Metazoa; phylum Chordata; class Mammalia; order Scandentia; family Tupaiidae; genus Tupaia; species Tupaia belangeri. The sequence continues at coordinate 769,308 of NW_006160154.1, read as the reverse complement.
TAGTGGATGGTGATAAATCATGGCAATTGCATCATGGAAGCAGTACTATTGAGAATAGATTAATGATGTCTCTTGAGATCCAGAGAGTTCTAGCTTTCGTGAGAGGAATTAGTTCTCATGAGAGCTGGTTGCTTTAAAAGGGCGATCTGTCCTCAGCTTGCTTGCTCTCTGCGTGTACCTGACATTTTCTGTGTTTCTGTTGGCCATATTGTAGGTCAGTCTGATGCCAGCCTGTGCCTCTGGACTTACCAGCCATCAGAATTGTGAGTCAAGGGGACCAGCAGTTAGCATAATGGCTATGTCGTTGGACTCCCACGCAGTCAACCGTGGTTTGAGTCCTGGACCCGGTGGCTTAAACTCACCATGGGGGCGTGTGTGTGCGTGT
>NW_006160154.1:759717-768779 GCF_000334495.1 Tupaia belangeri chinensis | reverse complement strand
AAAAAAGAATTATGAGTCAAGGGGACCAGGAGGTGGCATGATGGTTAAGGCACTAAACACTCCCACATGGCCGACAATGGTTTGAGGCCCAGGCCTGGGGGCTTACTTTCTCTCATTCCTTCTCTGTGTGTGTGTGTGTGTGTGTGTCTCTCTCTCTGGTCAAATTTAAATAGATGAATGAATAAATAAAATAAAATTTAAAAATAATTCTTAAAAAAAAAAGAATTGTGAGTCAATGAACTCTTATTTATTTATAACTTACCCAGTCTCAGATATTTCTGTTAACAATGCAATAATGGACTAAGACATGGGGTACCCATGATAGGGATTGCTCCACCTAGCCAACCAGATTAGAGGAGCAGGTGGGTGCAGCTGGGTGTTAAGGTTAATTCAGATCCCAACCCTGGGCCTCCCATGTGACTACAGTATTGTGTAGCAGTGTCCTACCACCCATGTCACTGTAGTTGAGCCTTCACTAATTTTTAAGAGTGTAAACAGATTGTGAGTTCAAAAAGCTTGAGAGACCCAGCCTGGTGGTGCAGTTGGTAGCAAACTGAACTGCAGTGCTGGAAGTCATGTGGCCATCTGTGGGGCTGGGTCCCCAGGTTGGCCTGAAAACATACCAGGCATGTGCATGTGCCTAAGATTCTGACAAGCTGGGGCTGGGCAAAGGGGATTCAGTGTGGCAAGACTGTTGGGCATACTTCTCTCTCCCTCTCTCTCTGTTTTTCTTTCTCTCTGTTGTACATACACAACTTTAATCATGAAACAAATAACCTTTAAAAAGTTTGAGGGGCAATAGGTGGTGTGGAGGTTAAGGTAGCTGGATCCCATGTAGCCAACTGCATGGTTCAAGTTCTGGTTCTGGTGGCTTGAAAAGCATGCCAAGCATTGGGAACCAGCAGTTAGCATAATGGCTATGTCGCTGGACTCCCACGTAGTCGACCGCGGTTCGTGTCCCGGACCCGGTGGCTTAAAACTCACGCTGGGCACGTGTGCGTGCGTGCGTGCCCAAGATCCCGAGAGGAGAATGGAGGAGAAGGGATTGTGGCGCGACCATCCCCCCTGGGGGGTGATTTCTCACTTTCTGTCTCTATGTCTCTCTCTGTCTGTCTGGCGAGCGCACGCGCCCTACAGTGAAAATCTCTCAAAAAAAAAAAAAAAAAAAAGCATGCCGAGCACTTGTACATATGTGCCCCAAATCCTGAGAGGAGAATGGAAGAGAAGGGATTACAGCATGGCCATCCCCTCTGAGGAGTTGAGTTCTCACTTTTCCTTCTCCCTCTCTGTCTTTCTTTGCTGAGTGCCCATGCCTTATAGCAAAAACTAAAAAAAATAAAAATAAAAAATAAAAATAAAACAGTTTGAGAACTGCTGGACTAGAAGGACGTGTCAGCCTGAGCATTCCAAACAACACAGGGCATTTGCATTTTTCTGAGTAGCTTTGTACTTTTCAGCCTTGGTATTACATGATGACTTAGAATCGGACCCAGCTGCACTGTTCCCATCATCCTATTTTGAAGGCCCAATTACCTTCTGCTTGTGTTGGTGCCTGTATTAGACACCTGTGAGGTCCCGCCCCAGGTCACTGGACACCACTGGACACTTGCTCCCACCTGCTGCCACCACAGACACCAGCTGTGTGGACCTCCAGCAGCTCTTTGAAGCATCAAGGCAACCACCTTATTGGACCCCTGCTCTTATGCTTGAGAAACCCCAACTTCCAGGAAATTGAAACTTCTGGGCAAACATTTACCCAATTAGATTTAGAAGTAAGTAGATAATGGATTTCTCCTTCCCTACCTGCAGGGACAGTGCTGAGACAGAGGCTTCTCCAGAGACAGTCCCATGAGCTGGAACAATTGGATGTGCTCTTTGCCCAGGGGTGACAAACTCCTCAGCCCAGCATTCTATAAGTTTGTAAGGGAGGGCTACACAAAATTTACCATTTCATGATATTCTTAGTATCTACACACTACAAATAACTTGCAAAGGACATCAGCATTTTCATTACACTAATTTTGCATCTAATTTGACTCAAGTCATAAGAATTAAAGAAGCAGCTGTCTCCATGGCCTGGTAGTTAAGGCAGTTGGATCTCACGTGGCTGACCAAGAAACAGTGGTTTAAGAAACATCCTGGGGGTGGGGGGGGACCAGCAGTTAGCATAACGGCTATGTCGCTGGACTCTCATGTAGTCGACTGCGATTTAAGTCCTGGACCCGCTTAGTGGCTTAAACTCACATGCGTGTGTGCCCAAGATCCTGAGAGGAGAATGGAGGAGAAGGGATTGCAGTGTGGCCATCCCCCCAGGGGGTGATTTCTCACTTTCTGTCTCTCTGTCTCTCTCTGTCTTCCTGGTGAGCGCACGTGCCCTATAGAAAAAACCTCTCAAGAAAAAGAAAAAGAAAAGAAACATGCTGACGGGGCTGGCAAGTGGTATGGTGGTTAAGGATGCTGGACTCCCACATGGCCAACCACAATTCAAGCCTCAGACCTGGTTGCTTGCTTTCTCACTTTCTCTCTCTCACTCTGTCCCTCTCTGGTCAAATTAAAATAAATAAGTCAAGTTCCCACTGCAAGCTGTTTGTGACTGTGGATGACTTTGTTCTTTGTTTCTTGTGTTTTTCTGTTTCCTTTAATGCATATATCAAGTTTTAAAAAATAAAGGTTATTTTTAAAGCCTGGAAAAAAACAAAGTTAAAATAATTATTTAAGGGGGACCAGCAGGTGGTATGATGGTTAAGGCACTGGACACTCTCATATGGTTTACCGTGGTTTGAGTCCCAGACCTGGTGGCTTGCTTTCTCACTTTCTCTCTCTGTGTCTCTCTGATCAAATTAAAATAAAGGAATGAATAAATTAAATAAATAATTCTTTTTAAAAATAATAATTATTTAAAAAAAGAAAGAAAGAAACACACTGGCATGTACGCCCAAATTTTTTTTTCTTTTGGAGAGGTTTTTGCTATAGGGCATGTGCGCTCGCCAGAAAGACAGAGAGAGACAGAGAGACAGAAAGCGAGAAATCACCCCCCAGGGGGAATGGACACACTGCAATCCCTTCTCCTCCATTCTCCTCTCGGGATCTTGGGCACGCACGCACACACGCCCGGCATGAGTTTAAGCCACCAGGTCCAGGACTCGAACCGCGGTCAACTACATGGGAGTCCAGTGACATAGCCATTACACTAACTGCTGGTCCCAACGCCCAAAATTTTAAAAGGAGGGAAAAACAGAGGAAAAGGGATTGCAGTGTGACCATTCCCTGTGGGAGATGCTCTCTTACTTTCCCTCTCTTTCAGAGAATGCATGCACCCTCTAGCAAAACAAAACAAAAAAGAATTATTGAACAGCTTCTATAACGTCAATTTCCTAAAACTAAACTTTAGAATTTCCTAAGGTAACATTCCATTCTATTTTCTACAATGTTATTAAAACAATGTTTTTAGGTTTTTCTTATTTATTTTTTCCAAGAAAAAGAAAGAAGACCCGAACAGGGTCTCTATGCTGTGATCCATCCCCAGCCCCATCAGCCCCCAGATGGCAGACTCTCATATACCTGGCATACTCAGGGGGCATCTCTGACTGTGACCCTGGACACTGTCTGTGTGGAATTGCTCTGCAGAGTGTTGCTTTTTACCACTTGGCCCCTGGACATATCATTTACTGAGCCATAGCCATGCTCTCTCTAGGCTGTCAGAACATAACAAACTCTATTCCAAAGAAAATTTCTTTACAATTGCCCATAGCTCTGGCCAGCTTCATGCCCTAATGACTAAGGTGAAGTACCATAGAGCTGGCCACATGATTCAAATCCCGAGTACATTTGCATACATGCCCCAAATACTGACAGGATGGAGAAATGGAGAAGGGATTGTGGTATCAGCACATCCTATGGGGGGTGGTGCTATCTCCCTCTTGCTCTCTCCGTTTCTCTGTCTCTGGTGAGCTCAGATCCCTTGGGCAAAACAAACAAACAACTAAAAAAACTTCATGACTCTGGGCCAGCTCCATGATGCAGCAGTGGGGCACTGTTCAGAAGCTGGATTCCACGTGTTCACTACAGTCTGAATCCATGGCTGGTGAGCCTGAAACACTGCATGAGTGTGTCCAGGATCCAATGGACCAGGAACTTGGAGGAGGAGGATTGCTACATGACCAGACCCTGTGGAGGATGCTCCTCTCTGTCTTTGTTTTTCTCATGTGTGTACACAAGCTCCATTGTGAATAAATTAAAAACAATTTTTTTTGGAGAGGTTTTTGCTACAGGGCACGTGTGCTCACCAGAAAGACAGAGAGAGACAGAGAGATAGAAAGCGAGAAATTGCCGCCCTGGGGTGCTGGCCACGCCACAATCCCTTCTCCTCCATTCTCCTCTCGGAATCTTGGGCACATACGCACACGTGCCCAGCATGAGTTTAAGCCACCAGGTCCGGGACTTGAACCGCGGTCAACTACATGGGAGTCCAGCAACATAGCTATTAGGTCAACTGCTGGTCCCAAATTTAAAAAATAATTTTCATGCCTCTTTATGTCTCTATAGATATACCCTTTGTAGACATTTCACATAAGTAGAATTGTAGAGTATGTGACCTTTTGTGTCTGACTTCTTTCACTTAGCACGTTTTTGAGGCTCACTCATGTTGTAGCCTGTATTAGTATTTCATTCATTTTTCATATTTTTCATATTTCATTCAAATACTCCTTTGCATGGACATACTCATTTGTCCATTTACCAGCTGACGGAGATTTCTTTCCTGCTTTTTGTCTATCACGCACAATGCTGCTATGAATATTTACATGCAAGTCTGTGTGTGGATGTATGTTGTCATCTTTCCTGAGTAAATGCCTAGGAGTGGAATTGCTGTGTCACAGGGTATATTTATGTTTAGCCTTTTAAGGAATAGTCTGTTTTCTTTCTTTCTTTAATTTACCAGAGGGTATGCACTCTCACCAGAGAGGAAAGCACCACCCCAATGGAGCATGGCCACATCACAATCCCCTCTGCATTTCTCCGTCCTGTTGGTATTTGAGGCATGTGCCCATCATGTTTTCAAGTCACCCAGGCCGGGATTCCAACTGCAGCTGGCTACGTGGGATCCTGTTCCCTTAACCACTAGGCTATGGGGCCGGCTTTAGAAACCACCTATTGGGGCCAGCAGTGTACTCCACATGGCCGACTGCAGTTTAAGTCACAGACCTGGTAGCTTGCTGTCTCATTTCTGCCCTCTTCCTCTCTCTTTGGTGAGGAAGCATACTCTCTAGCAAAATTAAAAATAAATAAGTAATAAACAAAATTAAATAATTTTTAAAACGCCTATTTTCACAGTGATTATATATCTCATAATGTTTAATTAATTGAATTAGTAGTCTTAATTGTAACCGTCATAGTCTCTCTAACTTTACAAATCAGAATACTGTATTATTGGGAACCAGCAGTTGGCGTAATGGCTATGTTGCTGGACTCCCATGTAGTCGACCGCGGTTTGCGTCCTGGACCCGGTGGCTTAAAACTCATGCCAGGCGCGTGTGCGTGCGTGCCCAAGATCCCGAGAGGAGAATGGAGGAGAAGGGAATGTGGGGTGACCATCCCCCCTGGGGGGTGATTTCTCACTTTCTGTCTCTATGTGTCTGTCTGTCTGGCGAGCGCACACGCCCTATAGCGAAAAACCTCTCCAAGAAAAAAAAAAAGAATACTGTATTATTCAATAGTGTTTATTACTTAATACAGTTCAATTAATATATAGTCATATTTAACAAATATAATTAAAATATATGTTAATATATAATTAACACATATTTTATCTATAATGTATAATACAAATATAAATATTGTTAATATAAATGATATATTATAGGGACCAGCAGTTGGCATAATGGCTATGTCGCTGGACTCCCATGTAGTTGACCATGGTTCAAGTCCCGGACCCTTTAGCTTAAACTCACGCCAGGCGTGTGTGCGTGCATGCCCAAGATCCCAAGAGGAGAATGGAGGAGAAGGGATTGTGGTGTGGCCATCCCTCCTGGGGATGATTTCTCGCTTTCTCTCTCTCTGTCTCTCTGGTGAGTGCACATGCTCTATAGCAAAAATCTCTCTCAGAAAAAAAGATTAAGTCACAGAAGTAATACAAATCATAAATATAAGACAAATAGTCAATTTAATCTTTCTACTGACTGAATGAATGCAAATTAAAGCACTGAGATACCATTTTTTTAACCTATAAATATGGCAGAGATTTAAAATGGCAAAATTCTGGTTCTAGAATGGTTACGTTGTCATAAATCCCTTGTGCCATTGATTAAAAAATGGTTATAACTTTTCTTGGAAATAATTTGGCAATGAGTTCTATGGGAACAGTTAAAAAAAGGGACAAATACTTATGCATGAAAGTATTTATTCCAGCACACTTGTGGTAGTATTTTAAAATTATGTATATGTATATATAATAAAGGTTTTTTTGGAGAGGTTTTCGCTATAGGGTTCGTGTGCTTGCCAGAAAGACAGAGAAAAACAGATAGAAAGCAAGAAATCATTCCCCAGGGGTGATGGCCGCGCCACAATCCCTTCTCCTCCTTTCTCCTCTTGGGATCTTGGGCACACACGTACATGTGCCTGGCATGAGTTTAAGCCACCGGGTCTGAGACTCGAACTGTAGTCGACTACATGGGAGTCCAGCGACATAGCCATTGTGCCAACTGCTGGTCCCAATAAAGTTTTATTTTTTTCTTTCATGATTGAGAGAGACAGAGACACAACTCCCAACAGGATCCTGATGCTGTGATCCACCTCCACTTCAGCCAGCCTGGCTTATGGGCGGCTGTGTGCGTCATACTCAAGGAGGTCTCTGAACAGAACCCTGGAAACTTTCCATGTGCATCAGCCTCACAGAAAACTGAATTTCACTGCTGTGTTATCACCAGGCACCTGTAGTAGTATTTGTTTTTTAAAGAATTATTTGATTTAACTTTTATTATTATTATTTTATCCATTTTCCAATTTGACCAGAGATGGATAGAATGAGAACAAAAAAGAGAGAGAAAGAGAGAGAGAAAGTGTGAAAGCAAGCCACCAGGTCCAGGACTTGAACTGCAGTCGGTCATGTGGGAGTATGGTGCCCTTAACCACCATACCACCTGCTGGCCCTGTACCAGTATTTTAAAAAAGCAGTTACATGAGGTCAGCAGGTAGCATGGTGGCTAAGGGTGCTGGAGTCCCATATGGAGAATGCAGTTCAAGTCCCGGACCTGGCAGCTTGCTTTTTCACTCTCTCCCTCTCTCTTTCTCTCTCTCACTCTGTCCCTCTCTGGTCAAATTTAAATACATAGATGAATAAATACAGTTAAAAAAATAATTCTAAAAAAAGCACTTACAAGTCTAATAATATGAAAGTGAGGGGCAGTCAGTGGTGTGGTGGCTAAGGTGGCTGGATCCCACATGACCAACTGCATGGTTTGAGTTCCAGGCCCCAGTTGAAAAACTTGCCCAGTGTGTGAGAAGTGATTGTGGTATGGCCATTCCCCTGGGGGATAATTTCTTCTTACTTTCCCTCAGTCTCTGAGAGGTGAGTGCATGCACACTATAGGAAAAAAAAAAAAAAAAGGTGTGAATACAAATACAACTCTAAGACATATTTGTATAATTTTACATAATCATTAACAATTTTGTTTTCAGGCAACCCATTTTCTGGGACTCCTCCCTTCTTGGAGTTCTGTTTTTCCTTCCCTCTCCCTCAATAAACTCTGATTTTCCTTCAAAAAATAAAAAAATAAAAATTTTGCTTTCAGAGTTTTTAATGACAAGCAAAGTGATCGCTGTATATAATGTTAAGAAAAAATGAAGGATACTGACTCTATGTGTATAGTACAATCTCAATTATGGGATGTAGCAAAATAAGGAAGAAAATGTCAGCTATTTTAAATGTCCGAAAGGAAATATGGCAAAGTGTTTTTAAAATGGTTGCGTCTTCTAGATGGTGCAATTGTGGGTGATTGTATTCTTCCCATTTCTCTATGAATTTCAAATTTTCTTTACTGAAAGTGTGATGCTTTATGTAATAAATTATGAAAAGAAAACCACAAAGATTGTGCTCCAGAATCTCTAAGTTGACTTTTAGCTCTGAAAGTCCTTACTTCATGGTATATTCTTATCACCAGGTTGGTTGCTTTGATCTTCCCCTGAAAATGGCAGAATATCTGACAAGTGTGCTACTAGCAGTGGTGTTTTGTCATGTCACTGACTCAGATTTCTATATCTTTTTTTCTTTCTTTTTTTTGGAGAGGTTTTTGCTATAGGGCGCGTGCACTCGCCAGACAGACAGAGAGAGAGAGACAGAAAGCGAGAAATCAACCCCCAGGGGGGATGGCCATGCCTCAATCCCTTCTCCTCCATTCTCCTCTCGGAATCTTGGGCACGCACGCACACGTGCCCAGCGTGAGTTTAAGTCACCGGGTCCAGGACTCGAACTGTGGTCAACTACGTGGGAGTCCAGCAACATAGCCATTACACTAACTGCTGGTCCCAGATTTCTATATCTTGAGCAAGACTTCAACACTGTCGGTAGAATTTCAGTGCCAGATTGTGATCTTTAATATTTGTCAGTGCTGCCAGGTAAGATAGCAATGCAAGTAGAAGGTAATGGTCTTACTCAGAAATGTGCCACGACTAGATTTAGATTAGTTAACACTTAATCATCCAAGAGACGTTTTAATTTTAATACCTTGGTATGACTCTTTAAGAGAAGGTGATGAGTGTAGCGACTGCTAAGTAAAAGTCTACTCAACTGGTAAACAAACAGGTATAAACAAGTGCATAGGAGTGTGTGGCCACATGCTTGTCACTCCCAAATTCTTGTTCTTTGTCTCCAGTTGAAGAGACCATACACAGAAGGGGGGATTGGGGTGTCTGAGCTCAAGGCCTCCCGCCTGCTCGAGTACACGAGTTGCCCCTGGCTGGCCAGGATTTCCACGGGGGGTTTACAGTTGTCCTGGGCTGAATGGAGTCACTGGCCTGGGACATATCTGTACATATCTGTCTCAGGGCAGTCCTTGCAGATCAGGCAT
>NW_006160154.1:757178-758693 GCF_000334495.1 Tupaia belangeri chinensis | reverse complement strand
CTGCTTTTGAACCCCATGACCCTGTTCCTGGCAGTGTCCCTCTCAGTAGTCTCGCTCTTTCCTCCTTAATCAAGGCTGTGGGACCCCTTCTGGGACAAGCATCCTGGGTCAGGCCTCAGGTTGCCTTTAGCAACCCAACCAGTAATTCCTGACTTTGTCTCTCTTCTTTTTCCTTCTGTCTTGTGAAAGCCCCATGAAAGGCCCCTTTCTCTGTCATAATGAACCCTTTTAAACTAGAACCCAAATCTTTAGCACTCCCACCCCTCAAACAGTTTCCTCTCTCTTCCTAAGCAAGAGTGGCTGGCTCAGTTGGTGCCCAAGTCCACTCCTTTATAGTGGTTGGTATTTCTTATGTAGAGAACAGGTAAGCAAGAAAACTAAACTTCTGTATTTTCCTATAAAAACAAGTATGCTTCATCAGCTCTGTTCCTCATAACAGGTATCTGTGCCTGGGTGATTTAAGAGAATAGAGGTTTAATCAGTTCAGTTTGGAGTCCACGGTCCAGGGGCCACCTCTAGTGAGGGTCTTCTTTCTGGTAGATTAACAGGGTAGATAGATAGCTCCTTGACAGAAAAGGGCAGAGCTGATGCCCTGGAGAGCATTCAGCCAGGATATTCATGTGCACCTTTATGGGTCACTGAAAGATGGCTGATACAGGAAGGGGGAGGGCACATGGAGTTACTATTTTTTTTTTTTTTAAGCAGAACTAATAATGTGATTCTGTTGTGGTGACATTAAAAAAAATTAAATTTCAAAAATATGGTTTATTCCTAACCAGAAAGAACAAGGGACGGTTTCAACAGACTAACAAGTACCAAACTAAGTTTGACTTCGTAGTCCTGGAAGGCAACAAAAGGAACTAAAGACAGAGGTTATAGGAAGGGGGATGTTGGGCTTAAACCCAAACCACCTTTCCAGGCTGTTAAAGCTGGCTTCAGTACTGAAATAGCGGCTGCCAGGGATATGCTCAGGATTCTGCATCACCGGAGGGAAGGCTGGTTACTAGATGCTCTCGTGTACCTGTCAGAACGTATTCCAAAATTGGCATCACTATGATGAGTTCCTTAAACACAATGGAGGTCTTACGAGAGTGGCAATCAAGGGCAGGGTGACCTGTTCCCGTGTGGGACAGCTCTTTGAAAGTGAAAATGGCAAAAAGCCGTGAGTGGGCTTTCCCTGAGTCTCGCAACAACCCGCTGTCCAGATGTTTGGACGGATGACTCGCGCAGAAGGAGCTCCCTTAAAAGGAAGAGTTTTATCTTGCAATGCCCCTTTCCTTACAGCAGAAGGAACAGAGAAGCGGCAAGGGACAGTCTTGCACGGAGGTGCACTCTAAAGGTGTTGGCAGCCAGGGAAGCAAGTCTAAGAAGCCCTGCACGGCGCTGGAGCGCGGAGGACGGACTCAGAGGACCGGCGTGCGTCGGACGCCAGGGCTGAGGCGGGAGTGGGGAGCGGGGGGCGAGGGCCAGGGCCCGCGAGCCCGGGGTGGCGCGGCAGCACGCATGCGCCGAGCC
>NW_006160154.1:750055-756929 GCF_000334495.1 Tupaia belangeri chinensis | reverse complement strand
TGGAGAACGGGGCCAAAGTTCTGATGGTGAGGACGCCGCGCCCCCGGGGCCCCGGGGTCCGCGGGCCTCCAGCCGGCCCTGCCGCCCCAGGCCTTGCCTCCCGCTAGGTTGGCGACTGGGCAGGGCCTCTGGGGAGCCCTGGAAGTGGCGGAGGAGGTGGCGGTGGCGTGGCGCAGGATTCTCCATCCTACTTTCCTCCTGCCTTCGTTCCCTCCTTCCTGGGCTTGTCCCCTTCTCCTGTCTGCCTGGCACCTACGCCAGGCGACAGAATATAGTGGTGCGGGAAAAGGGGCTTTCTGTGCCTTGGGCTTCACTCTCCATCCTGTCCGGCAGCCTGGGTCGCCAAGCAAGGTCGGGGTTATCCCCGCAGGGCTTTGCTCGGGAAATTTGTGGGGCTGTGCGCGCGCCGTGGAGAGTTGGTGTCAGGAGGGAAAGGATGGCACAGCTCGGGTGCTGTTAGCAACTCTTGTTCCCTTCGTGCATTTGGGTCCCCTAGCGCTTTCCCTGACAAGCAGCCACCTCCAAGGTAACCGCAGACGGCAGCACGTGGAAGAACCGGCAGGAGGAAGGGAGGGGAGTCTTTGGGACCAAGGTCACTGGGGTAAAACTTGGTCCAGGACCGAGCTCCCCGAGGGCCCTGCGTTTTGGGGGAACTGAGTCTGTGGTACTCTTTGACTTCATTCCTACATTAAGATAAACATTCTGATGAGATTATTTGCCCAAAGAGTTTGAGAAAGTCACGGCAAAGGATAAAGTATTCCGCCCAGGGAGTAGAAGTAAGGGTAAACTATAGTCCAGCTACACAGAAAACTGTTTATATTTGCTGGCTCAGTTTTGTAAGCTATGACTTCCGTGTTTGTAGGTTGTTTGTTTGTTTGTTTGCTTGGGAAATTAGAGGCTCATTTGATGACCTGAATTGATTCAGAGAATTGGATGCAGCCAGCTTTTTTTTTTTTTTTTTTTGCCTTTTTGTATATTTTCCTTTTTTTTTTAGTTCAGTGTTAGGATTATGTGTTTATCACATTTAAGAGCATTCAAACAAATGCTATCATAGTTTGTGGTTCTGTTAATCAAGTTTGTATTTCATACACAATGCCACGTATTTTCGGGTCTTCAGAAATCGAAAAGTCTAATGAAAACAAGATTTACTTGCTTCATTATGAGTAAAGTTAATGTGTTGATTTGTCACAAAATTGACTAGATAACGTTTTCAGACTTGAAGTTAAAGTTCAGTTCAGAAATCATTAGCTAGTATCCTCCTTCATACAAGGTCTGAGTTCCTGATACACAGCATTAACCAAAATCCAGAAACTTTCCTAGGAGCTAGTGGTCCAGTTTTAATCAGATTCTAGAATATGTGATGCCAAAAGCATTGTCTTAGTTCTTATATTGACCTGATTAAATTAGTGTTCTTCATCATTAGCCTGATAGAAATCAGTATTCCTGCTTGTTGGAATCTTTTGTCTTCCCTGACAAAGCTAGATTTACTATCTATAAGGGTTAGGTGAGGACAAGAGTAGTAAGTACTTTTTGTTGAGTGCCAGTTATTGGTCTTAATGCTCTATATACTGTACACATTTTTTTCATAATTTTTACAATGGCCAGATTACATAATCACTAAATTGCTGAAGTAGGTCTTGTATTCAGTTCTCTCTGGGTCTGAAGCTGGATCTCTTTCCACTCGACCCCACCAATCTCTATATGTTTTATTTTATTATTATTATTTTTTTGAGAGGTTTTAGCTATAGAGCACATGCGCTCGCCATACAGACAGAGACAGAAAGCGAGAAATCACTCCCCAGTGAGGATGGCCACACCGCAATCCCTTCTCCATTTTCCTCTCGGGATCTTGGGCACGCATGCACACGGGCTGGCATGAGTTTTAAGCCCCCAGGTTCGAAACTTGAACCACTGTTGACTACATAGGAGTTCAGTGACATAGCCCTTACTCTAATTGCTGGTCCCTCTATATGTTTTTTTTTTTTTGGAGAGGTTTTCGCTATAGGGCGCGTGCGCTCGCCAGACAGACAGAGAGAGACATAGAGACAGAAAGCGAGAAATCACCCCCCAGGGGGGATGGTCACGCCGCAATCCCTTCTCCTCCATTCTCCTCTCAGGATCTTGGGCACGCACGCACATGTGCCCAGCGTGTTTTAAGCCACTGGGTCCAGGACGCAAACCGCAGTCGACTACGTGGGAGTCCAGCGACATAGCCATTACGCTAACTGCTGGTTCCCCCCTCTATATGTTTTATTGATACCTGTTTATGTGCTTTTTATCTTTCTAGAGGAGAGAAGTACTGAAAAAGTCGAGTTATTAAAAACAAAATTATATTTTGAAAATTTCCACGTAACTATTGATATTTAAAAATGAATGTTAAAATGTGTAAGAGAAGCAGTAACTGCCTTGTATCAGTAAGAAAGCTGTATTCCAACTGTAATAGCTAACGTTTATTGTGTACATAGTGTGTTCAAGGAACTGTGCCAAGCACTTTACATATGTTACCTTATTTAATCCCAATAACTGTATGAGGTTGCTGTTAGTACTTTCATTTTCTTTTTATAGACTTAGGAACTCAAACATGCAGATGTTAAATAATTTACCCAAATTTACATGGAAAGTGGTAGAGTCGGGGTTCAAACTCAGTCTTGTCCGTTACCAGTCTATAGTTCTTATCCAAATAAGATAGTAGGATCAAAAAGGAAGTAAATTAATTCACTTGGGGATAGTTAAAATGATTAACATGTCTTCAATTTTGAAGCGTTAGGATATACATTTTAGGACCCCATAGTATAGCAGTTAAGTGCTGTACATAGAGTGCCAGACCCACGTGGACTCTAGCGGTTCAAATCTTCATCCCAGCAGCTTGGAAAACATGCTGGTCACATATGCTCTTGTGTCCAAAATCTGGATGGCAAGGAGAAATAGGGGATCAGAAATTGTGGCATGACCATGTCCCATGTTGTGGGGGGTCACTTTCCTCTCTCTCTCTTCCCCTGTCTTTTGTGAGTACATGTGCCCTCTGGCAACAAAAACAAAAAGATACATTTTTTACAAGGATTTTAGCATTTATCCATCCGTAGGTCTTAGAAAATCTTATTTATAAAACATTGCTATATTGGGGTCCAGATGGTAGTACAGGGTAAAACACCACTGCTGTGAGGCACTCCCACATGGGAGGGTTCCTGGTTCAAGTCCAGAGACCTCCTTGAGTATGCCGAGCACATGTTTGTCTCTGATGTTAGGCTGGCAGAGGCTGACAGAAGGTGGAGAGTGGCATTAGCACTTTTGGGGGGATGCTGACTCTTTTTGTGTCTCTTGCTCATGAAAGAAATAAACTTTTAAGAAGTGGTGCCGTTGGGAACCAGCAGTTAGCATAATGGCTATGTCGCTGGACTCCCACGTAGTCGACCGCGGTTCGCGTCCTGGACCCGGTGGCTTACAACTCACGTCGGGCGCATGTGTGTGCGTACCCAAGATCCTGAGAGGAGAATGGAGGAGAAGGGATTGTGGCGTGACCATCCCCCCTAGGGGGTGATTTCTCGCTTTCTGTCTCTATGTCTCTCTCTGTCTGTCTGACGAGCGCCTGCGCCCTGTGGCGGAAAACCTCTCCAAAAAAAAAAAAAAAATCCTGATGGAATGAAGAAATGGGGAAAATGTATTACGGTGTGACCATGCTCTATCAGGGGGTGCTTTCTTTCTTTATCTCTCTGGCAAGTGCAAGGATCCACTGAGAAAAAAAGAAAAAAAAGCTTTAAGACCAAAGTAATTAGTGATATATTTTATAATTATTTTTGCTTAATGGCTTCATTAGGTAATCCATATTCGGTAGTTGTTTTATGAAAATCAGCATAGAATTTTAGTTCATAGAACAATCTTCAGAGGTCTTTTAATATGAGGTGCTAACTTAGGGAGTCCAAAATGGATATCAGAATGAGATTGTAAGCATGTGTTTTGGCGCAACATAGCTTTTATCAACTCCTCTCAGGAATAGAGACCCTGAAAAATTAGAATTTAGTCTTAAGTATTTTCCCTTCCATTCTACAGATGGGGAAACTGAGGCTCAAAGAGGTAGACGTGACTTTCCCAAGGTAGGTCCCACAGCAAAGTAGTTCTGTTACTGACGAGGAACCCAGATCACCAGACTCCCGTATCAGAACTTTTTTCTTACTTTGAATTTTTTTTTTAGTTAATTATTCTTCCATGAGCCAGAGAAGGGGAGAGCACACACACACAAGTATGGACCCCCAACAGGGTCTCAGTGCCACCTTCTACCCTTGGTCTCAGTTACTCTTGAATCAATGTCTTGCAGACACCCTGCAAAAACAGGGACGTCTCTGGATATGAACCGAGAGCCTTTCCATGTGGGTCAGCCATTGTGTTTACTGTTGTGCCACTCCTGCATTTAATTTTTTTTTTTTTCACAAGCAACATATAATAGCATAAATGTTAACATTTTATTACTTGATGAAAATTTTCTAAATCTGGTACATCTGTATTGAATCCTAATCCCATATAGGTTATTAGATAGGCTGTCAAAGTAATATGTTGGACCTGTAGAGTAAAAAAGATATTTATGGGGACCAGCAGTTAGCGTAATGACTATGTCGCTGGACTCCCATGTAGTTGACTGCAGTTCAGGTCCTGGACCCGGTGGCTTAAACTCATGCCAGGTGCGTGTGCGTGCGTGCCCAGGATCCTGAGAGGAGCATGGAGAAGGGATTGCAGTGTGGCCATCCCCTCTGGGGGGGGTGATTTCTCACTTTCTGTCTCTCTGTCTCTGTCTTTCTGGAGAGCGCACGTGCCCTATAGCAAAAACCTCTCAAAAAAAAAAAAGATATTTATGCATTTAAAAAAAGATTTGTTTTCATTTGTTATTATTATTAT
Source organism: Tupaia belangeri chinensis (assembly GCF_000334495.1). Taxonomy (NCBI): domain Eukaryota; kingdom Metazoa; phylum Chordata; class Mammalia; order Scandentia; family Tupaiidae; genus Tupaia; species Tupaia belangeri. Next base: position 752,042 of record NW_006160154.1, on the reverse strand, counting down.
TTTTAAAATTTGATCAGAAAGAGACAGAGAGAGGGAAAAAAAAGGAAAGTGAGACAGCAAGCCACTAGATCTGGGACTTGAACCATGGTTGGCCATGTGGGAATCCAGCGCCCTTAACCACTGTGCCACCTGCCAGCCCTGTATTTATAAATTTTGTAGGTCCCAATGTAAAGAGTGCTTCTTCTGTCCTTCCCCCCTCCACCCCCCGCCCTAAGAACCAGTAACAGAATATTTTCTGTGGATACTTGTAAATACTGCTTAATATTCTGGTTCAAAATATATAATATTTCTGCTACAAAAATAAATCTGAAGGAGAATAAGCTAGAGTGAAGGACTGTTGTAAATTAGTAATGATATACAAGTAAAATGGTCTATTCTGAAAACATTGAGCAAATGGAGTATTGTTTAAATAGGTCTCCAAAGTTTCTTTTCTAAAATAATTCCAGTTGGCTTTTGCTTAAGAAACCTAACCATAAAATTTTGCAAGTTTCTTAAACACTTATTCGTCAGTCATACTTCTGTGCTTACATTTTGTTTAGTGAGCATCTTCCTTACACTGAATTTAGCAGGTTACCTAATGTAGGACTAAAACTTCAGTGTTGTAGATACATTTTATGTTACTTAGAAATTATACCAGTAATACTGTATATATGATTTTAGAGTATGTATCAACTATAGGCATATGTATACAATAGAAAGTGAGAATCATTGTCCTTCCTTCCCTATCCTGTCCCACTCTCTAAGTAATCTTGATGTGTTGTGACATTTTACCCTATGTTTTTACAATAAACATTACATAATTTTCCTCTATTTCTATCATGATAAATAGACACAGAGAGAGAGAGAGAGAATGAGCAAGAGATAGCTACCTAACAGGGTCTTTTTTGAGGTTGGAGAAAAGCTTCATTAATTTGAAAATATATCTGGAGGAAATAATCATATGGGAATAATAGGACATTTTATTGATAAAACACAAGAACGAAGAGTCTGGAGGACTTCTTTTGTTTTTTGTTTTTGTTTGTTTGTTTTTTGAGAGGTTTTTGCTATAGGGCATGTGCACTTGCCAGAAAGAGAGATAGAGAGAAATTACCCCCCCCAGGAGGGATGGCCACACCACAATATGTTCTCCTCCATTCTCCTCTCGGGATCTTGGGCACGCATGCACACGTGCCCAGTGTGAGTTCAAGCCACCAGGTCTGGGACTCGAACCATGGTTGACTACATGGGAGCTTTGCAACATAGCCATTATGCTAACTGCTGGTCCCTACTTCTTTATTTTTTAATTGCCAGAGGGAGACAGAGGGTGAAGGAAAAGCACCCATCCGTGTGTGTGGTCATGCTGCAGTTCCATTTTCTCCATTTCTCCATCCTGTCCAGATCTGTGCATGTACGCACACGTACCTGGTATATTTTTCTTTTTCTTTTAAGATAGATTTTTGCTGTAGGGCGCATATGCTTGCTGGAGAGACAGAAAGAGAAGGTGAGAAACCAGCCCGCCTCCCCCCACTCCCCCCAGGGGGGAGATGGCCACCCACAGTCCTTCATTCTCTTGGGATCTTGGACATGTATGCACACACACCTGGTGTGAGTTTTTAGCTGCCAGGTCCAGGACTCAGACTGCAGCGGACTACTTGGGAGTCCAGTGATGTAACCATTGTGCCATCTGCCGGTCCTACACCTGGTATGTTTTTCAAGCTGTCAGGGCTGTGACTTGAACCATGGTCAACCATGTGTGATCTGGTCACTTAACCACTAGGCTACAGGGCTGACCCAGTCTGGGGGCCTTTATGTACCAACTATTAGAATGTATTTAGAAGCTGTGATAAATGTTATGGCATTCATGGAGGAAAAGAATAGAAAGTTGGAGCAAAATAGGATAGGAACAGAACCAAGAATAAAAGGTATTTCATATATATATTTCTTTTAGAGATTTTTTTTTTTTTTTTTTTTTTTTTTTAGGTGCGGGGCGCGCGCCAGAAAAGAGAAG
>NW_006160154.1:747416-749876 GCF_000334495.1 Tupaia belangeri chinensis | reverse complement strand
AAAGGTATTTCATATTGTAAAGAGGTGGAGAAAGAGTCAAGAAGTCATTATCAGTGAAAGTACACAATGCTACAAGTTTTTGGTAGATAGCTTGGCAGTCTACCTTATGAAAGCTTTAGAAATCTGTAAACCCTTTGACCCCAGCTCTTTTACTTCTAGCCATTTATACAGCCTCTGGAAATAGTTTCACATGCAATAAAGGATATTTATTGTAGCATGTACTTTGCTGTAGCAAGGATGGAAACAATGTAAAAGACTAGTTGTAAGAAATTGATTTTATTGTAATATTATATGTAATAGAATTATATGTAGCTCTTAAACAAATATGGCAGATCTTACATTTTACTTAATAGAAAGGTCAGAAAAGACATGAAAAGATGCCCAAACTAAGTGAGGAAAAAGCACAAAACAAAATACATGGTCCTAATTTTTTTTTAAACTGCATATGTTTGTATATGCGTAGAAACAGAATTAGAAGATGTACACTATGGGCCAGCAGGTGATGTAGTGGCTAAGGCACTGGACTACAATTGGTCAGCTATGGTTTAAGTCCTGGACCTAACAGCTTGAAACTCCAACTGAGTGCTTGTGCATGTGCACCCAAAATCCCCAGAGGAGAATGGAGGAAAAGGGATTGTGGCATGGCATGGCTATTCCTGGGGGAGGGGGAAGTGATTTCTTGCTTCTGTCTCTGGGAAGTGCATGAGCCCTATAGCAAACGTCTCTTAAAAAAATAAAAAGATATATACTAAATTTTTAAGAATGACAATTTAGGGAATGGAAATGGTGAGCCCTCAATTTTTATGTTTAAATGTTGCATTCTATATTTTAATATAGTTTGCACTTATTATAATATAAAAATGTTACTAAATCACAATGCTTCGTTCTGATAAAATTGCACATTAAAAAAATAATTATTTAATTTTATTTATGCATTCATTTATTTTAATTTGAACAGAGAGGGAAACAGACAGAGAGGGGACGTGAGAAAGCAAGCCTCCTGGCCCAGGACTCAAACTGTGGTGGGCCATGTGGGAGTGTCAGCGCCTTAACCACCATGCCACCTGTTGGCCCTTTGCATGTGTTTTAAAAATCTATGACAACTGGGACCAGCAATTAGTGTAATGGCTATGTCACTGAACTTCCATGTTGTTGACCACAGCTCGAGTCCCGGACCCGGTGGCTTAAACTCACGCCGAGCGCATGTGCGTGCGTGCCCAAGATCCCAAGAGGAGAATGAAGGAGAAGGGATTGCAGCATGGCCATCTCCCCGGGGGAGTGATTTCTCGCTTTCTGTCTCTCAGTCTCTCTCTGTCTTTTTTGGCGAGCGCACGTGCACTATAGCAAAAAACCTCTCCAAAAAAATAAAAATCTATGACAACTGAGGCAGCAGGTGGGTGTAGTGATTAAGGCACTGGACTCCCACATAGCTAACTATGGTTTGAGTCCTGGACCTGGCAACTTTCTCACTTTCCTTCTATTTCTCTTTGGTGAGTGTATATGCCCTGTAGCGAATTTAATAATAATGATAAATAAAATTAAACAATCCTTTAAAATCTATGACTTTCTTAATATCCTATATATTTTTTTTTTTGAGAGGTTTTGATATAGGGTGTGTGCACTTGCCAGAAAGACAGAGAGAGACAGAGAGATGGAAAGCGATAAATCACCCCCAGGGGGGATGGCCACACTGCAATCCCTTCTCCTCCATTCTACTCTCTGGATCTTGAGCACGCACGCACACATGCCCAGCGTGAGTTTAAGCCACCGGGTCCAGGACTCAGACCACAGTCAACTACATGGGAGTCCAGTGATGTAGCCATTCCGCCATCTGCTGGTTCTACCTATAGTTATTTTTATTTTGAAAATTAAAAGCTATTTCTTTTTTTCCAATTTATTTGCATTCATTCACTGTACATCATTACAACATACAAAATGAGATTTTCCATCCAGAGTACACTGTATATTGTCTCAATCAAGCACATCAACAAACATGTTATTATTAGCAAATGATCTTCCATTTCTTGTTTTCTGTATGTTTTGCTTTTTCTCCCCCATCCTTGGTTCCCTCTCTTACCCTCTGCCACCTCCTGTTCTCCTCCCACACTGTCTCTGTTATCTATTTCTATACCATTTTCCCCCCACATTTTATTGAATCACCAAAGACCCTCATCAATCCAAATACCCTCCTAGCAAACACATGTGACACACACATTTCCATGAGCACAAGTCTAACTTTACGCATCCTATAAATTAGCACCTAACTGGGGCTACATATCCTACTGCAGTCATTGAATAGATACATTTTGTTTTCCTGAAACTTTTTTTTGTAACTCAATTTACATTCCTTCCCTAGGCATCATCACAGCACACAAAATGCAATCTCCCATCCAGTACACACTGCATAGTGACTCAATCATGCACATTACAAAAAAAATAAATTTCCAATTCTAGTTGCTA
>NW_006160154.1:719174-745489 GCF_000334495.1 Tupaia belangeri chinensis | reverse complement strand
AGGGGGGCTCCCTACCGCTAGCTTGTTTGTTGGAGGCTGAATTATTATTAGTAGAAAATCTTCATTCCCTTAAAAATCTAGTTCACGGTAGCCATGTGGAACCTTGTTCTGAAGGCCCGCGGCTTCTTCTCAATTAAAAGCTATTTCATGGGGCTGGCAGGTGGTGTCGTAAAGGAGCTGGACTCCCAGATGGCTGACTGTGGTTAGGATGCCAGATCTGGAGGCTTGCTTTCTCACTTTCTCTCTCTTCTGCTCTCACTCTGTCCCTCTCTGGTCAAATGAAAATGAATAAATAAATAAAGTTAAAAAAATAAAGCTTAAAAGAAAAGCTATCTCATGACTCCAAATCAATTTAGACTAGGTTTATGGTTTTTCATTTATAAATTAGGTCATTCTGTTTCCCCAGATTTGTTTAGTCATTGCTGGCTAACTAAAACCTTGTTACCAGGTAAAAGGAAATGCCTTTCAGACAAGAAAGAAGTAATAGAAAAACAGTAAACTTTTTTTTCTGGAGAAGAGGTAGGCATTTATTCTCTATTCACTCATAATTTTGGGAAAATTAAGTCTAGTATAAAGTGACAATATTCATAGTAGGAGCTCTCAAAGTTTGTGTCCGCGTGTATTTTCATGTCTTAAATAGTAAAAATATGGTTTTTGCCAGAGCGTACGTACATTCAGCAGAGAGCGGGTGAAAGCACCCCCTCCCCCCCGAGGGATATGATCATGCTGTAATCCCTTTTCCTCCATATTTCCATCCTGTGGGGACTTTGTCACATAGGCACATACATCTGGCATGTTTCTCAAGCCATCTGGTCTGAGACTTAAACTGTGCAGTTGGCCCTGTGGGATCCGGCTGCCTTAACCACTATGCCGCAGACTGACCCTCTGCCCACCCCACCCCCACCCCCCACCCTCTGCCCACCCCCCCCCACCCCCTTTTTTTTTTCTTTTTTTTTGCTATAGGGAGCATACGCTCTCCAGAAAGAGAGAGACAGAGAGACAGAAAGTGAGAAATCACCCCCCAGGGGGGATGGCCACGCCGCAATCCCCTCTCCTCCATTCTCCTCTCAGGCTCTTGGGCATGCACACACAGGTGCCCAGTGTGAGTTTAAGCCACCGGGTCCAAGACTCGAACCATGGTCAACTATATGGGAGTCCAGCGACATAGCCATTATGCCAACTGCTGGTCCCCACCCCCCTTGTTTAAAAGAGAGGTTTTTGCTATAGGGTGCTTGTGCTGCTGGAGAGAAAGAGAGAGATGGAGAGACAGAAAGTGAGAAATCACCCCCCCAGGGAGATGGCTTGCAATTCCTTCTCCTCCATTCTCCTCTTGGGATCTTGGGCACGCATGCACACGCGCCTGTTGTGAATTTTAAGTGCCAGGTCCAGGATTTGAGCCCTGGTCGACTATGTGGGAGTCCAGAGACATAACCCCTATGCCATCTGCTGGTCCCTGGCCCCCTTTGTTGTTTTTTGACTTTTAAAAAAGAACTATACCTCAACCACTAGGGCACAAGTTGGTCCTATTTTGTTTTAGTTTGTTTTATTTTATTTATATCTCATCATTATACATCTCTGTAGCTTACAATAAGGGTTTTTAAAATATATAGTGCATGTCAGTCAAATTGAGAATATTACTATATACATAGTTTTCAACAGAGAACTTTATATTGCTTTATCAGTAATTTCTTCCCCTTTTAAAAATAATTATTTAAGTTTATTATTATTATCATTATTATTATTGTTATTTAATTTGACCAGAGAGAGAGAGAGAGAGAAAGCAAGCTGCTGGGTCTGGCTTGAATTGCACTCGGCCATGTTCAGTGCCCTAACCACCACACCACCTGCCTACCCCCTCTCTTGCTTTTTAAAACATTTAAGAAAAACAACTATTTTGTGACTTACCCCATAGCCTCATGGCTAAGGGAGCTGAATCCCACATGCCTGACTGCAGTTCGATTTGTGGCTTCCACGTCTTGAAGAACGTGTCTGGCATGTGTGGATGTGTGACAAAGGGAAGAATGGAAGAAGTGCAGGAGGAGGGATTGCTGTGTGACCATAATCCATGGGGAGTGTTCCCTCTCCTCCTCCCCAGTCACATGCACCATCTGACGGTTAAGAAAGAAGTTGAGTGAATAGATGAGGAAAAGAGTGTGAAATGAAGATAGGCAGGATCTTGCCTATCTTAAGGCTTTACTGGCCATGATATTTGGATTGAATTCACCCAACAGTGCGTGCTTGTTAAGAGCTGTGTGGTTGCTTAGCTAGCAGCAGTATGAAAAATCTGATCGAGAGAAGGCAGTGTGTGAGAGGAGGAAGACAAGTAGGTAGTCTATTGAGGTTGTTCAACAAGGAAAGGATGAGGTTATGAGCATCACCGAATTTCTGACATCCTTCCTTTGGGTAGGAGGGAATGTATGAAAGGACTGTGGAAAGTTCATGGAGGGGCCCACAGGTGGTATGGTAGTTAAGGCACTGACTCTCACATGGCTGACCATGGTTCGAGTCTCAGACCCGGTGACTTGTTTTTGTGCTTTTCCTCTCTATCTCTCTGGTCAAATTAAAACAAATAAATAATTAAATTCTTTTTTTATAAAAGAAAGTTCGTGGAAAATGCATATAATGAAAAAAACCCTAGGTATTTCAAAAAATAAGATTAATAGGCAGGGACTTCAGACATAAACTCATAGTTGCATTTCCCCATGAACTTTTTTTTTTTTTGAGAGGTTTTTTTGCTGTAGGGTGCGTGTGCTCGCCAGATAGACAGAGAGAGACATAGAGACAGAAAGCGAAAAATCACCCCCTGGGGGGGATGGTCATGCTGCAATCCCTTCTCCTCCATTCTCCTCTTGGGATCTTGGGCACGCACGCACACGCGCCTGGCGTGAGTTTTAAGCCACCGGGTCCGGGACACGATCTGCAGTCGACTACGTGGGAGTCCAGCGACATAGCCCTTACGCTAACTGCTGGTTCCCCCCATGAACTTTTTGAAGTCCTCATGTATTAATCTTAATTATTTTGAAATACCAAAGTAACTCATGGTGAAGGAGAATACTACACACACACACACACACGCACACACACACGCAGGAAACTGAGGCATGCCCCTAACTAGCTTTTGTAAAAGCTCAAAATTTCTTTTCTCAATTTTTATTTTAAAAGTTGAGGATAGAGGGGCCAGCAGGTGGCGTGGTGGTTAAGGGCACTGGACTCCCATATGGCCAACCACGGTTCAACTCCTAGACCTGGTGGCTTGCTTTCTCACTTTTCCTCTCTCTCTCACTCTATCTCTCTCTGGTCAAATTTAAATAAATAAATGAAGTTCAATAAAATAATTCTTAAAAAAAAGAAGTTGAGGATAGAAATTTCACTCAAATCCATAATATATCCATGTTTTAATATAAAAACTTTGCTCCAATCTTTGAATGCAGTTAATAATTTCAGAAAACTGAATTATCTTTATTTTGTGGCTTCTCTCCCCTCTCTGGCAAGCACATTTACCCTGTGGCAATTAAAAGAAAAATTCACCCTTGTGCTATGCAAGTAAGCACATGGAAAAATTACTGAAATCTTAGAAACTGAAAGGCAGTATAATACAGGGTCTGAAACTGTCTGGATTCTTCTTGGCTAAACTGTGACATTTAACATCTCTAAAATAGGGACATTGTAATACCTACCTCAGAGGGTTAATGTGAAAATGAAATGATTTAATTTACATGAAAAGGAAGGCGTTTAGCATAGTGCCTGGTCTAGAATAAGTACTCTATGAATGTTAGCTTGTACTTTGTCAAATAGCGTTGTGTTGGGGCACACAGATCAAGATAACCTTATAAAGTAAGCACTGAATAAATATTTGTTAACTAAATGGTTTTGGAGTGTGCTGTCTGGTGGAACTTTGTCACACTGATGGCGATGTTCAGTATCTGCCCTCTCCCGTGGAGTAGCTGCTGACCCCACACTGACCGTGGCTACTGTACTGGACAGCACAAATACAGAGTGTGGTTCTATGTCTCTTGGCGTTCTCATTTGTAAATATTTATTCCGTATGTAGCATATTCCTCATGGGTTCTAGATGACCTTTATTTCTGGTTATTGCATCCACACTGTCAAAGTGTGCAGTATTGATTCTGGATATTAAATGTATTTTTAACAGGTTCTGTCTTTTTTTTTTTTTGAGAGTTTTTTGCTATAGGACGTGTGCACTTGCCAGACAGACAGAGAGACAGAGAGACAGAAAGCGAGAAATCACCCCCCAGAGGGGGTGGTCATGCCGCAATCCCTTCTCTTCCATTCTCCTCTTGGGATCTTGGGCACGCATGCACACGCGCCTGGTGTGAGTTTTAAGCCACCGGGTCCGGGACATGAACCGCGGTTGACTACGTGGGAGTCCACCGACATAGCCATTACGCTAACTGCTGGTTCTCAACAGGTTCTATCTTATTTCTGGTTTAATTTTTTGACCTAGTATCATCAGACTATAATACTTTTGAAAACATTGGTGTCACACAATATTGATGAAGAACATATGGGCATATTGTTTGCCATTATAAACCATTATAAACCATTTTCATTTTTAGATTTATAAACCTGTTAGAATGATCCGAGCAGTGGCCAGCAGGTCGTATTGTGGTTAAAGGTGTTGGACTCCCACGTGGCTGACTGCAGTTTGGCTCTTAGACCTGGCAGCTTGCTTTCTCACTTTCCCTCTCTCTTTCTCTCTCTCTGTCCCTCTCTGGTCAAATTAAAATAAAGAAAGAGTTTAAAAAAAAAACATACAAACTATGAATTTTTCACTACCTTTATACAGAAAATGTGAATTACGAAAAAAACATTCGACATTTCTCCACTTTGAACTGTATTAAGTAAATTTTCTTACAGAAATATCAAAAAAGATGTAAGCCTATAGGCTTGTGTCTTTTTAGAAAAACAGGTTTTGGTCCAGGTTTTTGTCACAGAATATTGGGTGATGAAGACATTGTAAGGACTGACTGAATGAGAATATCGTATTTCTCTTTTGTCCTTGGAATCATATTGTTCATTCATTGATTGAGTTTGAGAAAATGCATCTGGGTGAGGGTTGAGCCTTGTCACTATTGGCATTTTGGGCTGGATAATTCTTTGTTATTGAGGCCTCCGGATTCCTGCCTTTTATCCACTAGTTGCCAGTTGCCTACCCCATTTGGGGCAACCAGAAATATTTTCAGACACTACCAAGTATCTCCTGGGAGACAAAATTGCTTTAATTAATAATCAGTGATCCGGGACCGGAACTGGCATATAGCATATAGCATAATGGTTACGTTGCTGGACTTCCTTGTAGTCAACCACAGTCTGAGTCCCAGACCTGGTGACTTAAACTCATGCCGGGGCTGGGCCGGTGACGCACGCACAAGACCCCAAGAGAATGGAGAAGAGATTGTGGCATGGCCATTTTCCCTGGGGGTGATTTCTTGGTTTCTGTTTCTCTGTCTTTCTCTGTCTTTCCAGTGAGCGCATGCGTACTATAGCAAAAACTTCTCCCCTCCCCCCCCCAAAAAAAAAATCAGTGATCCAAGATATCACCTGAAGACTTAGGGTCTGTGATTATACTCACATGATCAATTTTGCCATCATTAATAGAGTCTATAGCAGGGACCAGCAGGTGGCGTGATGGTTAAGGTGCTGGACATTCCCATATGGCCAACTGCAATTCAAGTCCTGGACCTGGTGGCTTGCTTTCTCACTTTCTCTCTCTCACCAAATTAAAATAAATGAATAAATAAAATTGAAATAAATAATTCTTTTTTTGAAAAAAATAGAGTCTACAGCAGCTCTGCCACAAGAACTTTCTACAATGATAGGAATGTTCAAATCTGTACTGTCTAGTGTGATAGCTCCTAGCAATGTGTTACAAGTAAGCGCTCTAGGTCTGGTTAGTGTATCTGAGGACTAAAATTTTAATTTAGTTTTTATTAATTTAAATTTCAATAGCCTCACGGCTCGAGGCTGCTTTGGTGGACGGCATAGAGTGCTGCACTTTGGGCCAGTTGGTGGCATGGTGGTTAAAGTGGCTGGATTACCTATGGCTGCTTGTGTGGTTTGAGTCCCAGATCCAGTGGCTTGAAAAACACACCAGGCATGTATGCAGGCATGTCCAAAATCTCAAAGGGAAGGAGAAATGGGAGAGAAGGGATTGCTGTACCATCTGATTTCTCACTTTTCTTCTCTCTTTCTCTCTCTGTCTCTCTGCCAAGCACATATACCCTGTGGCAAAATTTTTAGAAAGAAAAAGAAAATACTGTCTTTCTGCATCCATCTCTTCTGATTTGCCTAATAATTGTAAATTTTGATAACTTTTACTTTTGCAGTGTCCATTTGCTTTTCCTTGTCATTCTGGGCGAAAAATGAAAAATTCCTAATTTTTAACACTGTTCAGTGAACGAAACCTTTAAACTAGAGACCTTTACAAAATATCTTTGCAAAAAAAAAAACTGCTGTCTCTAGATTTCTTTTATACCTTGCTGAAAGATCATGATAGGAGCGAGCAGGTGGCATGGTGATTAAGGCGCTGGACACTCCTACATGATCGACCAAGGTTCAAGTCCTGGACCTGGCAGCTTGCTTTCTCACTTTCCCTCTCTCTCTGTATCTCTCTTTTGTAAAATTAACATAAATGAATGAATAAATGAAAATAAATAATTAAAAAAAGAAATATAATGATATACTTTGGAGAGGTTTTTGTTTGTTTTTTGTTTGTTTGTTTTTGTTTTTTGCTATAGGGCACGTGCACTCTCCAGACAGACAGACAGACAGAAAGTGAGAAATCACCCCCTAGGGGGGATGGCCACGCCGCAATCCCTTCTCCTCCATTCTCCTCTCGGGATCTTGGGCACGCACACACATGCACCCGGCATGAGTTTTAAGCCACCGGGTCCGGGACTTGAACTGTGGTCAACTACGTGGAAGTCCAGCAACGTAGCCATTACACTAACTGCTGGTCCTAGTATCATGATATACTTTGGGCAATGTAGTAAAACAATTGAGGATAGGGAAAAGCAACAGCACTGGATCCAAGATGGTGGCCAACAGGAGACTGGTAAAAGAGCTTGAAGAAGTCTGTAAATGTGGAATGAAAAACTTCCATAACATCCAGGTTGATGAAGCTAGTGTATTGACTTGATAAGGGCTTCTTGTTCCTGACAACCCTCCATATAACAAGGGGCCTTCAGAATCGAAATCAACTTTCCAGCAGAGTGCTCATTCAAATCACCGAAGATCACATTTAAAACAAAGATCTGTCACCCAACGAAAAGGGGCACGTTCTTTCTGTCAGTAATTAGTGCTGAAAACGAAGCCAGCTACCAAAACGCACCAGTTAATCCAGTCCTCATAGCACTGGTGAATGACCCCCAGCCCGAGCACCCCCTCTGGGCTGACTTAGCTGAAGAATACTCTAAAGATTGTAAAAAATTCTGTAAGAACGCTGAAGAGTTTACAAAGAAATATGAGGATAAGAGGCTTGTGGACTTAAATCTGCCACGATTGATTCCAGCAAGTGTAGCAGAGACCCCGCACAGTGCATTCAGACACCCCGCAAAGCAGGACTCTGGAAAATTGACCTGGGCCTCCTCAGCTGTCACACAGGATTATCCTCCTGCTTGTTCCCCCATGGCTGATCTTCTCTTGTTCTTTTTTTTTTTTTTTTTTTTAAGAGGTTTTTTTTCTATAGGATGCATGCGCTCTCTGGAGAGACAGACAGAAAGTGAGAAATCACCCCCTAGGGGGCGATGGCCATGCTGCCTTCCCTTCTCTATTCTCCTCTCAGGATTTTGGGCATACATACACACACGCCTGGTATGGGTTTCAAGCTGCCCAGTCCAGGACACAAATTGCTATTGACCATGAAAGATTCTAGCGCCTTAACCACTATGCCACCTGCTGGCCCTCTGATTCTTTCTTGTTTATTTTATTTTATTTTTTTTAATGGTCCTATAAAAGTAATGACATCTGTAGTAAACTAGGAATATTTAGAGTTTTCTACTTGTTATCTGAGAAATAGTCTTCCCAACTATGTGTCCCCAACAGCAATACCTAAAAGAAATTTAAAGCATGAACTTTAATGACTACAGGTCACATCTTGGCTGTGATACTTATTTACTTTGTGATCTTGGACATGCAGTAATTTCTGCATCTCAGTTTCTCCATATGTGAAATAGGGAAAATAATTCCTACAGAGATGTTGCTGGAATTAAATGTATATAAAGTATTTAACATTTTACCCAGCAAATAAATGGCAGCCATTATTGTTGTTTTCAGTCATAAAAGTTTTAAGTTATTACACCCCAGGGAAAGAATAAGTCTAAAGATCCCTTAGGACCTAACAATCAGGATTCCTCACTTTTTTTTGAGAGGTTTAGTAACATGATGAAGAAGCCAGAATGAGTCAGTGGAGGCAGAAATGATAGACTCATATTTATTTGTGTGATCGTTTGGTTTATCTCTGTCTTTTCTAACAGAATTCCACAAGGGCAGGACCTGTTTCCCTACTTTTTAAATCCTAGCTTCTGTGTATAATCAGCCTTCAAAAATTACTGCTGAAGACAAACCATTTAGGTACTTTGGTGTCCCCCCCCTCCTCCCCAATATGCATATATTTTCTACTAACAATTACTAAATATACCATTTAGTCTATTCATGGGTAAATAATCTCCAGAGTTCCTTCTTTGGATATCCCTAGTTCCGAGTCACTCTCGGTGTTTTCCTGTAACCGAAGCAGCTGGGTTCACCAGTGGCGTGGCGAAGATTGGGACCAGAAACACCAGTCAATTGAGTTGGGATTTTGTGGCTCCAGGGTGTCCGTCGGTGTGATACCTTAGAAACACACCTCACCCTTGCCTTTATTTTCCTTAAGTTACCTGGATTGGCCACTTGCTGCTTCCTCTCCTGCCTCATTGCTGTCTATTACCATCTACCATTGCCTACAACTCTTCTGATTCATATGATTCCTTTTCTGAAGTGGACAGAGGGGAATGGTGAGAAGGAAAGTAAGAAATAATCCTCTTGAGGGGTTGACCATCCCATAATCCCTTCTCTTGTGGGAATTTGGGCACACAAGCACACATGCCCGGCATGATTTTCAAGCCATCTGGTTGGGGATTGAACTGGAGTTGTCTGTGTGGGAACCCGGTGCCTTAACCACCATGCCATTGACTGGACCCATACTTTGTTATTATTATTATTTTTTTAATTATTTAACTTTATCCATTTATTTATTTATTTATTTTAATTTGCCCAGGGAGGAACAGAGAGAGAGAGAGATTGAGAAAGCAAGCTGCCAGGTCTGGGACTGTAACTGCAGTTGGCCATGTGGGAGTCCAGTGCCCTTAACCACTACACACCACCTGCCAGCCCCTAAGGTTGGTTGATTTTCATACAGAGATAAAAATTCACTTAAGTGGAGAAAGGACTACAGCATGGCCACCCCCTGGGGGGGTGATTTCTTGCTTTCTGTCTCTCTGTCTCTCCAGTGAGTGAGTGCACACACCCTCTAGCAAAAATCTCTTTGAAAAAAAGAATGATACTTCATTTAGGAAAAAAAAAATTCGTTTTTCGTTTTTGCTATAGGGTACATGGGCTCACCAGAGAGAGAGAGAAAGAGAAAGGGAGAAATGGGAAAAAATCATCCCCAGCAGGTATGGTCACACAGTAATCTCCTTCATTCTCTTCCCTGGATTTTGGATATGCCCCCCATCCCCTCCCCCAACACACACCCAGTGTATTTTTCTTATAGAGATTTTTGTCTTAGGGCACATGTGCTCCCCATGGGGAGGGAGAGAGATGGCCATGCTGCAATCCCTTTTTCTCCCAGTATCTGGGGCTCTAACACATGTGCCTGGTATTAGTTTTAAGCACCGGGCTTGGAACTCAGACTGCAGGCAGTCATGTGGGAGTCCAGTGACATAACTGCTACTCCACCTGCTGGTCCCTGTTGTGTTTTCCAAGCTTCCAGGTCCAGGACTCACATCTCACGGTCAGCATTGTAGGATCTGGCTGCTTAATCCCTACAACAGCAGATGGCCCCGTAAAATATCAGAGTTTTAGGAACCAGTAAATGGCGTAATGGTTATGTCGCTGGACTCTCACATAGTCAACCGAGGTTCAAATCCTAGCTAGACCCAGTGGCTTAAAATGTATGTTGGTGTGGGTGTTTAGTGTTGGGATATTTAGTTAGCTATTTTAATATTAAATCTTTTTTTTTTTTTTTTTAAGTAGTGAAGAATTTGGGGACCAGCAGATGGCGTAATGGTTATGTTGCTGGACTCCCATGTAGTCAGCCGTGGTTTGAGTCCTGGACCTGGTGGCTTAAAACTCATGTTGGGTACATGTGTGTGTGCGTGTGCCCAAGATTCTGAGAGGAGAAAGGAAGAGAAGGGACTATAATGTGGCCATCACCTCTGGGGGGTTATTTCTTGCTTTATGTCTCACTAACTCTCTCTGTCACATGGGCGAGCTCACATGTCCTATAGCAAAAAATCTTTCTTAAAAAAAAAAGTATTAAAGGGACCAGCAGTTAGCATAATGACTATGTCGCTGGACTCCCATGTAGTTGACCACAGTTCAAGTCCCGGACCCGGGGGCTTAAAACTTCATGCCACGTGGCCAAGATCCTGAGAGGAGAATGGAGGAGAAGGGATTGCGGCGTGACCATCCCCTCGGGGGGTGATTTCTCGCTTTCTGTCTCTCTGTCTCTCTCTGTCTGTCTGGTGAGTGCACGCGCCCTATAGCAAAAACCTCTCAAAAAAAAAAGTATTAAAGAATTTAACATAGTTGTTTAATGAAAATATTTTTATTTTTATCTGGAGAACTGTAGAGGGTGCTGTATCATTAGGAATAGTAGTCTGAACTGGCTTTAGCTAATTATAAGAATTGTCTTAAGCTAGAGCATCACAATAGTTCATTTTTCTTGGGTATACATATATTTTATTTTATTATTATTTTTATTTTTACTTTTTGACTGAAATGTTGCATAATTGCTATAATTCATGATGAATATTAAACTAATATACTTGGTTATAAAATGTTATTTCATCTTACAGATTCTTTGATATAGTTGAAATTATGATTTCTCCACTTTGTGTTGGTTAGCATAATTAAGGTTGATTTTCCCACCATTTCCTCTTCCTTCCTCTCTCAAATTGAAAACCCTTAGGCTGTATCAGCAATATCTTTTCTTCAGAAAGGTCTAAATAGGTCAACAACCAAACCACATGATGTGAGTATGTATTTAAGATTCACCTGGTTCAGAAGACTATTATCTTTGGAGGATTGTTACAACAGAATGGAATTTATTATTTTTTGTAAATTACTATTTATTTATTTTTATTGCCAGAGTATATTTGTGCTCGCCAGAGAAAGAGTGAAGAAAAAAAGCACCCCTCCCCCAGTGGGGCATAGTCATGCCACAGTCCCTTTTTACTCCATTTCTCCATCCTGCCATGATTTTGGGTATGCACGCACATGAGGTGTTTCTCAAGCTGCTAGGGTCAGGATTTGAACTATGATTGGCTGTGTAGAGTCTGATTCCCTTAACCACTATGTTCTGGGGCTGGCCCCAAAATAGAATTTAAAAACTTACACAGACCTTAGAAATTGTTTTTGTTAAGATAGAAGTCTGTTCTTTTTTTTTTTTTTTTTTTTTTTGTAATTTTTTTTTTTTTTTTTTTTTTTTTTTTTTGGTAATTATTTATTTAATTATTTGTTGTTATTATTTATTTTTTAATTTGACCAGAGAGAGAAAGGGAAAGCAAGAAACCAAGTTGCGGTTGGTCGTGTGGGAATCCAGTATTCTTAACCACCACACCACTTGCCAGCCCCAAAGTCTGGTGTTTTTAACTGATTAATTATTATTCAGAGAGGAGTTCCATAAATTCCAAACTTCAACTGTTCTCTGATATTTCTGGTTAAGGTTTTTTTCTTTTTTCAGAAAAAAGGTTTTGTCATAGAGCTTGTGACTGGCTGGAAAGACAGAGAAAGAGTGAGAGAAAGTGAGAAATCACTCCTGGGTGAGGGGATAGCTCCGCCACAATCACTTCTCCATTCTTGTTTTGGGATTTTGGTCATAGATACACGTGCTTCCGGTGTGTTTTCAGGCTGCACGGGTCCAGGACACAAACCACACAGTTGGCCATGTAGAATCTGATCACCTCAACCACCATGCCACTGGCTGGCCTCCTAAGTGGCAGTTTAAAAAACTGGAGGTAAAATTATTTGACCTCTGTCTTAAAGGATTGCTTTAAGAAACTGGTCTTTAGTAAAGTGGATTCAGTTTCTCCCGTACTGAAAAATACCGAAATTATTTAAACTAGGTCAAATTAAACTAAATGGCTTATTTTGAAATAGAAGACTATGATGTTAACCATGTTTAAAAAAACAAAAAAAATGCATAAGGTGGCCAGACAGCAGCACAGTGGTCAAACATAACAGTCTGAGAGGCTGAGCCAAATGGGAAGGTTCTTGGTTCACATCCAGAGACCTTCCTGATCAAACCGGAAATACGTGTGCCAGTGATCCAGGGCTGGGGTCGGCTGTGGTGTTGAGACCATGGTGGGGCTGCTGTTTCTCTGTCTCTGACTCTTTCTCATAGAAGAAATAAAGTTTAAAATGTCCATAATTTTTAAAAAGTTAGATAAATGTCTGTTGTAAAATGTAGGCAACTTTAAAGCATTCTGGCCCAAACCTTGCCATGAATTTCTTTATTTTTCCTGGAATGTTATTTTAAATATTTATTATGAAGTTTTATGCTATGGTTCCCTAAAAAACTAAGAATTTTTTGTCTTATTGCCCGCCCCCCCAAAAGTGAAAGTGTTTCCTGTTTTTGTGGATTAAAGGACTGGTGTTATTCACACTTTCTCATTAAGTAAGTGTCTTCTGTTTTTGTTTTTAACTCTCAAGGCACCACCTTCCATGGTCAATAATGAACAGCGCCAGCATGCAGAGCACATATTCTTATCCTTTAGGAAATCAAAATCACCATTTGCAGTTTGCAAGCATATTTTGGGTAAGTATTCACTTCAATAATGTTTTGCCATAATATCTATTTTTTTCCGTCTTGAACATTAGCTATTTTAAATTCTTTGAAAAATAAGTAGATTCATACCATTAAAGTTTTCCATTTATAAGCATTTCACAATGTCTTTAAAGATATTACATAAAGTTATTCTACTACAGTGGCTTTAAGATACTCTGTAACTTTATAGAGCCCATAGTTTTTATGTCCCCCCCAATATACTGTTCAATAATTTTGTTATATTATTGACCATTACATGAAGGCTATTAATGGAAGGGGGGAAAATCTAATGTTTTTCTATTGCTTTCAAATGTGATATCACTTGTTATAGGAAATGCAGTATAATATCTCCTAAGATATTAATTAATCTCAATTAAGATTGTTTTGGAAATTTTTGCATTTTATTTCTTTTATTTTGCCATAGGGTTTTTTTATTTGTTTGTTTTTTTGCCATTTAGTTTGTACTCAGCTTGCTTAGCAAACAGTAGTTACTTCTGAGTAACTTATCATTAATTTTTACTTTTGTCAAGTATATTTTGAGTAATATGTTTACAAAAACAGTCTCTTCTAAAACCATCACAAGAATTATAACTTATCTGAAGATGGCACGTTCTAAGAGTTGTATTTGAGGTTGCCATCTGCCTCTTAGCTGTTTTTCAGTAATGGTAAGAGATTTTACTGTTCCTGTTATTTTATAGCCTGATTACTGTTGGCTGTTTTTCTTAATTGGAACCATCTTTTAAACTCGCATTTAAGGCCCTACAGGGCTAATTGAATCATCTATAGCCACAAAATTGGTTAGCTGGTTGTTAGGAAGTAAAACTTATCTCACATTTTATTCTACTTTTTAGTAGGACTTATCTGTTGGGCACCAGTGCTCTGTTTTCCAGATGGAAATATACTACAGTTATGTGTTGCCTCACAGATAAGGGCTTATACATGAAAGTTGCTAGATTGTAGTGGAGAGCACTGGTGTGGGAAATGTGAGACCCTGCTGCCAGGGTACCTGCTGCATATTTTTGCCTGGAGGAAGTGACTGGTTACCCTCTTTGGGCCTCTTGTTTATTGGCGATATGGGAATGTTGATACCGTTTGCCTTGATGGACTTGGCTGTCAAGAGTTGTAAGATGCACGTGTAATAGCATACATAAAAGCACTTTGCAAACAATAAAGTAAATGTCATGGCCACATTATCTTATTTTTAGATAGCTTTTAAAAATATGATCCGCTTAAAAAATGTTGTATTCTGTTTGCAAGGAGCTAGCAGCAGTGGTAAAGGTGCTCTGTCTCATTCAGGAGTTTGAGTGTACCATCAGAGGTACAGTTTTAACAACTATTTTGTAGATTGTAAATGAGGCCATGTTTATTTTTTACTTGAGTAGTCAATGTTTTGTTTTTTTGTTTTTTGAATTGCCAGAAGGCACATGTGCTTGGTGGGTATAGGAGGAGAGAGACAGAGAGAGAGAGAGAGACAGGGGAAAACCACCCTCTCCCCTTTGGGTTCTGGTCATGCTGCAATCCCTTTACTTCCATTTTTCCATCTCCAGGTTTGGGGGCACACACCCACACACCCCCAGTGTGTTTCTTAAGCCACTGAGGCTGGGACTTGAACCATGATCAGTTGTGTGGGAACGGTTATTCTAGACTGATTGGGAAATAGTTGATCAAAGTTGCAAATATTTATTAGAGCATATTTGTTTATGCCATTCTTCTCTTTTTAGAGTGTGCATATTTTGTGAAGTTATTGTTGCTTTGTTACAGTTTGATTGTGTTTTGGAATATTTTTGTTTTCCTGATAACATTTTCTACAGAGTAGTACTAGTTCTGGCCATGCTTTTAAAATCATTTTGGGTTTTGAGACATTAACTATTTAAAAGTTAGAGTGCATGTTTTATAAGCATAATCATTAATGTACTGCAAAGCCCTGTTACATTAATGTTTACATCTAAACTTCACAGAAAATCTTTTAACCCCTTACTCAGTTGCCACCAGCACAGAAGGGTAAATTCCTCTAAGAAGACTTCTCATACAAGTGGCAGTCAATCGCAATTCAGAATTTTCACATTCTTATTTAGGGATTATGTGTCATTTTTATAGAATGTCTGGGCAGTATATTCTATTGAAAAGGAGACTTTCTCTTTGATGCTTCCCTTTTCTGGCCTCTTAAAATCCTTCCTTCTCACTTCTAGCTTCAGTTTTATATGTTTCTCATTTTTCCTCATTTCTTTCTCTTCTTACCCTTTTGTTTTTATTTTAGGTTTTGTTTTTTGGCTTTTGGCTTTTTTTGCTCTTTCCCGTGTGTGTGGTGTCTGTGTCTGTGCATGCATGTTGCATGCTTATGCATTTTTTCAGAAGAACACTTTTGGAATTTTTTCGCCTCACGTCTTTGGCACTAGGGGTTTACTAGTTTTTTGGGATCATATGTTCCTTCAAAAAACCTGTTGAGTCCTATTCTTATTAAAAAAATAACCAAGAACTCTTAGGGATTAGTTTATATCTTCTGGAGCTAACTTTGTAGCATTCCTTTTTTCCTTCTCTCAGTGGGAGAGATGGCTTTTATTCACTTTTTAACTCAAAAGTAGCCCAAATGAAATGAAATAAGAAACCACCAAAATCAGTTAGACTAGTAAACTTACTTACCTGGATTTGGAAAATTGTTTTTAGTCATGCCAACAATTGTTGGGAGGTGATAGATCTTCTTTCACTTGAGATTTTTTACTATTGGTTATGGGCATAAGTATCATTCAGTTGCTTTCATTGCCTATGCTTTGGACAGAGATCTGTATAGTGTTGAGAGGTCATTGTAGTAGCGAACATGTGCGGTTTATTTTTCTTTTTTAAAAAACTTTTTGATCAGAATGTAGTACTTTTCCTCTCTCACTGTTTACTTTAACTTTTGCCTGCCTGGTTCTGTCTAGTTTCGGATGACTGACAAGATACACATGAATTTTGTTCACATAATTATTGTTTTAAGAAGTTACTGGGTAGCAAGTGACACTTTTCTGCTAGGGTGGCCTGAAATAGATCATCATATGGGCAATGTCCTAGTCACTGGCAGGTCTTCCTAAAAGTGGTTAGTTGGGAATTCTAGATGAATTATGAGGTCTTCATGGAGGCCTTGCAGTTTTGAGCATCTTTATAGCAAAGTGCAAGTTTAAGACTCATATGAATATGCAAGTTCTAATCTTATCCTGGTAGGCTTCTGATTTCTTTCTAACATCTCTTGCAAGTAATCTTATGAATAAGCACAGTTTATGAAGGCCAACAATGACTTATATAAGAGAGTATAATTTGTTAGCTTGGAAAAGTTTTCCTTTTTAAAATTTACGGTTTGGCTTTTTATTGATCAAAGTCCTTTGTTCTTAGAGACAGATTCCTCAGGGGATGGTAATGCAGAGATCATCATTTAATACCATGCAGAGTTATCTAAGAAAAAGAGTTATGAAACTCCTTCTTTTCTTGAAAACTTGGGTTTCTCACTCCGCTTTGCCAACAAACTGAAAAAAGCTAAGACGTAAGCACAGATAGCTAGAAGTAAGCGTGTTTATTACTCGTGAACATCAAAGGTGCTTATTTGTTCTTAGCATCATGGGCATGTGGATTTAGCGTGGGTTAGTATCTCAGGGAATAGTTACCAGCTGTATGACTTCAGGCTGTCTCTCTTCATCTCTTAATACATCAATTTCTTCATCTATAAATACAGGAATTGTTTATATGATCTTTGGAGTTCTGCTTGTAAAAATTTTGTGAGTTCCTCAGATTTCACACATCCACGCTTAAGGATTTCAGGTCTTTTACCCTTAAAATAAGAGTAGAATACGAAGACAGGCAAACAGCCATCATTTTCTTCAAGAAGAGGTCTATAATGAGAGATCGTTTGATGACTACATGAGATAGTACCTACCATATTTCTTCTTGAGTGTGACGTATATAGATGTAGCTGTTTCTGTTTCAAATCTTCTTTGAATAAAACCTTTATTCACCCTCCCCACCAGAACTTTATATACATCTTTTTATAATAGGTTCACATTTTTAGAAGCAATTGTTTTTCATTATTAATTATGTTTTAAAGTGTCTAAATTTTTGTGAATTCTGACTATCATCCCAATTAGAATTCATGTTAAGGTACTATGGAATAATCAAAACTTAAAAAAAGAGGTCCAAATTGATTCCTCTTAATAATTTTTATAAGTTCAAAATTCTTAATATAATAGTCTAATGGCATAGGAATTTATGCAGGGCACACATTTTCTTTGCAAATTTTTATGGCTAATTTTAAAAAGATCGCTTATAAGCTTTTAAAATGGCCTGAGCTTGAATGGTGAGAGAACAGTGTGCCTGGCTGTATCTTCATGCTCTTCTGATAAAGTCTTGAAGGTGCTATTCTATGCCCAGAGTTAATTTCTCATGGCTTTCAGATACTCATGTCTAGTGATCTTGGCAAATAATCTGGAGTCTAGTCATAGACTTCTCATGGATTTCTTCACATGTTGGTTATTTTGTAGAACCTCGGAAAATTTCTGCTTTTTCTTGACTTTATTTTGACTGTTTCTCCCTTTTAATAATGCTGTTTGGAAACTGATGGTAGTGGTATTGGTAAATAAAAGAAAAAATAGAAAATTTAAATAAATATTTTTTAGGTATAGTAATTTTCTATTTTTTCCTCCCCCGATTCAGTTTTTAGTTCAGCTACTGTAACTTCCTAGTTAAGACTGGGTCTTTCTAAGTGTAGCTTTGGGATTTTACTCAGTTTGATCAGTATTGCAATCAGAAAATTCACAAGAACTTCTCACCTTGTGTAAATGTGACTCATTTTGTTCTTATTTTGAGAAAGATAACCTGAACATGATTGTGTTTATTTCTGAACTTACTATATTGGAGATGGGTCATCCTGCTTAAAACTTAATTACTTAGAAGCCAAAATATTTTAACAGCCTGGCTCATCACAAATAGTAATGTTCAAACTGGTTTATTAAGATATTTTTCCAATATAAAATTCTGTCTTACACAGGGTGAGAATCTCTTAGGAAATCTTCTGATTGCTTTATATTTTTATTTTTATTTTTTTTAAAGCTGTGTTATTTTTTAGTTCTTCATGCTTTGGAAGTAACAGTTGAAGAGAGGTGAGGAAAGTTTGTGAAAATTGTGATCGGTGATTAGCTGCCACCTGCCTGAGGTGTCTTCTGAGAGGAACTAACCTCTTTGTGGTGCTAGAGCAAGGTCACTGGATAAAAAAAAGAACAGGTAACCATCTTATTCCTTGTCTGAAAAGTTGTTTTAAAATTAATAAATGCAAAATGTTCAAGGTAATATGAACTACTATTTAAAGAAAGTTTTTAATTTTCTCCCCAGAAACTAGTAAAGTGGACTATGTCCTTTTCCAAGCTGCCACAGCCATAATGGAAGCAGTTGTCCGAGAGTGGATTCTCTTGGAAAAAGGTAGCATCGAGTCACTGCGAACATTCCTTTTAACCTATGTCTTACAAAGGCCTAAGTAAGTACATGGAGGAGGGACTGCTTATATACTCTTGCTATGCTTATGCCTCTGTCCTTTCAGGGCTTTTTTTGTTTGTGTTTATTTTTTAATGATAGACATTTGTGATAAAGCTGTCCATGGGACCCATATTTTAATACTCGGACATGAGTGACTATAGGTTATTTTGCAGCTCATTGAAATAGTACCTTTTATTTAAGCTTACGATAGTAGGTTTTGCTTCTTTGAGAACAGTGTGCTGGATATTAGACTTTGTTGTTAAGTTCTGGAGAATTAGGTTATAAATAAAAGTTGAGCTTAGATTCAGTCAAAACTCCTTTTATATTTACTTACTCTTCTTTTGGTACTGGGTAGGGGAGGTTATTTCTCTTAAATTTAAAATGTTAAGTATTATAAGACGTAGGTGAGTATTCCAAGACAGAGAAGGGGAAGAAATTTAGTACTATTAACAAACTAAGGGTTGCACGTGTACATAGAAATGTGCATAGAAAAGACGGTGCTAAAGGCACCAAATCCTTTGCTTCCTTTGAAGAGCTCATTAGGTTTGAAAAATCGGATGAGTGTGAATTTTCTTTTTATGTTATACACATCAGTATTAATGAAACATTTGACAAGAATGTGTATGTTTATTGCTCGTATGATTTTTTTATATGAAAAAATTATGAGCTGCATAACTTTTGGGGGAGAAATTGATTTACTATTTACCATTTTTTGAATAGTCCCCCGAAATACCAAGTTGTTTTTTTAAGAATAGGATTGCAAATTGTGTTTGCTGTTTGTGCATTTGACTACTTTATATGTTCATTTCTAAATTTAATGGAAAGAAGTCTGTTGTGAAATAGTTCAGAAATTGTGTATTTAGGAATAGAGATTAATGGTGACAAGCATAAACATAAAACTTCAAATCTAATTTAGAGCATAACGTTATGCATTTGTTCCTATTTAGTAGTCTGAGTTCATAATATTTAATAATAATTGCAGGACCAGCAGATGGCGTAATGGCTGCGTCTCTGGACTCCCATGTAGTCGACCGCGGTTCAAGTCCTGGACCCGGTGGCTTAAACTCACGCTGGATGCGTGTGCATGCGTGCCTAAGATCCTGAGAGGAGAATGGAGGAGAAAGGATTGCGGAGTGGCCATCCCCCCTGGGGGCTTATTTCTCGCTTTCTGTCTCTCTGTTTTTCTGGCGAGCGCATGTGCCTTATAGCAAAAACCTCTCCAAAAAAAAAAAAAAAGGAAAAAAAAAAAAAAAAATTGTTTTTAAAATTTTAAACTAGTTAACTGCTAACTCAAGTTGTTTTTTTAAGAATAGGATTGCAAATTGTGTTTGCTGTTTGTGCATTTGACTACTTTATATGTTCATTTCTAAATTTAATGGAAAGAAGTCTGTTGTGAAATAGTTCAGAAATTGTGTATTTAGGAATAGAGATTAATGGTGACAAGCATAAACATAAAACTTCAAATCTAATTTAGAGCATAACGTTATGCATTTGTTCCTATTTAGTAGTCTGAGTTCATAATATTTAATAATAATTGCAGGACCAGCAGATGGCGTAATGGCTGTGTCTCTGGACTCCCATGTAGTCGACCGCGGTTCAAGTCCTGGACCCGGTGGCTTAAACTCACGCTGGATGCGTGTGCATGCGTGCCTAAGATCCTGAGAGGAGAATGGAGGAGAAAGGATTGCGGAGTGGCCATCCCCCCTGGGGGCTTATTTCTCGCTTTCTGTCTCTCTGTTTTTCTGGCGAGCGCATGTGCCTTATAGCAAAAACCTCTCCAAAAAAAAAAAAAAAGGAAGAAAGAAAATAATAATTGCTGTTAAAATTTTAGAACTAGTTAACTGCTAACTGCTTTCCATACAGAAAAAATATATGAGAGAAAAAAAAAAAAACACCAAGGTTTACTTAGCTTATTTAGCATTACAGATTTAGTTGATAATGTGACCTATAGATAAATGGATAAACACGTAAGGAGGGTATTGGCTGATATTTTCTAATTATAATACAATGAGGAAGACTTGCTCCCGGTTTTCTCTTTTTCATGCTGCACTAACTGGCTGACTTTGTTTGTTTGGTGAGGCCATTTGGGTGAAATACCAGTTTGTTCTTTTGCTGTTTCCCTTTGACCCTATGTTGATGGCATCAGGGTTATATGGAGCAACCGTCCTAAGGAAACAGGGTCGACGGGAGTTTCTAGCCAACTAGACAGGATCTTATCCCTGTAGCTTCTTGCTTCTCGCAGCTTCCCCCATTCTGGGATCCACTGAACTCTGGAGAGTATGACAGACTTAAATGTGTGACAGAGGTTCATTTTGTATATGTATGTGGTCTCTTGTATTATTAAAAATAATCTCACTCTTAAATAATATTGATGAGTTTAGAAGCTATAGGTTGAGTATCCCTTATCTGAAATGCTCGGGACCAGAATTGTTTTAGATTTTTGATATGTTCATATTCCGGAATATTCACATGTACCCTGAAGTAATTTTATACAGTATTTTTGTATGGCAGCATTTTGACTGTGACCGTCACATGAGATCAAGTGTGGAATTTTCCACTTGCGGCATCACATTGACACTGAAAAAATTTCGGATTTTGGAGCATTTCATTTTTGGCAAAATCCCTTTGGATAAGGGGTGTTCAGTCTGTATTTAGAGTTGATTATAGGGTTTCATGTTGAAATAGCTTACTTAGATATTTCTCCCAAATTTATTTTGAAAAGAAATTTTAAGCTTTGAGCAATGTTGAAAGAATAGTGCAGTGAACATGCGCATGTCTGTTAGTAGAGGCACACTTAACATTTTTTCACATTTGATTTGTCTGTCATATATTTATACACATTGCCCGGAACCATTTGAGACATCGTGATATTTCATCTTTAAATATTCCAGAATGTCTTTCCTAAGAGCATAATCTCAGTGTTATTGATATCATTGGTATGGTTACATTATTTAATATAATTGTGATTCTATATTCTGAGTTCTCTAATTATTTATACAGTGTTATTTATATCTTTTTTTCTCTTTATAGGTCAAGTTTTATTTTTTTTCTTATTGTATTGGAGTCCATCTTTCCCTTTAAATCTATTGTTTGCTTTGTATATTTAGGTACATTTGGTTATTTTTTTAAATCCAGGATTAAACATAGATTATTCATTGTATTTAGTTAGTGGCGCCCGCCCTTTGGCAAAAACCTATGGTGGCTGGAGGATTGCGGCATCGAGTACTTCCTTTAAATCTGTTATAATTCTGCCCTTTTGTCTCCATGACATAGGCTTTTTTTTTCTGTAGAAAACCTTACAATATGAATTATAGTCAATTTAATTTTTTTTTTTTTTTGAGAGAGAGACAGGTGTAGCATAGTGGTTGAGAAAGAGATTTGCACCCCCGTTTTGCCTCTTAATTCTGTGACCTTGGGCAAATTACTTTGTCCATTAATTTTCTGGTTATTAACTCTGGATTGTTGTATTGGATATGCTAATTTATATGACATTTATATAAAGTCTTACATATCATAAGCATTCAGTAAATGTTAGCTATTACTTATTTCTAGTCTTGCCAAGAGTGGTATTTAAAATGAGCTTAAGTACATTTCTAAAAACAGTCTTCAGCTTTATGTACATTTTCTAGTAGTTGTCAGTGTATGTGAAACTATTCTGCCATTTGGCTGGAACCACCATCTTCCAGTAATTAACCAAAATGACGAACACAAAGGGAAGGAGGAGAGGCACCCGATATATGTTCTCTAGGCCTTTTAGAAAACATGGAGTTGTTCCTTTGGCGACATACATGCGAATCTACAAGAACGGAGATATTGTAGACATCAAGGGAATGGGTACTGTTCAAGAAGGAATGCCCCACAAATGTTACCATGGCAAAACTGGGAGTCTACAGTGTTACCCAGCATGCTCTTGGCATTGTTGTAAACAAACAAGTTAAGGGCAAGATTTTTGCCAAGAGAATTAATGTGCATATTGAGCATATTAAGCATTCTAAGAGCAGAGATAGCTTCCTAAAACGTGTGAAGGAAAATGACTGGAAAAAGAAGGAAACCAAAGAGAAAGTTACCTGGGTTCAACTGAAGCGCCAGCCTGCTCCACCCAGAGAAGCACACTTTGTGAGAACCAATGGAAAGGAGCATGAGCTTCTGAACCTATTCCCTATGAATTCATGGCATGATGGGTGTTAAAAATAAATGAACTTATGGTCTATTAATTTAAAAAAAAAAGAAAGAAAAGAAAAGAAAAAGAAACTATTCTGTCCTTTCTGAAGTACAAGACTTCCCTTTGATCAACAAACATTCTCACACATAGCAAGATCTTTGCACAATATTTATTTGCTCGCTGAGTGAACGATGACACATACGTTTTGAAGGCATTTTGTCGCTTCAGTCTTGACATAGGGAGGAACATTAGATAAATCAAATGACTGCAAAAGCATTTTTCATGGAGTCAGCCAGTTGACATAGGGAGTTAAATGTCTAATAAGTGCTTATTATGTGGCAGGAAATGTGCTTTGTAGACAGTAGTGTTTTTCAGAGTGTGTGAGTGATCTGGGAAATAAAGTTAAACTCTAGTAACGGATGTGTTACGTCATGTGAGTCCCTTATTAACAACTTCCGGAGAAAGTGACATCCTCATCTTGACAGAGGGGATTCAGAGTCCTGTAAGTGCAAGAACACAGAGCAAGGAACTGAAAGATGTTTAGTAACCTGCAGTCCTGAGTGTTTTGGAGTGGAATGAGTCAGGGAGGGGAGCAGGCACGTGGCCTTGAAGAGCCTTACGAATGGGTGACCATATATAATCTGTGCTCAGACTGGGATACCTTTGAGAGTAAAAGAAAGTACCGTTAATAATTATGTTGGAGCAAGGTAAATTGGGACTCCCAGGGAAGGCATGATGAGTCCTCCTGCTTATAAGTTATGATAAAGATTTTAGAGTTTTTCCTGCGTGCACGTGTGGTTGTAAATGTTTCTTTTGCTATAGGGTTCGTGCACTCATATGAGAGAGAGGGAGAGAGAGAGAGAGAGGCAGAGAGCCCCTCTTCCCCAGGGAGTTGGTCACTCTTCTCTTGGGATTTTGGGTATACACACATGCACATCCAGTATAATTTTGAAGCTGTCAGGTCTGGGACTCGAACCACAAAGTTGGCCTTGTGGACTCCAGCTCCTTGGCCTCCATGCCACCTGCTGGCCTTGCAATTGTAACTTTATGATTTCTAGAAGTTATTGGGTCATCAGAAAAGTCATGACATATTTTCCTATGTTTTTCTATGAAAAAATGCTTCATGACTTTTTTGATGACCCAATAGATTATGAAAGTTTAGGGTTGTATTTTCTGCACCTTATTTAAAAAAGCAGCAAACTGTAAAAAGACAGTTATGTCTCTGTGCCCATGTGGTTGAACATGCTTTATGTTAATAGAATGCGTTGACTTGGGATAGGTGTTTGTCACATGGAGGAACAGAACCTGGCTAAGAAATGGTTTCTATAATGTGATTAGATAGGTAGCATATTATCTTTTCACATGAGAGGGTAATGAGATTTATAATTATGTTAATGGTTAGAGATGGATGTTAAATCAGAATCTATCTCCAGATGGGTATAATGTTAATTTTAGTGATTCCATACCTCACAATAAACAGGCAATTCTGATTTACATTGAATACTTCTTCAAGCAGCTAGTATTTATATAATGTTTGGTATGTACCAAACATAGTTCTAGGGAACATTTAAATTGTATAGTAACCCTGCTAATGTTAACTCTATTTTACAGATGAAAAAACTGAGGCTGCAAATGCTGTCTTTCCCAGGGCCACATAGCCAGTAAATAATGGAATCTGGATTTGAACCCAGTTCTCTGGCTTTGTGGTCTGTACATAACCAGGAGTTTATCATACCCCCAGATGGAAGCAGTGTTATCAGCAGTTTCAAGCATAGTGAGAAATTTGGAATATTTTAATGCTAGATTTATGTAAACGTTTTCACAATGATTTTTATGTCTTACAGCCTCCAAAAGTATGTTCGGGAACAGATTCTATTAGCAGTAGCAGTAATTGTAAAAAGAGGATCATTAGATAAATCAATTGACTGCAAAAGCATTTTTCATGAAGTCAGCCAGTTGATAAGTAGTGGCAATACTACTGTGGTAAGTGTGCTATTTGTATTTATAAATATTAAACATGTTTATTCGTGTTACATAAATCATATGGCAACAGTAATCGATCTCTATACAAAAGAAAAAGTATATGAGGTTATCAGGCAATTGTCATTTCTTCTGGTTTTTAGTGTATGTATATAATTTATGAGGTTATCAGGCAATTGTCATTTCTTCTAGTTTTTTTAGTGTATGTATATAAATGGTATACTTTAGTTTTTCATTTTATTCTGTTCTTTCATGTTGCTGTAGTGTTCATAATGATCATTTAATGTTTGCAAAATATTATAAGCTAACACACAGTAATATTTTAAAAGATTTTAAAAAATAATTATTTAACTTTATTAATTATTATTATTATTTTAAATTTTACTGGAGAGAGAAAGAGAGGGGAAGTGAGAAAGCAAGCCGCCAGGTCTGGGACTTTAATCACAGCTGGCCATGTGGGAGTCCAGAGCCCTAAATCATCATTCCACCTGCTGGCCCGCTATAATATTCTTTTTTTTCTGACTCTAAGTTCAGTCAACACAAAATAATCTCCAGTTTTACTGAGCTCGCTGGCCATGTCCACAGCCATATCCGCCTCTAAACTGGAACTCGGTTCTGACCCGGCCACAGCCTCAGCTTTCTTGTCTGCACCAGGGGGCACAGCACTCCGTCTGTGGGTGTCTCTGTCAGCTTCTCCTCTTGTGAGTCTTGTAGGTCACTCGCCCTCCAGACCTTTGGGTCGGGGCCTGCCAGTCTCAGGACAGCTTCGGCACAGGGTGGCAGGCATGATCTTGGGGGGCAGGTGGAGGTAATCGCGCAGATACTGGATGCCCTCATTCGTAAGGTACCAGTCGAAATGTCTCCTGGCAAACTGCTCCTTCACGTGGCCTTGAGACTTAAAAGACTGCATGCCCTTCATGACGTGAAGGTTGGGCACATTCTTGTCAGCCAGCTCCGTGTGCTTGGGCATATGGACATCCTTCTTTGCCTCCATCACTCCCTCCTTAGAAAGGAGTTCATAAATGGCAATCTGGTTCTTCTTGGGCATCAACATCACGGCGGCTGCAGGGTCTGGGGCCGAGGCTGGAAAGCCTACCATAATATTCTTAGCAATATTCTTTTTTTAAATTATTTTTAATTGACACAGTAATTAGATGTATTTATGAGGTACACTGTGGTTTTTCTTTCTTTTTAAATTTTGCTAGAGGCATGTGCACTCATGGAGAGGGGCAGGAGAGAGGGAGAGAGAGGAAAAGCTGCTTCTGTGGGGAATGGCCACACTGTAGTCCTTTCTCTTCCATTCCCCTTTCAGGATTTTGAGTGTGCCTGCACACTCACCTGTTGTGCCTTTCAAACTGCTGGGTCTGGGACTCAAACCACGTGGTCACCCATCTAGGATCTAGCTGTGTTATAACCATCTCAACACCAGCCGGCCCTAGTGTGGTTTTCTCAGCACATGAAGAGAAGGTGTTGCGATCAAATTTAACCAATTTTCTATTGAACACGTATTTTTTTTTTATTATCATCATAATCTTCTTTATATTACATTGGATTACATATAACTTTACAATGTATTACATTGCTTTTTCAAAAGGGAATGCCATGCAAGTCAGTCAGTACAAAGACATTAATCTC
>NW_006160154.1:701314-713772 GCF_000334495.1 Tupaia belangeri chinensis | reverse complement strand
GCCGCGCGCTACTCAAATCACCAAAATTCAAACAGTCCAAAGGCTAGTGGAAAAGGATCAGACAATGAGTGACAGTACCAGGTTGGTCGGGTCTGCAGCCTCAGTTCGCCTGGTGTCCGGAACTGCTGGCCTGCTCGGTCCGGAACTGCTGGCCTGCTCGATCCGGATTGCAGGTGGGGTGGGTTGGGGGTTCGCCTTAAAGTCCCAGGCAACCAACCTGGGATCCAAAGAGGAAGAACGGTGGGGATGCGAGGAGGTTCGGAAGGGTCGGGTCTGCCTATTGAACACGTTTTTAGTTTAGTGTTACAGGGCATGTGCACTTGTTGGAGAGGAGAGAAATGAAGATACACAAGGAGAGAAAGTGAGAAATCACTCCCCAAGGGGGATGGTCACACCAAAATCCCTCTGGTCTCAGGGTTTTGGGCACATTTGCACACTCAGTTAGTGTGATTTTTAAGCCATCGGGTCTGGGACTTGAACTCTGGTCGGCCATGTAGGAGTCTAGCATCTTAACCTCCATGTCACCTGCTGGCCCCTGATTTCACACTTTTTTTTAAAAAGAATTATTTATTTAATTTTATTTATTATTACTTTTTAATTTGCTATAGGGCATGTGTGCTCACCAGAGAGAGAAAGAGAAAGCCACCAGGTCTAGGACTCAAACCATGGTTGACTATGCGGGAGTCCAGTTCCTTAACCACCATGCCACCTGATGATTCCTGTTTTCACATTTTCAATAAATTTTGACCACCTCGAATGAATACAGAAATGTTGAATAAAATATAAAATAATATGACAGCAAAACCCCGTAACGATTACTATGCTATACTAGGAGATCAAGATATATCATGACTGCCAGTCAAATCTGACGCCATTTTCTTGACTGAATTACTTTTTTTTTTGGAGAGGTTTTCGCTATAGGGCATGTGCACTCGCCAGAAAGACAGAGAGTGACAGACAGAAAGTCAGAAATCACCCCCCAGGGGGGATGGCCACGCCGCAGTGCCTTCTCCTCCATTCTCCTCTTGGGATCGGGCATGCATGCACACTCGCCCGGCGTGAGTTTAAGCCACCGGGTCCGGGACTCGAACCACGGTCGATTACATTGGAGTCCAGCAACATAGCCATTACACTAACTGCTGGTCTCTTGTCTAAATTACTTTGGGGAGCACAGTTTTCTTCTCTCCCAGTCTTTTGTTCACGTTTTGGAGAACTGCAGTTGGGCCTATAGAGTGCAGTTGTATTGTAATCACACTGTGGAGGGAGGAACTGGAGCTAGCGTTAATGATCACCTGTGGTCTTTGGCTTGAACTACTGACTTTTATCAGCTGAATGGTATTTATTTGTTTATTTATTTATTTTTAAGAATTATTTTTATTTAACTTTATTTATTTAAATTTGACCAGTGAGAGACAGAGTGAGAGAGAGGGAAAGTGAGAAAGCAAGCCACCAGGTCTGGGTCTCGAATCGCAGTTGGCCTTGTGGGAGTCTAGTGCCCTTAACCATGATGCCACAAGCCAACCCCTCAGCTGGATGATATATAACTCATTTACAGTTGAGATGGTAATACCCGTCCATTCTGATTCTCAGGTATTAAATTTTTAAATATTTTGGGTAGTTTTTTCACTTACATACTTTCTTCAGTCATTTGAAAGACATCTACATGAGGCTCTACAGCTTACAACTCTTTATTAATTACCTTTACATCTTTAGCGCTTCTCAGAAGGAGTATCATGGTTTTAAAGACCTATTTGATGCTTTGGGTGTTAGATGTTAGTGGTATACTTTAGGAGGGCCATGTACATCTTCCTTACTTTCCCCAATGTCTTGAATTTCTTCTCATGCTTTCCGTTTCTCTGCCCTCCTGACCATGCATAGCTCTGCACTTACTTTACTGCTCTAGCCATTTGGGCCTATTCTGACGGGGGACCCCAGAGTGACACACTAGGAGTTCAGACTGAGGGAATCCATAGCAAGCTTGTTAGGACTTGGGAATGTACTGTACATACCCTAAGTATTTTTGTTTTTCCTTTGGCATTTTCTGGTATTTATGGTTTACTCTTTTTTCCTTATCAGCTTCATCGAGAAATACTTTACATGTGTTATTGCATCTATTTAAAATATATCGTTCATTAAGTTGTAAATTATGTATACCAGTGAACTACCACCACAGTGAAATACAGAACATTTCTATTTATGTATTGCTTTTTGATTGTATAGATAATTGTGTTTTATGCCATTTTGTGGCAGATTTCCTTTAAGGGTAGTGCTGTCCTATAGAACTTGTGTTGACACACACATTCTGTATCTCTGCTCTAGTATGTAGTGAGTACACTAGCTACATGTGTCTTTTTGAGCCCTTGGAATGTTTCTAGTAGACTGAAGAACTTACTTTTTAGACTTGTTTAATTTTAATTTAGATTCAAATAACCACATGTTAGCTAACGGCAAGCGTATTGGAAAGTGTAGTCTAGAGCCTTTGATAATCCAAGGATCTAGTTTCTTTCTTTCTTTCTTTCTTTCTTCCTTTTTTTTTTTTTTTTAATGTGAAAGAGAACATGAAGGGGAGGGATAAAAAGAAGAGAGAGAAAAAGATGCCTTTGAAGGTTTTTATTGTGCATGATAGAGAGTGCATGTGCACATACATGGGACAAAGAAGCACTCTTGACGGGATCTCATCATGCTGCGATCCCCTAGCCCTCCAGCTCTTCAGTATCTGGGGCACACCTGTGTGTGCCTGGTGTGTTTCAGGTCAGCCTGGCTGGATCTGAACCCACGGTCAGCTGCGTGTTTGGTGTGCTATCACCTGTACCACCGAGGCTGGGCCCGAGAAGGTGATTTTTGACAGGGCCTTGCTGCATCACAGATCCTCTGCCCTAAGCTCCCAGTTATTTGGGCTCACAGGTACACACCAGTGTGCCAGGTCTGTTGAGATTGGACTGGGAACTGAATCTGGGCCTCCCATGTGACCTCCCATCACACCGTGGTGCCTTCCACTTCCACTGCTGCCACCATTGCTGGGCCCAATGGTCACATTTTATCACCTTTTTACTTAATCTTACTATCATTAAATTTAGTCATTTATATTAAACTAATAGTTGCAAAAATGTACACATTTGAATCATTACATTTTATAAATTATCGTGATGTGTGTGTATGTGTGTGTGTGTGTGTGTGTGTGTGTGTGTGTGTGTGTAGCGAGGAGATTTCTTTAAAGTAATCCCCTAGTAAGAGTCCATTTAGGGAACCAGCAGTTAGCGTAATGGCTACGTCACTGGATTCCCACGTAGTTGACCGCGGTTCGTGTCCCGGACCCGGTGGCTTAGAACTCACGCTGGGCACATGTGTGTGCGTGCCCAAGATCCCGAGAGGAGAATGGAGGAGAAGGGATTGTGGCGTGACCATCCTTCCCTGGGGGGTGATTTCTCGCTTTCTCTCTCTATGTCTCTGTCTCTCTGGCGAGCGCACACACCCTATAGCAAAAACCTCTCCCAAAAAAAAGAGTCCATTTAAGTTTTTTGAGTTGGAAATTCAGACTCCTCTGCTCTTAGATGCCAGTGCTTCAGGGATGCCTACATTGGTTGTATAGTGCTAATCTGTCATTTGTGTGGATTTTTACTAGTTTTCCTTCCAAACTAATGGCCATGTGCACAGTCTAACAGTGGCTGTCATGACGGAGCAAAGGAGAAAATGCGGCAGAATCACATAGCTAAAACTAGCAAGGACAGGGTTTGGAACTCCGGTGCTACTTGGACATAGTATCCTAGCCTCACATGTTCTAAGTAAAGTTAGTGTTCATATTTTAGATTTTACTTAAAGGACATCTTCATTTTGACAATCCGCAGTAAAGGCGTCCTATTCACTGTGATTGACAGGATTTAAACGTGAGGAACTTAACTAGTAACTGAGACCTATCTATTTGTGACTGATATCTTTCCTTTGGTAGTTTGTTGGTCATTCCAGCTGGGATTTGGGTATTGAGCTAGAATTTCTGCAGCCTGCTTTCAGTCCCTCTCCCTGCCCCCTGCCCCCGCCCCCCATAGTTTCTTGGCACTGGGATGTTACAGGCATGGGATCAAGAGTCCCTTGCTTCTCTCAGGAATGAGCACATACTCAGGAATTGAGTTCTCTGCTTCCTTTCCTCTTGGGTAATTTGACCCAGCACAAAAAGTAGTCCCACTGCAACCTAGCAATTGGATTTTTTTGAGCCACTGAAATGACTGATGTTTGGAGAATGATTGGAACAGATGGAACTGTTTAGTTAGAGATAATTTTGCTCCAGCATATAGACTTTGAAAATAGAGGAAAACTTAATATTCTCATGAAATGTTTCAAACCAAAGATTTTTGTGAAATCGAACTTCTTATACCGAGGCTAAGAACTTTTGTAGGAGCAGTAAATCAATAGTGAGAGGTAGAATTTATTTTCAGTATTGCAGGGTGAATTTATTATGGTAACCGCATTGAAAATGTTAAATTTTAAAAATATTCTCTGCATTCGGTATAGCAGGTTAAATATACACATTGTGGCCATTCTTGCTTGCCCTCACCCAGCAGTTTGAAACTAACACATTCTGCAGGTCTAAAAAACAACGTTACAGATCAGTAAAATATTTGAATGTATCATCGTGTCTCTGTATCTTCTTGGACCATTAAGAATATGTGCGAGTGGCTTAAGAATTTAGTTAAGATTTGTTAGTCTCAGAAACGTGAATAGTAAAGGAAGAATGGATTAAAATCTTTGTGAGAAAATAGGGTGATAAAATGATCACAAATTGATCTTGTGGTTGGCAAGAAACTTTCAGTACAAAGGTGATTTTAGGAGATATCGAAAAGAAGATATAATTAACAATTTTGTATAGTTGAAGATGGGGTTGAACTCTTTGAAGAGGTTTGTTTTTGTTTTTGTTTTTGTTTTGCTGTAGGGTGCGTGCGTTCGCCAGACAGAGAGAGAGAGAGAGAGAGAGACAGAAAGCAAGAAATCACCCCCCAGGGGGGATGGCCACCAATACCTTCTCCTCTATTCTTCTCTGGGGATCTTGGGCACGCACGCACACGCACTGGCATGAATTTTAAGCCACCGGGTCCGGGATGCGAACCGCAGTCGACTACATGGGAGTCCAGCTACATAGCTATTACGCTAACTGCTGGTCCCCAAGATGGGGTTGAACTCTTTAACTACTAAATTAGGTAACTTTTCCCTTACACGTCCTCTAGAATGATGCTACCCTTAACTTCCATTGGCCAGAGATTGTACGTAGTCTGGTTTTCCTGTTTTCCCTTTCAGAGTATTGCTTTTTGGTGTTTCATCCCTCTTTCCTGGTCTCAGGTACATGTTTATGCAGGTTTGGGGGCAGCATAGTGTAATGAAACATTGATTTGGGGTTTGGATGTGTACTTAAATCCCAACTGCTATTTACTAACCTCCTTAGCTTGAACAATTTATTGAACTTCTCTAGGGTGTTAATTCCCAACATGTGAGATAGGTGTGAGAATATCCATTTCAGGGGCTGCCCATTCAACAGGTTTCGTTCTGTCCCCCTGGTAGCCTCTCACCCCTTTATGGAATCTTGGGAGGTGAACGATAGTAAGTCATCTCTTTTTTTATTGAATGATATTTTAAGTATTGAATAGCAGAGGAAAGTCTTTATGAGTGAGAACTAATTATTTATGTATTTTTAAAAATATAGATAACATATTAGCTTTCTTTTAAATGCTTATAGATATTTAAATATCTTAGATATTTCTTGGTTCTCAGTAGATAATTTTAATGGAACGATTATATCTAATTTATAAAATATTTTCTAAGGAGATTATATTTTTTATATATTTGTTAGACATAGTACTGTTTCCCATGTTATCATGAGTTCCTCTTGGTGTAATTATGCTTGTATAACTATTAAATATTAAGTCATTACATGCCTGCCTTCTGGCTGGCTTTTTTTCCTTCCATGATTGGTAAGGTTACTTTGGTTATTTCATTTGAGTTTGCAGTAGTTTGGACCTACACTGAAAACCAGTTAGAGAAGGATACTTTCTGTCTTAGGAAAGTAGCTGAATTTAAAATTTTAAGCCAACATTTAAGCTATACTTTCAGCCTATTTGATGTGTATCTTATTTCCTTTAAAAGTGGTAGGCATTTTGTTAAATCACTTTTAGAGCTGTTTAATTTAGCATGTAAGCCTCCTTTCTTCCTCTTTGCCATGCTAGAGAAGTGGGTGAGAAACTTGCTTGTCTACTGCTGCACAGCTCTGGATGGGAGAGCCAGGCTAATCTCTCTTATCACAAGTCTCATTGATGTTTGCTTAGAGGAGCAGCTGGAAGTCTGCTTTATGTACGGCAACCTTTCATAAAGTTTATTCTTGGTAATAAAGCTCCTGGGGTAAGAGCCAGGCTATTATAAGAGACAATCCTCTCTCTGAACAAGAGTATTTTATTTTGTCAGCTGGAGTTAGTGTTTGAGTATCTTGTGCTTGTGACAATAAGCTGGTGAGTAAGGCAAGCTATCTCTGCAGGGCATTTTTTTCACTAGCGTGAAATAATGGCTTTTACTATAGATGAGAAAGGTGCTGAAAGCTTTTGACTAAAGACAAAAGTTATACTTAAATTGTTAATCAGTGAATTAGCGTGTGAGATTTCAGTATCTTTTTCATAACCTTGAGACCTCATTGCATTGTCTTCCATTTGTTTATCATACTTAAATTTTCTGTTTGAAATCGTTAAACAACTAAACAAATAGCGAACACATCATGTATTTATTTTCTACTTTCCATCTTGTTAACCCAATGCTGGACATAGAACTAAGCACTGGTTCGTTAATTCAAGCAACAATTTACTGAGCATTTACTATATTGCTTTAATGATGCTTTAGTTATAGCCGACTTTTTTAAAGCAGTTATTTATTTTGTAGTTTTAGTTTGGTGGAATGTATCTAACACTCAAGAAATTGGACCAGAAAAGCCAAAGTAGATGGTTATTTTTTATGACAGTGATAAAATTATGTTTTTGCCGCTTTACCTTATCATCATTTGAACTTGAGGACAATCATGTGAGTTAAGCAGGGCAGAGGGTAGTGCCCCTTTTATAGATGAAACAAACTGAGGCCAAGGTAATGAGGTGTTTGCCCCCAGTTATTTGAAGTAGACTGCTAGAACCAAGATTTTTCTGACTCCCTGGTTGAAACATTAGGATTCTTGTATTGGACTCTGAAAAGAGTCCTGCAGCCTGTTTTCAGTAATAATTTATTTTAGATACAGTTTTAATGAAATTTCTACTTGACTTCTAACTTGTTGGCACATGAAAACGATCAGTTTAGGACTATGAGTGGCAGTCAGTTGCCAGCAGCAGTGAGTGACCGCCTGCAAAAGATGACTGAGGAAAACTGTAAAGCAGATGGAAATCGAAAGGCACTGGGTCTGGTGCACTTTGTCAGAGGGTATAAGGCTCCTTACATTTTTCCTAAGGTCCAAGTTGTCATTTTGTTAGTATATAGTAAGTGCTGTAGAGATAATTCTTTGAGAAAAATTTATAGGAAAGAAGTTTCATTTAAAATGTTTTTGCTTTCTGTAGTTAGAAAATTGACAGATACTACCTTAATTCTTGATGATCTTAGATAAATGAAGCATTGTTGTGTTAACCTCTTAGAAGCCTTAACATTTCTACTAAGGTTATTTTGTACTTGTCAAATCCCTGTTAACCTTAGTATAATAATGTCAACTGCTTATCAGTCAGTTAAGTTAACTTTGATCTGATTTCATTGAAATTGCTTGCAACAGCTTTTGTTTCTGATACTCTGAAGTATCTGAGTCACTGTGTTTAGTACAGAATAGTATCTCGCCCTGACTGATGCAAGGCAGAGAAGCAGCACTTGAAGGTATTGGTCAGTAGAGGGGAGGTAATACACTTGGAATAACCATTGAGACCTACCAGTCAGAAGCAAGCAAATAGGAACCTTCTTCAAGGGTAAGAAAACTAAAGCTTGTGCTTTCTCTTAGGCAAATTTGATGTTAGTTTCTTTATTTTTTTCTCTTTCCTCTCTTTCTTTGTCTTGGAAAGGAGCTGTCCTCTTTTTTTTGGAGTTCATTCTTGGCTTGCTTCTTTAGCCATTTTCATTTTGTAAGAATAACTTCATTTTAAGAGTATTTAATTGATAATTAAATATCAGAAATGAGTAAACATATTTGGAACCAAGTCTTAAGCATTTTATAGTATATTTAATTCCCCAGTGAATGAGAGTATAGGCTGTTGATACATATGTATGGTAGTACTTTGCTCTCTTAATGTATAGTCAGT
This sequence comes from Tupaia belangeri chinensis, assembly GCF_000334495.1. Classification (NCBI taxonomy): domain Eukaryota; kingdom Metazoa; phylum Chordata; class Mammalia; order Scandentia; family Tupaiidae; genus Tupaia; species Tupaia belangeri. The sequence continues at coordinate 705,481 of NW_006160154.1, read as the reverse complement.
GCTTAATTCATTCTTCTCCAGGAATCTATTCATTTGGCACCTTTGAGTCAGACCAGTATAGTATAATTCATATTTATGATGCTAATCTCATATTCTTACAGGACTTCCAAATTAAAAAGAGATTAAACTGCATGGTATCTCTTAATGATGAAATACCTGAATTTTAGTATTTTGAAATCTGATAATTTTAGGTATGATTAAAATGAGAAATCTAATTTCTGATAATAGTTCTATCCATTCTGTATGGTAATTTATTTTAAAGTCTGTAAGTGAATAGAGCACTCTTGTTTTTAAAGAGTTCTCTTTATTAAATAAGTGTAAAGTAGAAAAAGTTGGATATAAAATAACATATATGGAGCCATAGCAATGGTATGTAAATAATGTATTATCTTTTCATTAAAGAATTGAAAAGCTGTAAATAACTATTGTAGAAATATTCCTGGATGGTAGGGTCACAGGCTATCTTATTTTCTTTGTGTTTTTCTATAGTTCTAGATTTTCTAAGATGATAATATGTTATTTTTTAGGATAAAAAAATTACTTGAGAGCAAAAGATTTTGTCCTAAATTCACAATTATTAAGAACGTATTTGCTTTTATGGGTGAATTTGTACTTCATTTGGGTGAAAGTTTGCTCTTTGGGGACATGACTTATTGCTGCAATTTAAAAGCAATTTCATGCACTACGAGCTCCTTGTTTGTCAGACAGAGTTTGTAATTAAGGAGACTTGAAAATCCTTCCCTTTCCCGAGTTAGTAACTTCAGCAAGGCAGTCACCGTCATTGTCCTGCCCTTCTCCCTTACTCACTTATTTCACATCTTGACCATTAACCACATGTATATAATCTGAGGAAATGTTTATTTCTCATGAAAGTAAAACTTTATTGTCAATATGTGTTATTTTAATCATTAATTAGAGATATGTTAATGAAAATATGAATATGGTTATAGTTTTAAAAGATTCCATTTTGTGATGAAGAGTTTGACACTAAAAAATAATCTGGCAAGTTATAAATTACTTGTATAAAATTATTATAGATAAAATATTTGTAAGATGATAACAATTTGTGTTCAGTGAGTACTTCTGAGTTCTTTTTAGCTTATATGTTCTTGTATAAGTTGTGTCAGTTTTGTTTTCAGTAACTGATCATTTAAGATTCTGAAATTAATTTCATTTTTTAGAAATACATTTTCTCCTATATTTAGATATCTATTCATAATGTTTTATTCACTAAAGTTTTATTAGAAAGGATAGGTGAAAAGGTAACCCTAAGACATAAATAAGGGATACTAAAAATTATTTTCAGAATTGTAGGATTTTGGAATTAATTTAATTAGATCATTATCAGTTAACTTGATTTAATACTTTCTCCACCAAAGCCTAACTGTACTTAAAACCTATGTTCATAACTGCTTCCAGTGTTATTTAAATATGTCTATATCACTGGCACTTTAATCATTATTCATAATTTAAGCCATTTTTTTTTTTAAATGCAAGAGGACTTACGTGCTCTGTAGAAAGAAGCAGAGGGAGAAAGCACCCCCTACCCCAATGGGATGTGGTCACACCACAGTCCCTTCTCCATTTCCATTCTGTCAGGATTTGGGGCAAGCACACTCATCTGGCATGTTTTTCCAAACCACTGGAGCCGGGATTGCAACCATAGTTGGCCATGTAGGATCCAGCTTCCTTAACTACTAGGCTATTGGGCGGGCCTGAGAAAGCCAATTTTTAAAATGACAATTTTGTTAACAACAACAACAAAAAAGAATGGATTGCACTTGATGTATATCTAAGGTCCCTCTAAAATGAAGGGATACGTGATAAATAAACTGTTTTCTCTAAAAGGCTTCAGTGTCTGGTTGCTCAGACTGTTTCTTCCTCTTTATTGTTTCTGGAGCCATGCAAAGGCAGTTAAACAGGCACACTTTCTTGGAGATTTGGGGAGGAGACATTTTTCTATTAAAACATATTTTAAAGTAAAATTATAAGGTATGTATGTTTGTTTATATTAAACCAGAACTATTCAGAGATCTGTTATTATCATAAAAGGCATCTTTGATCCATCCCTCCAGATTCCTCAAGGAATTTGCACTTACTCTGAGTAGTCAAGATTTTGCTGTGGTGGAAGAGTCTGGGAAACTGCTTTAATGTGTGGGGAAATATACCTTACATAAATTTTAGTTATATAGCCATGCTTATTACAGTCGAGATTAAGAGGGAAATAGGAATTTAATTGTTGTTTTTTCTATATTTTTTTAAAGAAAAATTTCAAACATATGCAAACATAGACAAATAGTATATTGGTCACCCATGTAACCCATCACTCACCTTCAACATATATAAACTCACATCAGTCTTTACAAGCTTAATCTTAAATATATTTGCTCAGATTTGCCAAGATAAGCATCTGTAAGGTCAAGGTACTGACATCAGAAGCATTTCTGAACAAAGATGTTGCAGTTGGTGGGTGGGTATGACTGTGTTCAGCTGTTGTATAAGCTTGCATAAATAGTATCATCTTGACTTTAATCTTTCGGTTGTTCAGAGGTAGTGTGCATATTTTCGGTTGTTCAGAGGTAGTGTGCATATTTCTGTTTAACCCCTGGAAGTGTGCCAAAATAATTTGTATCCTTCTCTCCATCCTTGGTACCTTGACTTTAAATAAGCCTATGAATAAAGTTCATGAGTTGATGATAAGAGCCTATTGGATAGCACCAATGAGAAAGGAAATCTTCATTTTTTTTTTATTTTGGGTACTACATTGTCAATATTGTGGAGACAATAAAATCTGTTTCACTTTCTGTTTGAGAATTTATTTTATAAATATCAAAACATAGTGTTGGACATACCTGTGTTGAAACCTCAGCTAGCCTTAAGAATTAGGCTTTCCAAGTCTCACTTCTCTCACATGTAAATTAGGGGTACGAATTGTGTGAATTAAATGAAATCATAGATTCAACACTGATTATGTAAAATATTTGAATTCCATGATTGAGTAGGATATGTTATGTTCCGAGTCCAAGTCTTACATGCATTTATGTAACAAGGTTAGGAAGTACTATTGACACTTAGAAAGGAGAGCTGCTCTTTTATTTTGTCATACGTAGTTTTCTGACTGGTAGTTTATAGCTTATCTAAGGGTCATAATGACAACTCCAAATATAGAGAGGAAATGTTCCATTATGTTTGAACAAATGAATGAAACAATGCTTTGAAAAATAATGCCTCACAATGATTTCTTATCAAATAATTACAGCAAACTCTAGCCTGTTCTATTCTTACTGCACTATTGAGTGAATTCTCAAGTTCAAGTAAAACTAGCAACATTGGACTGAGCATGGAATTCCATGGTAACTGCAAAAGAGTTTTTCAGGTATTGGTACTTTGTTCTCATGTCTGAATCATTGGATCATTGACTTTTTACTCGATCTTAATGTGATAGAGTGAGAATACTTATTTTATGCGGTTAAATGACAGCTGGGGTGTAAGGATTTGTGTTGTGATTTCATAGACTGTAATAAAGTAATAGGTTTGGTGTACATAGCTGACAGTTTACAGTTATTTGTTTAAATGTAGTCTTTAAAGATAAAAAGAATACTTCCAGAAAGATCCTTAGTTTATTATTTATTTCTTATTATGTTTCGATATAACTAATCCAATTGATGGGCCTTTGCTAACCTTAAAAATAGGACTGGCAGAATGCCAAAGAGAGCCATGTATTTAAAATGATATTGCAGATGGTGTGAGCTCTTTATCTTCTGTGTATTGTTTGGCTCTGGGGTAAAGTTATATGAAGGCATTGGTCTAAATCTGAGCGCTTTGCTCTATAGCAACTGACTCTTACAACTCTGCATAGCTGTCAAAGACTGGCTTCTCTGTGAAGTAGCATGTATATTGCAGTAAATGTATTCAGACTCCTGTCACTTAAAAGCATACCATGAAGTAAATTACAAATGGAGATCTAAAAGTAGAAAATATTCTTAAGGAAATAGTGTTTTCTATTGGACATTTTAAGGTTTTTGTGTGTTTTGTTTTATGGTTCTAAAGGGCATACATTTTGAATTCAGTTTTTTCATACAGCAATACCTGTGATCTGTTGGCTGTAGGAAGAAGACCTTCGTCAGATCTTCATGCTAACTGTTGAAGTTCTGCAGGAGTTCAGCA
>NW_006160154.1:698859-701067 GCF_000334495.1 Tupaia belangeri chinensis | reverse complement strand
CAGCAGGAGAGAAAACCTCAATGCTCAGATGTCTTCAGTATTTCAGCGTTACCTTGCACTTGCCAATCAAGTCTTGAGCTGGAACTTTCTTCCTCCGAATTATATCCTTTTAACAGCTGAATAGCTTATTTGTGTTAATTTTCCTACACAACTTAATTAATGATCAAACTCATTTATCTCTGCAGGTTTGGTGATCCACATTGTTGAAAGAAAATCAGAGTATTTCTTTTACTCCGTTTTAAGAAATGGAATTTATTTTATTACACCACAAAGCGGTGGACTAATAGAAGATTAAAAATTATATTTACTACTTTGTATCAGTAGAAGAGCATTGATTACATGAAAACATTTGATGGATAATGGGGCTGTGATTAATTTAGGGTAACGATATCCTTTGGGAATGAAAATGAAAAGTTAGAAAGTACAATTTCATTAAGAAAGTGTGAATCATTTTCTCCTTGAACATGCATTTACTGATACTGGATTTTTGGACTGACCTTAAGGCTGGTTTAGAGTACTCTAATCTCTGTGAATTGTTCAAGTGTTGATAGTAAGGTAGTAATATGTTTATTCTTCAAAAGTCTTTACCGGGACCAGCAGTTGGCATAATGGCTACGTCACCGGACTCCCATGTAGTCGACTGCGGTTTGAGTACTGGACCCAGTGGCTTAAACTCACGCCGGGCACGTGTGTGCATGTATGCCCAAGATCCTGAGAGTAGAATGGAGGAGAAGGAATTATGGTATCCTGGGGGGGTGATTTCTTGCTTTCTGTTTCTCTCTCTCTATGTCTTTCTGGCGAGTGCCCGTGCCGTAACGGAAAACCTCTCCAAAAAACAAAAACAAACAAACAAACAAGAAACAAAGGTCTTTACCAGTATAAAGAGATGAAAATTTGATTGTTAGGAAATTAATTACTAAAGTGGACAAATTGCACTTTAGAACCTAGGTCTGTACAGTTTGTAATTTAGTATTGTAGGGTATCAGCTGCTTTTGAAAGGTTGAAAGTAAAAGTATATAGCAGCAACTTGTCCAGATTGTAGTTAAGTTGGACAGACTTGGATTCAAACCTCAGCTGATCTTAGGCAAATTACTTAACCTCTCTGTGTCCTGGTTTTACCAAATATAAAATGAGGATATGGATCATTGTGTGGATTAATGAAACAATACATTTAAAATACATAGGGAGCTTTCACTGAGCTCTTAATAGCTACCTTGAATAAAACAATTCCTCATATATCATAGCTAGCTAGCTATTGGGTCATTGGAAAAGTCATGATGCATTTTTGCATAGAAAAATACATCATGACTTTTCCAATGATCCATATGTTATGCTCTTCCTTCTTGATCTTATGTGCTCCAGTTGCGTAGGAAATGTTTTGTAACCTGTTCTGGATGTCTTTAATCAGTCCTCTCTTGGGTGACTTGGGAGTGTTTAGAGAAAAAAATGATGATAAGCAAACAGAATAGGTATTGAGCCATGTTACAGATTTGGAATGCGACTCATCCTTATTCCTAAGAGCCAAGAACGAACATAGAAGTTAACTGATTAATCGTGGCTAGTAAACTCATGGCTTTAAAGTGGAATGGTACGGTACAACTTATTTTTCTGTTTTCATGTTACTGTGTTTCATGTAATAGAAAATTAACTGTTAACGACTATATAGGGTAAAGTAAGTCACTGACTCTTTAAACCATGACTTTTCCAGTTTTCTTTCTCAAAGGCAGTCATGACAGACTGCTGTGGGATGAAGGTTATTTTATCTTCAATATGTTAATTCTCTTGGTTGTTAAGAAGCAGATATTTTCTTAGCTTTGCTTCAAAATTTTCCCCTTTGAGTATTATAGTATTAGTTTTACTCCCACTTTTATTTGAAGGTTATTTCTTTTATCTACGAGAGAGAGAGCATGTGCATGGACATCGCACACACACACACACACACACACACACACATGTGAATACATACCCTTGACAGGTTCTTTCATGCCATCGTCCACCCCCAACTTCATCCAGCCCCAGGTCATGGGCGTATATGTATGTGGCATATAGAGGTCTCAGATGTGCACCAGGAACGTTCCTATGGGTCAGCCTTGCAGAGTGTTATGTTGATGCTGTGCTACTTTCTGGCTTCCAAGGCAGAAGTTACTCAGGAGGCATGGTAGTGATAGGTATAGGAACCACCGCAATAGGATCTTTTTTTGGGGGGGT
>NW_006160154.1:698456-698729 GCF_000334495.1 Tupaia belangeri chinensis | reverse complement strand
AATATGCAGGAAAAAGCAGCCAAAGTTACACTGCATATATTGCAGCCAATTTTAAAGTGTCTATTTAGGGTAAAATGTGCTTGGCAGAGAGTGACTGTTTGGTAAAGGAAAACAGTTCTCTGGGAGTTTGAAAACAAAGTTTGTCTAAAAGATACACACATAAAATATTTTATAAAGTTTTTAGAAAACTCTTTAGAAAACTTGTCATCTGAAAACGATGAGTACTACCGCAGTATGAGCACTACTGTGGTATTGCCAAGGGAAATAATTCTT
>NW_006160154.1:681430-698440 GCF_000334495.1 Tupaia belangeri chinensis | reverse complement strand
AGTATAGCTTGATCTTGACTTGAGATTCCATGTCACGGCTTACAAGTAAGTTCTGATGTGACCATAAATGTTTGTATAGTGACATTTGTTGGTGTACTGTAGCTAAGTATTTCTACTTTTAAATGAATTAGCTTTAAGTATAGGACGAAAAAACTTGACAGTGTGATTAAACTAAGCTATCGTTTTAGCATTGATTAAGAAAATCAGTTTCAGGAAAGCCAATGCTGACCAATTTCTAATGACCTGTACACTGTTATTCAGTCATTCAAGGAAAGAATAGGTGATTATTTATTTAGCCTGATATCATGGAAAGGGTCTAATAATCAAACTTAACCAACTTAAAAATTAAGTTGGTTGGGGGCCAGCAGATGGTGTAGTGGTTCCATCACTGGACTGCCACATGGACAACCATGGTTCGAGTCCTGGACCCCAGTGGCTTGAAAATCACACCCAGGTTCATGTGCGTTCATGCCAAGATCCTGGAAGGAGAATGGAGGAGAAGGGATTATGGTGTGGCTATCCCCCCCATGGGTTGATTTTTTACTTTCCCTCTCACTGTCTCTGTTTTTCTTTTCTCTGGCAAGCACATGTACCCTGAGGTAGAAAGCTCTAGGGAAAAAAAAAAAAAAAAAAAAAAACCCTAAGTTGGTTATTTATTTATTTTTTAGGGTTTGCCATGGGGTGCATGTACTCACCAGAGAGAGAGAGAAAAAAAGAGAGAGAGAGAGAGAGAGAGAAAATCATCCCCTGTGGGGATAGCCCACTGCAGTTCCCCCTCTTTCATTTTCTTCTCAGGATTTTGGGAATGTATGCACATGGGCCCAGTGTGATTTTTAAGCTGCCAGGTTTGGGAATTGAACCTTAGTTGGCAGGGTGGGAATCTGGCACCTTAACCACCACTCCAGCTGCTGGCCCTATTAAGTTAATTAAAAAAAAATAATTTGTTGGTCCATCTGGTGAAGTGGTGGTTAAAGCAACTGGATCCCACATGGCTGACTATGCAGTTTGAGTCCTAGATACTAGATACAGTGGTTTGAGAAACAAACCAGGTGCATGTGTGTATGTGTGTGCATGCCATCCCCCTGGGGAGGGTGATTTCTGACTTTCCCTCTCTCTCTTTTTCTGTCTCCAGTAATCACATGCACCTGTAGCAAATTTTTAAAAATTATAAGAAAAAAATAATGTCAGGACCAGGACCAGCAGATGGTATAATGGCTACGTTGCTTGACTCTCACGTAATCGACTGTGGTTTGAGTCCCAGACCCGGTGGCTTTAAACTCATGCTGGGTGCATGTGCGTGCCTGCCCAAAATGCTGAGAGGAGAATGGAGGAGAAGAGATTGTGGCGTGGCCATCCCCCCAGGAGATGATATCTCACTTTCTGTCTCCTTCTCTCTCTGTCTCTCCAGCAAATGCATTCACCCTATAGCAAAAATCTGCCCCCCCAAAAAAATGTCTATTAGGACAGACAAATGATGAGCTGTTAGACATGTAAAATAGGTTCGTATATTTTATATCAAATATATTTGATCATTTATAATGATAGCATGCTAAACGAGGCTATTTTAAATTATCAGTATCTATTCCTATTGATAATTTCTTACAATCTGTTTTCTCTTTTTGTACCTTTAAAATTTTTAAAAATTATTTTTTTTATTTATTATTACTGGTTAGTTTGACCAGAGAAAGACAGACAGCCCCAGAGAGAGAGAGAGAGAGAGAGAGAGAAAGAGAGAGAGCAAGCTGTCCGTGTAGGACTTGAACCACAGTTGACTATGTGGGAATCCAGCACCATAAGCACCACACCACCTGCCGGCCCTTTTTTGTATTTTTTTATTTAATGTAATTTCAAACATTAAGAATTGGTGCAAGAATGGCTGAGAGAACTCCCATATGTCCTTTATCAAGATTCACCAAGTAACAACATTTTCATTTATTGTCTCTCCTTCTCCCTTGTGAAAGAAATGAACCCTAAAAAAGAAAATAATGATCGTCAATAATTTTAGAATTTTTTTATCACCCTCAGAAGAAGCCCTATATCCATTTTCAGTCACTCTACATTTCCCCTGAACTCCTCAGCGCTTGGCAGTCACCAGTTGACATTTTTGTTTTTTATATATTTGCCTATTGTAGTTGTTTCATATAAGCGGGAATGTATAATGTGATCTTTTGTGACTGGCTTTGTTCAGTTAGCTTAATGTTTTTGTAGCATGTGTTTTCTGTCACTACTTCATTCCTTGCTATTGCCACATAATATAACATGGAATGGCTATCCTGCATTTTTATCATCACTTGATGGACAGTTGAGTTATTTCTGTTTTTTGGTTATCTTGAGTAATACTGCTCTGTGTAATTCCTGTGGGGGCTAATGTTTGCATTTCTCTGAGTTGTTACTAAAGAGTGAAGTTGTTGGGTCATGTGGTAACTGTGTTTAACCTTTGAGGAGTGGCAAAACTATCAGTATTTTCCAAAATAGCTGTACCATTTAAATTCCCACCAGCATTGTATAAAGATTACAGTGTCTGCACATCTTAGCTAACACTTCTTACCTCTTTCTTTCTTTCTTTCTTTCTTTCTTTCTTTCTTTCTTTCTTTCTTTCTTTCTTTCTTTCTTTCTTTCTTTCTTTCTTTCTGAGAGGTTTTTGCTATAGGGAGCACACGTTCACCAGAAAGAGAGAAAGACAGAGGGACAGAAAGCGAGAAATCACCCCCGGGGTGGGGGGGATGGCCACACCGCAATCCCTTCTCCTCCATTCTACTCTTGGGATCTTGGGCACGCATGCACACATGCCCAGCATGAGTTTAAGCCACTGCGGTTGACTACATAGCAGTCCATGATACAGCCATTGCGCCAACTGCTGGTCTCCTGTTATTTTCTTTATAGCCATCCTACCTGTGAGTATGAAGTAATATTGTGATTTACTCTCACTTTAAATACTGTTGAGCATCTTTTATTTTTTTTAAGCAGATAAAGGCTTATTTTATTTAAACGATTATCTGAGTAACTACCAATGCCACTATGTACAGACAAGAGACAGGGAGCTTTATTTCTTGGTCTTTATTTCTTCCTCCTTGGACAGAGTCTTGATGATCTCTTCCTTCCTGGCCTGGAGGCGCTCCTCAGCGTGCTTGCATGCTTCCTTGGTCTTAGACCTGTGGGCCTCAGCCTGGTCTGCTCGGAGCTTCTTGTGGGTCTTATCTGCCTTCAGCTTGTGGATGTGCTCCATGAGAATCCACTTGTTCTTGAGCACCTTCAGGTGCAGGCTGTGATGCATGTGGCATTCAATCTTCTTAGACTCCCGATATCTTCTGAGCAGCTGGCACAGAATCCTCATTGTCCTCGTCCAGGTCACCTTCTCTGGCATCCTAGCATTGGCCATACCTTTGGCTTACCTATGCCCATATCCCTGCCATTCTGGAGGGCCAAGGTTTTTTTCCAGCATCGAGCCTGGGAATGGACAGTCACAGGCTTGTGGATGATCAACCCATCCTTGATCAGCTTCCGGATCTGCTGACGAGAGTTGACATTGGCAATTTCACTGGTCTCATTGGGGTCCAACCAGACCTTCTTTTTGCCACAGCGGAGGACACTAGAGGCAAGCCTCTTCTGAAGCCTGAGCATGCTCATGGCTGTGGCTACAGTGCTGAAAGGAAAGAACTAAACATCTTTTATGTGGTTATTAGCCATTTGTCTATCTTTGGAGGAAGATCTATTCAGATCCTCTATCCCATGTTTAGTTGGGTTGCCTTTTTAGATTGTTGAATCATAAGGGTTCTTTTTATATTCTGAATACAAGTCCCTTAACGTGATTTTCAAATGTTTTCTTCCACTCATTGGGTAAATCTTTCTACTTTATTTTCTGGCCTTTAAAACACAGAAACTTAATTTTGAAAATGACCAATTTATCTGTATTTTCTTTTATTGTCTTATCTCAGGGACCATAACCTGATCTAAAGTCATGAAGATTTATATTTGTTCTCTTGTGTGACTGGCTTTTTATATAGGCCCTTATATGTCTTTAATTTGTTTTCAGTTCATTTTTAAAGTTTTGAAAAATTATTTATTTCATGAAAGCGAGAGAGTATGTGAGTGAGACAAAGCGAAAGAGAAGCACCCTCAACAGCACCTTTACCACCATGCCACCTGTCAGTCCCTTGATATTAGTTTGAAGCCACTGGGTCTGAGATTTGAACCACGGTCGGCCATGTCGGAGTCTAGCAACATAACCACTACGCCACCTGCTGGCCTCCAAATCGTATATTTTATTGCCTGGAAGGAAATGATGAGAACTTAGCTGCTAAAGCCGTTAGAAATTTCTCATAGAGACGTAGACGTATACGTTGTGACTGTACGATGTTACAGAAAAACTGACTCAGCAGTGGAGCTAGAATGTGCAGAGAGATATTGGCAAGAGAATGCAAGGATTAAATATTTAGGTGTTCATTAATATTCGGGAGCACTAATGTTGACATACTTTATTTTATAATGATCTTAGTTCAATATTTATGTGCTTGCAAAGTTTCACTAAAGAAATGTTAACTATGTAGCAGTCGTTCTTAATTGAGGGCAATTTTGCATACTCACGATGTTTGCCAATGTCTGAATACAATCTTGGTTGTCACAACTGGGGAAGCTCTACTGGACAAGGTCATGCGTGCTGCTCAACATTTACAGTGCACAAGACAGCCCCAGGACAAGTAGTTGTTGGGCCCAGAATGTCAGTAATCATCCTCACACAAACTTTAACATGAGTTCATAGCAGTATTGCTCATAATAGGCAAAACGTTCAAACAACCCAAATGCCCGTTAACCGAGAGATAGAAAACCAAGATCTGGTTTACGATCTATTAATATAAAGGAACATTTTGCAAATGGGTAAATTTCAAAAGCATTACACTAAAGTGAAAGAAACCATTCACAAAAGAGCACAAACCTTGCAAAGGCTTACGTTATCACCTGCCACCATCCAGCTTCCACTGCTCTACTTTGTATTTCTGTAGATTTGCCCAATAGAATCATATAATCTGTGATGTTTTGTGACCTTCTTTGTTCACATGGCATAATAGCATCAAAATTTATCCATTTTGTCACATGTTTTAGTACATAACCTCACACCTTTTTATTGCTGAATAATATTTCATTGTACAGATATGTAACATTTTAATGATGTGCTCATGTGCTATCAGTTAGTGGACATTTGAGTGTTTTCCAGTTTTTGAAAAAATATTCAACATAGAATAATCTTCCTATGAAATTCATGTACAAGTTTTTGCATGGATGCATGTTTTCATTTCTTTTAGGTATTTACTTAGGCGTGGGATTGCTGGGTCATATGGTAACTATACATTTATCATTTTGAGGAACTGCCAGACAGCAGCTGCATTACTTGGCATTAATATTGCACTGCATGAAGATTTTAATTTGTCTCCATTTTCACCAACACTTGTATCTGTCTTTCTGTTTATTGCCGTTCTATTGGGTATTAAGTGGTATCACATTGTGGCTTCGATTTGCATTACCCTAAATGTAAATGCTATTAAGCATCTTTTCACATGGTCATTAAACCATTGGTATGTCTTTGGAGAAACATCTGTTCAAATACTTTGTCTGATTTTTAATTGGATTATTTCTCTTTTTAAAAATTTTTGAGTTGTGGGACCAGCAGTTAGCGTAATGGCTATGTCACTGGACTCCCATGTAGTCAACTGCAGTTTGCGTCCCGGACCCCATGGCTTAAAACTCAAGCCAGGCGCATGTGCGTGCATGCCCAAGATCCCGAGAGGAGAATGGAGGAGAAGGGATTGCGGCGTGGCTATCCCCCTGGGGGGTGATTTCTCACTTTCTGTCTCTCTGTCTGTCTCTGTCTGTCTGGCAAGCAAACACACCCTATAGCAAAAACCTCTCCAAAAAAAACCCAATTTTTTTGAGTTGTAAGTTTTTCTTATATATATTCTACATAAAAATCCATTAGCAGGTATATGATTTTCAGTTATTTTCTTACATTTTGTGGGCTTTTTACTGGCATTATTTGAAACATGAAATTTGTAATTTTGATGATTTCCGATTCAATCTTTTTCTCCTTTCTTTTGTTGCTTGTACTTACACTTCATATTTAAGATGACTTTGTCTCACTCAAGCCACAAAGATTTAATCCTGTGTTTTCTTTTAAGAGTTCTCTGGTTTTAACTTTAGCCCTTACATTTACTCTCATCTCATTCTTTTCTTTCTAAAAATGCATTATAAAACGTGTGCATGAGAGAGGGGGGAGAGAATAAGTGGGGGTTAAGAGGGAGGGAGACAGAAAGAGAGAGACCAGCCCTTGGTCACACTTCAGTCATCCTCTGTCCAACTGGGATCCTAGGGACACACATGGTGTATTTCAGGCTGACTGGGTCCAGGATTCAAGCCCACTCTTGGCATGTGGCTTCTAGTTCCATAATTTAGTATGCCGTTGACTGCCATAGAATCTGAGCCTGACATTCATTCTGGAGTTGATTGTTGCATATGGTGTAAGATTTAATTTAATTATTATTATGTGAATTTTCTCTTGTTCCCACATCATTTACTAAAAAGAATATCCTTTTCTAATTGAATAAGATGTCCAAGAATGCCAAGATAGGCACTCTTGTGTAAATTTCTTGTGTGTAAATGTGAGGGTTTATTAAGATATTATTTTTTTAACACCAATTTATAGTTTTTGAGTATTTTTTTTTCTTTTTTTGCTTTTGTTAGATTTTTTTTTTTTTTTGAGAGAGAGATTTTTGCTTTACAGAGAGACAGAAAGAAAGAAATCACTAGGTGGGATGGCCACACCTCAATCCCCTCTCCTCCATTTTCCTGTCAGGATTTTGGGTGCACTCTCACAACCAGTGTTAGTTTCAAGCCACTGGGTCTGGGACTCGAACTGCAGTCAGCCATATTGGAATCTAGTACCTTAGCCACTGAGCTGCTTGCCGACCCTGTTAGGTTTATTCAAAGTATTTTCATTCTTAAATATAAATATAGTTATTAAAATTTTTTATATAGTTGATAGTGTATAGAAATAAAATATACAAGTTTTGTATATATCTTGTATCCTATAACCTAACTGAATGTGTTAACTCTAACAGTATTTTTAGTTAAGTTTTATGAGTTTTCTATATAGATATGTCATCTGCAAACTTTTTCTTAGTTTTAAAAAAAAATTTAAAGAATTAATTTTATTACTACTATTTTTTATTTTGAGAGGTTTTTTTTGCTATAGGGCACATGTGCTTGCCTGACAGAGACAGACAGAGAGACAGAAAGCGAGAAATGACCCCCCAGGGGGGATGGTCACGCCGCAATCCCTTCTCCTCCATTCTCCTCTCAGGATCTTGGGCATGCACGCACACGTGCCCGGCGTGAGTTTTAAGCCACCGGGTCCAGGACATGAACCGCGGTTGACTATGTGGGAGTCCAGCAACATAGCCATTACGCTAACTGCTGGTCTCGTATTATTTTTAAAAATCTGCTGTAGGCACATTTGTTCATGAGAGAGAGCGAGAGAGACAGAGGGAGAGAGAGGGGCAGTGAGAAAGCAAGCCTCCAGGTCTGAACTGTAGTCAGATATGTGGGCTCCTTAACCACCATCCAACCTGCTGGCTCCTTTTTTTCTAATAGGGCACATGTGCTTGCTAGCGAGATACACAGAGGAAAAGTGAGAGATTACACTGCTCCCCAAGGGGAGATGACCCCCCTGCAATCCCTTCTGCATTCTCCTATCAAGATTTTAGGCATTGGAACCAGCAGTTAGCGTAATGGCTATGTCGCTGGACTCCCACGTAGTCGACCGCGGTTCGTGTCCCGGACCCAGTGGCTTAAAACTCACGCCGGGCGCATGTGCGTGCGTGCCCAAGATCCCGAGAGGAGAATGGAGGAGAAGGGATTGCGGCGTGACCATCCCCCCTGGGGGGTCATTTCTCGCTTTCTGTCTCTATGTCTTTCTCTGTCTGGCGAGCGCACGTGCCCTACAGTGAAAATCTCTCCATAAAAAAAAAAAAAAAAAAAAAAGATTTTAGGCATTTATGCACTTGTGCCCAGTGTGTTTTTCAAGACACCAGGTCCTGGACTCAGTCAGCACCATTGGCCATGAGGGAATCAGCACATTAACCTCTGTGTCACCGTCTGGCCCATTGATGGCTTTTAAAAAATTTTTTTAAGATTAATTTTTAGGGAACCAGCAGTTAGCGTAATGGCTATGTCGCTGGACTTCCACGTAGTCGACCGCGGTTTGTGTCCCGGACCCGGTGGCTTAAAACTCACACTGGGCGCGTGTGCGTGCGTGCCCAAGATGCAGAGAGGAGAATGGAGAAGGGATTGCGGCGTGACCATCCCCCCTGGGGGGTGATTTCTTGCTTTCTGTCTCTCTGTCTCTCTCTGTCTGTCTGGCGAGCGCACACGCCCTATTGTGAAAACCTCTCCAAAAAAAAAAAAAAAGATTAATTTTTAAAATTTACCAGAAGGCACGTGCACTTGCCACAGAGAGAGAGAAAGGGAGGAAGAAGTGCCCTCCATTGGGGATAGTCATGCCTCAATCTCTTCCTTCACCTCTACTCTCGAGATGTTGGGTACCCACGCCCAGTGTGTTTCACAGACTGCCGGATCTGGGACTTGAACTGCACAGCCAGCCATGTGGGATCTAGCCACCTTAACCACTATGCCACTAGCTGACCCACTTGTTTTATTTTTCCCCCCAGTATTTTTATTATGTGTAGGTTTAGTATGTGCAGAATGTAATTTCTGATAGTAACCACCTTCCCAGGCCTGGCAGCGCAAAGTCCACCAGGGATAAAAGAGCATATAAGCTCCTGGGATTTGGTAGATGTTCAAATCACTTTCCAGCCCGGTAAGCCAGTTCCTCTGGCCAGTGTGTCCTTGTCTTGCTCTCTTTAATGAGGCTATTGAGACAAAATCCACCTTCATTCTATTTTCAATCACTTTTGTCCAAAGTATCCTGACCCTTAATCGTCTGTCATACACCATCACTATTTAAAAATGGGCACTCCCATCCTGGATGGTCTCTTGTCCGCCTCTCAGAACTCTCCTCCCCGTTCTTGCTGGCAGGGCTGCATTCACAGGCATGGTTTTCTTCTGCCTGGCATGTTTGTACATGGTGTTTCTCTGGCTGAATACCTCCATCTGCTATTCCCCTCGTATTGTGCTTCAGCTCTGGACCCTAAACCAGGCTAGATTTCTTTTGCTATGGCTTCCCCTGTGTATGTTATTTATGATTTCTTCCACTTTGGCTCACTTCTCAGTTTTAAGTTTTCATTTGTTAGCTTACTTAAATAATACCTATTTTTCCACTCCATGATGCTCCTTGAAAACATGGACGATGCTTTTTGCCCACTGTATTGTTGGCACCCAGAGGAGAGGTGCAAATATTTATTATTATCAAAGGAAGCCCATTCAGAAATATTAGAGCTCAGTTCTTGGATATTGTTAACTGCTAATATATAGTAGTTTAGGTAGTAGTTTACCTGATGTGTCTAAATGCTTATGTGTTTTGGCACTGCTAATAATAAATGTCAATATTATAATAAGAATGTTGGCAGGTATGTATGGTATGTTGGCTTTAGTAGTATTTCTTTATTTAGTTGGTTATACTGCCTTTTATTGTATTCTATTTTTATGGATCTGATTTTATTGATTTTGGTAAATTTGTTTTAGCTTAATCTCTTGGAGAAAGCCAGCTGGATCATAAAATAATAATAGGATATAGAGGCATTCACCTAAAGTAGGATTTCTGATAAAGCCAACCTTATTGTTTAGAGGCAAAGCTTGAGAAAACTTTCGAGTGAGGCCAGATCTTTATTTGAAAAGACTTGTGGTTGCTTTGACTGTGTGCTGCCTGATATGGTCTCATTGATTCTGTGCTGTCCCAGAAAGATAAATAGCAGGGGTGTTTTTGTTAGAAACATGAGTAGAGAAGGGATTAAATATTGAAGAAGAAAAACTGACTTCTTGCTCCTGAAAGTTTGTTTTACAGATGAAATGGGGTAAGAGAGAATATAAGGTGGGAAAGTTAAAGTATGCATTGCTTTTGTGAAATGTTCAAGAGTAACTTGCAACTATCGTATGAGTTATTTTTACAAAATGATACCTTTATTGAAGGCATTAGTAGATAAACATAAACAACTTATATGTGTAAAGACCTGTATATTCTCAAAGAAATGACTTTTCTCCCCTTCACATTAAGATGTTTGTATTTACTGGTAATACTGTTGTTCCAGAACTCGAGACAGAAGACTTAGGAGGATTAGCCTGTGACAGTCAGTAGCAGGGTGCGATTAAGCTCTGTCCTTCTGGCTTTTAGCCTAGCGTGTGTCTGTTTCTGGCCATGCGGTTACGGAATAGGGCAGGTGGTACATTTATGTTCCTTTGATTTCTCAGAAGTTGGTCAGCTTTCCTAAGCAAAGAACTATAGATCCGGGTAGATCTCTGTGGGAGAGGAAGCCTGGGAAGGAGAGTGGTTCTTCCCTGTTCTGTGACTCACTTGATTGACATGTAGCCATAACCGATTTTCCAGGAACTAAGATTGGTGTGGAGCTTATAAGACTGGTTGGGTTTTAGCACTTCAGAACTGGATCCCTTTCTGGAATCCTTGCTGAGAAGGAATGAGCTTGTGTTGGTACCGTGATAGAAAAAAAGAGTGCCTGGCTCTTTAATTGGTGAAAACATAGAAACGTGAAGTCAGATTAGATGACAGATTTTTTAAAAAAGAATTATTTTATTAAACTTTAGAGAGAGACAGAAAGTGAGAAAGCGAGCCTCCAGGTCTGGGACTCGTACGAGGTTGGCCATGTGGGAGTCCAGCACCCTTAACACCACGCCACCTGCCGGCCCCGAGATTTTTCTTTTTTTCTTTTTCTGAGATTCAGGATTACAAAAAGACTAAAAGGAGCTTTCTTTGGCTGTCTGTTATATTGGTGGAATTATGTTTTGTGTGGTTACATACAAATTATTCTGATACAAAGTACAGATAAAATAGCATGTGTTCATATTTATTTTTTTAGAAAAGTGTATAAAGCCATAGCTCAAGGCAATTCTTGAATTACACCATTTTGAATGTTGATAAGATAATAGCTTTTGGGACCAGCAGTTGGCATAATGGCTGTGTCGCTGAACTCCCATGAAGTCGGCCGTGGTTTGAGTCCTGGACCCTGTGGCTTAAACTCAAGCTGTGTGTGTGCATGCCCAAGATCCCAAGAGGAGAATGGAGGAGAAGGGATTGCAGCGTGACCATCCCCCCTGGGGGGTGATTTCTCGCTTTCTGTCTCTGTCTTTCTGGTGAGCGCATGTGCCCTATAGCAAAAACCTCTCAAAAAAAAAAAAGTATTCTACATTAAGAATTATCTGGGGGGCCAGCAGGTAGGTGTGGTGGTTAAGGGCACTGGACTCCCACATGGCCTGCCCTGGTTCAAGTCTTGGACCTGGTGGCTTGCTTTCTCTCTGTTCAAATTAAAATAAATAAATAAAGTTAAATTTAAAATGATTATTTTAAAAAAGAATTGTCTGGGGTAAAATTAGTATTTTGGGATTTCTTATACATACAGATTGAAATAAATTGTTTGGGAATACCAAATGAAAAATTGAAGTACCTTAATTCTTTACATTATTTTGAATGTACAAGTATGATGCAGATTTATCTACAACCATTCTACTTACATAGTGATATGCCCTTAACTGGTGTATTAAAATTGGAAAAGAATACACGTGCATGGGTAATAGCAATATTTCAAGTAATACTAAGAGCTGTGCAACAAATAACGAGCCTCCCTCCCACATTAGAGCTCACATAGTCTTCTCTTAAGAGGCAACGACTTGAACAGTTCCACCGTACAGTCTGTATTTCTTATTAAATGTATATATATTTGTCTATTCCTATGGCCAGAGAGCACATGCTCTTCCTTAGAGATAGAGAGAAATAGAGCACCCTTCAATGGTTTGTGGTCATGTTGCTTTACTTTTTCCTCCATTGCATCAGGATGTGGGGCATGCATATACACCAGTGTGTTTTTCAAGCTGGGAAGGTCAGGATTCAAAACTGGGGTCAGCCATGTGGGATCTGGGTCCCTATGCAGAAGTTAACCTCTGTGCTCTAGGGTTGTCTGTAAAACATATTCTTGTCACAGTGAAATTATTTGAAAGTTTTAGTCTATTCATTATTATGCTGTTTTGTTGTTGTTGTTGTTTTGTTCCACTTCTTATTTAAATTCATTTTAGAATAATTAAATACTCTTTTAGTAGAGTGCTATATTATTTATCGTTAATAGTTGTGTCTTATTGTAAAAACTATAGTGTATGTATATTTTTATCACGAAAGAGTGATATTGTTTAGTAGTATTGCCGAGCTGGCTGATTAAAAGGAGATAGTTAAGACTTCATTGTTACAGATTAGTTCTTCAATGAAAAACAAACATAACCTCTTTTTATGGTGTAGTAGAAGGGCACTATCATGTAAGAGATAAAAGTCCTTTCCAGATATGGAGTTGGGAAACTAAACTCACATGGACCTTTAAAATAATCATGGGGACGGGGGACTAGCAGTTAGTGTAATGGCTATGTTGCTGAACTCCCATGTAGCCGACCGTGGTTCGAGTCCCAGACCCGGTGGCTTAAACTCACGCCAGGCACGTGTGCGTGCGTGCCCAAGATCCCGAGAGGAGAATGGAGGAGAAGGGTTTGCGGCGTGGCCATCCCCCCTGAGGAGTGATTTCTCGCTTTCTGTCTCTCTGTCTTTCTGGTGAGTGCACGCACCCTATAGCAAAAACCTCTCCAAAAAAATAAATAAAAATAATGGGGACGGGGCCAGCAGTTGGCATGGTGGTTAAGGTGCTGGACACTCCCACATGGCTGACCACAGACCTGGTGGCTTGCTTTCTCACTTTCCCCCTCTTTCTCTCTCTCTCTCTCTCTCTCTCCATCTCTCTCTGGTCATATTAAAATAAAATGAATGAATAAATAAATAAAATAATCATAGGGAAAATATTTTTCTGATAGTTATCAGATATTAAAACTCACAAGTGGGAACAACAGGTGGCATTGTGGGTAAGGTGCCACCACAGTTCAAGCTCCAGACCTGGTGGTTTGGCTTAAGAATCATACTAAGTGCATGTGTGTGCGTGTCCAAAATCCAAAGAGGAGAAAGGAAGAGAAGGGATTGTGGTGTGGCTATCCTCCCTGGGGGATGATTACTCACTTTCTCCCTGTCTGGCGAGTGCGCATACACTATGGAAAACACTTCCCACCCAAAACAAAACAAAAACTCGCAAGTCTCCCCATGCTGTAAGAAATTTAAATCTTAACAGTATTCTGGTCATTTGCTGCCTTTTTTTTGCCCTTTTTTTTTTTTTTTTTTGAGTTTATTTCTTCTGTGGATGAGAGAGACAGATAGCACTCCAACATCGTTTGAACACAGTCATCAATCCCTAGCCAGCCCCAATCAGCCAGCCCTAGATCATGGGCTTGCATGTGCCCAGCATACTCAGGGATGTGTCTGACCATAAACCCAGAACTTTCTCATGTGGGTCAGCTTAACAGTGTTGACTTTTATCACTGTACTACAACCATCTGGCTCCTGTCATCAGCTTTTTAAGGAAATTTGTTTATGCAGATCGGTACTGAAAGTGTATTGAAAAAACAGATCACAATCAGGAAAGGCTAAAACCGTGATTTTAAAAAACAGTAAGTTTTGGGACCAGTAGATGACAATGGTTACATTGTTGGACTCCGCGTAGTCAACTGTGGTTCAAGTCCGAGACCCAGTGACTTAAACCTCACACCATGCATGTGTGCGTGCATGCCCAAGATCCCAACAGGAGACTGGAGGAGAAGGGATTTTTAACGTGGCCACCCCCCTGCGGGAGGGTGATTTCTTTTTGTCTCTCTCTGGCGAGCACACGTATACCCTATAGCAAAAATCTCTAAAAAATAATAATAAGTGTAGATTATTTTGAACCTGAAATTTAGATGAATAATTGTAATTAATTATATTTGATATCTGGCAAAAGCCCTCTCTCTAAGTCATATCTATTTTCTCTTTCTCTTTTTAGAAGTTACTTCTTATTACTTTTTAAAAATTTGACCAGAAAGAGAGAAAGAAAGAGAGAACAAGCCACCAGGTCTGGGATTGAACCATGGTCGGCCATGTGGGTGTCCAGCACCTTAACCACCATGCCACCTGCCAGCCCCAAAGTCAGATCCATTTTATTTAATATAAATAGTTGTATACAGAAGTATTTATGGGGCATCTACTTTGTTTTTTTTTTTTAATTTGCCAGAGGGTGCATATACAAGTTGGAATGAGACTAAAAGGGAAGGTGAGAGAGCACCCTGAGTGGATCATCAGGCCACAATCCCTTCTTCTCCACTTCTCCCTCCTTTTGGGATTTTGGCACACATGCGTACCCACCCAGCATTTTTCAAGCTGCTAGATCTGGGGCTTGTGAAATCTAGTCACTTTAAACACTAGGCCACAGGCTGGCCCTGGGCATGCACTTTTTATGATTACAAAGTAGAAGAGAGAATTATATAAAAATGTTGGCTTATATTTAGTTTCCTTCTGTAATCATTCATTTTAGAAGTTGCCATTTTCTATTTACTATAAAAACAGTGTGTCTCTTGCTCAATTATAATCAGCAGACTTGGTTAGAATGTAGAAGACCCTTGGGGCTCTCAGTGGCACAGTGTTAACACAGCACTCTGTAGGGCTGGCCCTCCTGGGAGAGTTCTAGGTTTGCATCAGGAGACTTCACTGAACTTCCAGGCATGTGCATGCCTGTGTTCTAGGGTGCCCTGGGGCTAGAGTGGATTGTGGAGTAGGGACTGTTTTGGAGGTTACCTGTCTACCTGTCTCTCTGTCTCTTGCTCATGAAAGAAACATTTCAAAAGAAATGTGGAGAGCCAGCACAATGGGGAGGTGGGTAGGTTGCTGGACTCCCACACGGCCGACTGTAGTGTGAGTTCCAGACCTGGTGGCTTGTTTTCTTACTTTCTCTCTTTCTCTGTCTCCCTGTCTCTGGTAAACACGTGCCCTATAGCAAATTAAAAATAAAGTAATAATAAAAATAATACATTTAGTTAAATAAATTTTGAAACATGGGAGACTTTCTTTATTCACTTGGAATATGATACTCTTGCATATCTCCCAAAGTAGCAGAACTCCTCTGAATGTTTTTCCCTTTGTTTCTGCTACCTCTATTTTTCCTCTGTGCTGAACATTGGAGTTCTTGGAGGTGGCTTGTGGGTGTTGGCTTTTTCCTAAGTTCCAGTGCCTTTCCCACGGTTACAGAAGTGTTTGCCTTTCTATCCTGAGTGAACATGTGTGTGCTAGCTATCAAAATGGCAAATAATCTGAGACCAGCCATTTTATTATGGTCATGTGAACCCATTATCTGTCTTACATCCCACCTAGTTTGAAAATAAAACTGTGACATCTTTTATAAGCATATAAATTCAGAAAAACAAGATAAATTTTGTTATTTTCATGATGGAAAATGTTTAGTAATTATATACATACATTTTGTTTGATTTGGATATTGAAAAAATGATGCCATATCGGGAACCAGCAGTTAGCGTAATGGCTATGTCGCTGGACTCCCACGTAGTTGACCACGGTTCACGTCCTGGACCCAGCAGCTTAAAACTCACGCCGGGCACGTGTGCATGCGTGTCCAAGATCCCGAGAGAATGGAGGAGAAGGGATTGTGGCATGACCATCCCCTCTGGGGGGTGATTTCTCGCTTTCTGTCTCTCTGTCTGTCTGGTGAGTGCACACACCCTATTGTGAAAACCTCTCCAAAAAAATAATAATAATAATGCCATATCAATGTGAGATTACAAAGAGCTTACAAATAGGAATAGGTTGTCATAATTTGTGCATTTTTATTCAACTCAGTATTCAATAGAGAGGTTAATAAATATTACTAAAAGGTCTATATACCCCAAAATTAACTTAAAAAACTTTTTTTAGAGAGAATTTTGATATAGGGCGCATGTGCTTGCCAGAGAGACAGACAGAGAGACAGAAAGCAACAAATCACTCCCCAGGGAGAATGGCCACACTGCAATCCCTTCTCCTTTATTCTCCTCTCGGGATTTCAGGTACATATACACACACTCCTGGTGTGTTTTATGTTGCTGGGTCTGGGAATCTAACTGTGGTCAGCTATGTGGGAGTCCAGTGACATAACCATTCCATTATCTCCTAATCCCAAAATTACCTCTTAATGAACTAATAAATGGTACATTGAGAAATAAGGGAGACAAAACTGAAAAAGAATAAATAGAATTTTTTTTGTTGTTTGGAACTGTAAAGAATTGCTTGCCTTACTTAGGTTATTTATTTTATAATTGTACTAAAACCTCATCCCTCACTCCATTTATTATGGAATATTTCAAATAAACACAAAACTAGACAGAAAACCAGCTTTTGCAGCTATAAATTTACAATCAATTGTTTCATCCATGCTCTACCACCCCACACAATTTTCAAGCAAATCCTCAATATCAGATAAATTTTATCTATAACATATTTTGTTTGTTTCTCTAAAAACAACCAATCAAGCCTTCACTTTTAAACATACAAATAAAATTAGTGTTCAGTGTATTACATTGAGTAAAGAGTACAGCATGAATCTTAGACAAAAATGAACCTAGTGAGAAAATGAACTCATTTTATATAGAAAACTCTTAGTATTCACGGTATGATTTTTTTCCTCTCCTTTTAAAGTTCATGCTTGGGGCCGGCAGGTCATATGGTGGTTAAAGTTGCTAGACTCCCACATGGCTCACCACGGTTTGAGTCCTAGACCTAGAAGCTTGCTTTCTCACTTTCTCTCTCTCTTGCGCTCTCTCTGTTCCTCTTTGGTCAAATTAAAATGAATAGATAAGTAAATAAATACATAAAGTTAAATAAAATGATTTTTAATAAAAATTTCTTTTAAAAAGTTGAGGCTTTATTTTGAGGTCCAACAGCTCCTTCTCTTG
>NW_006160154.1:657666-681417 GCF_000334495.1 Tupaia belangeri chinensis | reverse complement strand
CCCTACACCCCCCCAAGGGGGCAGATGAAGGAAGAGAGAAATGAAGTTTAAATGAACTTGAGTTTCAGTGTTAATCTCATAAAACTGCAGGTCGTTTTAGGGGGAGTTTTTAGAAACGAGAAGTGACTTTTCTTCCTGAAGTACTCAAAGTACCTCCTCCTCCCCTTTAAGGACAAAATAATATTAGCTGTTTAAAGGGGTGGGGGGTTACATAATAATCCTTTAAAAAATGGTTTCTAAAGCATTGTTGTATTCCTTAATTATCTCTGAATAATTTACTTATAAAAATAATGATTTGAGCTTTAATGAAAACACAGCATTTTAATATGTATCTAATTTTTGCAAGCTGTAGTTTCAGATAATAGTTTCTTTTTTTTTTTTTAAGATTCATTTAGTATTATTATTTAATTTCAACTGGGTAGTGACAGACAGAGAGAAAGGAAGAGTGAGAAAGCAAGCCACCAAGTCCAGGACTTGAACTGTGGTTGATCATGTGGGAGTCTAGCACCTTAACCAACATGCCACTTGCCAGTCCCCTGATAATTATTGTTAAGATTTCTCCTTAGTGAGATGAATGTTGCCTTGTTGGGTTCTTTTAGCTGGGCATTTTCATTAGCCGTAGATTGGGAATAGCTACTGTCCTTTTTTTTTGCTTAGTTGCCAGAGGGTGTATGCACTCTCTAGAGAGTTCAGTCAGGGGAGGGAGCAAGCACCTTCAAAGGACTGTGGTCATGCCCTAAACCCTTCTCTATTTCGTTGTCGTCCTGTTAGGATTTAGGTCACTAATGTACTCAGCATATTTTTATAGCTGCTGGGGCCAGGATTTGAACTGTGATTGGCTATGTGGGATCCAGCTCCCTTAACAACACTAGGCCATGGTGCTGGCTCTATTTCTCATTTCTTAAAAGCCTCAGTTACTATGACAGTGCCATTGAGTGAATTATAATTCATAAACAGTAACATGGTTACTTTATTTAACAGCAAAAGCGGTAATCTGTTTGAAGAGTGTTTGGTATTGAACCACCTGAAAACCATGTAAATTGCTGTTTAGTCTGTGGGAAATTTCAGTAAGCATCTATAATGTTTATGTTAACCGATTATTTCTTTGTTTAGACTTGCTATTTGTATATTGTGGTCTCTGGGAGTTTTTCTTCTGTATGATGTATGTTTACTTTTCTTGTTCTTTTATTGTTTTCCCAGTGAATATCTTTCTTTTGGGGAAAATGCTAGTTTTCCAAGTAGACTATATAACAACATTTTCTATATCTGTATATAAGATATTGGGGAGAATGATAGGATAAACTTGAAGAAATGGCTTTTTTTTGGTATATATTTTGGCATCTGTTTTATAAGTAGTGCTTTTTTTCCTGTTGCCACCATTAATATCTAGATTATTGAAGTTTCTATATTCCTACAGCATGATGCATAATTACATTGAAACTGCTATCTTACATTCCTGTAGCATTCTCTTTTTTTTTTTTTTTCAGCACTTACTGCCTTTATTCCTTAGCTTCATGCATGAATTATGTAGCATATGTGAAGAGGCTTAAACTGTTTCCATTACATTCTTTCTGTATGGCTCCTGTTATATTTAGGATATACTTATATACTTTAGACAAAGTAAGAATGTTATTGTTGTTGACCTTGACACCAGATAACTGGGCAGACATTATATAGCTATGTTCGAGTCCTCACAAAATGTGCTGTTGAAGCCAACAGAGTCCTGGCGGGAGACTCTTCTGGACAGCAGAGTTATGGAGCTTTTCTTCACAGTAAGTCTTAGTCTTCATCTTTGGTAACTAGGGCCAAGGAAAAGAGGAAATGCCTTTGTATTTTTCATAAGTAAAAAGGACAGATAGTTTTTTCCCCCAAAGCCTTCTTTTAACCAGTTTATCTGCTTTAAGGAGAAATTACATAAAAAAATTCTTCCTGGTTTATAAAGTATTATATCATTAATATCCTACATTTTACACTCTTAATAATTATTGAGGACCCCAAAGGGCCTTCGTTTATAAGGGTGATAAGTTTTTATTATTTATCCCATTAAAAACTCAATTCAAAAATTAAAAATAGAGTTTATGGATTCATTAAGAACTAGCAAAAAGAAACCATTACATGTCAACATAAATGAAATTTAAATGAACAAATAACTATATTTTTTAAAAATAAAAACAACAAAAAAGTTTAGTGAGAAGAGTGGCATTGTGTAAAAATGTCAGAAATCCGTAATGAAAGGTAGCCAGATTCTCCTACCTGCTGCTTTGTTCAATTGTTTGAAGTATCACACCTCATGTGGCTCAGGGCACCTCCACTGTATATCTGTGTGACAGTGAGAATGGAAAAGGCAGGGACTGTCTTAGTGTTAGTATGAAGGTAGTTTTACCCTGCAGGAAACTTACTTGGTTTTAGGAACCTGCAGGGGTCCCTTGGACAATACTTTGAGAACTGTTGTTCTAGCGTAGTGTACTTTTTATGTACTGATTATATTTAGCAGTCATGGATTAAGTTGGTATTATTGAATAGCAGTTTATTTCAAAATATAACTCTAAACAGTCCTCTTTCTTATTTGCTAAATATCCAGAAGTAAGCAGTATGTTTCCGTATTTGCCAAATGAGTTTTCTCAATAAAACAGTGAAAAACTGGGAAAAAATTGTATGTATTGGGTGCAAATTTGCAATGAAAATGGTGAGTACATAGGTTAGTTAGATGTTACTACTTGGAAAGAAGGCCAAATAAGAATTTATTAAAAAGGAGGCTATTTTGCTTAACCCAGCCATTAATTATAGTTTCTTACCATTTTATGCATGAGCCTTAAAAACTGCCTTTCTTTTTTGGTTGAACCATTTAAAATATTATAGTTACAGGATACATATTAGAACATAAATGTCTAGAACAAGGTTATCTGTTCATGGGTTTACATAAAGATGTTTTCTGTAGAATTGTTAAGACTGAGCTTTAATCATTTTGCATTTTCTGTTTTAAATCAGAGAATTGATGACTATAAACTATAAAGATCAAAGAAATCGTTGTAACTAAGTTTGAAGATTCCTTTTCCTGCCTCATCTGACAGGAATTGTTTTGATGCGAATCCAAGTTCAGTTTTTAGCGTTATTCACTCATTTGAAAGTAGATCCCACTCCAGCAGTTTCTGAAAAGGTGAAAAACTTGCTGGCAGTATTGGAAACAGCCCTACCAAATCTGAACAGCTGTCAAGACAAACCAGACAGCTGCTCCTGTCAGCTGTGACCCACCACATGCAAATAACTTTTGAATTTGAAAATTAACCCCTTTTTACTTTGTTATTTTAACAGTTTTATATTCGTAACTATGTCATTTAAGCCACTTACAAGCGATTTTGCATTTTGTTATTAGTTACAAAAATTATAATGTTAATCTTTTAATTCAATTTTTTGTTAAATTTGGTTTCACTTATGTGAATTCATTGCTTAATTTAAGCACCTTTCTACTGGCTGTCACTATTGTGCTAGAGTTGCATCAATATGCATGCGTATACTGTCACATAAGATCAAGACTGGGAGCTCATTGATCACGTCTGAGATTCCGAATACTTCTGGTTATGCTCTGCCCCTCAGAAGTTTACAGACTTCTTGATTATTCCATCCTCCTTAAGGTCTTGAAAAAAGCCACTCTCAGTAGGTTTTCCTCCTACCTTTTTGACATTTTCTTCCTGAGCTTCCCTGTGCTCTTTTCTTGCTTTGCTCATGGCATAAATATTGACGTTCCTATCTTAGTTTCCAACCTTGCCGACTGTGTATACACTCTCCTGGGGCCATCTCTTCCACACGTAGGACCTCAGCCTCTACTCCACTGATGACTCCTAGGTCTATATTCAGCACAGGCCACTCCAGAGTTCCAGAGCCTTATAATCCAAGCGCTTACTGGATGTTTTGATTTGGAGAGCCCACACACTTCTCAGATTCAACATGTTCCAGTAGAATTCGTCATCTTTCTAACTTGCCTCTGCTTTATCCCTGTCTTGATGAATAGCCCCACATTCACCTTGGTGGATGCCCTGTTAGACTTTGCTTTCTTTTTTCTCTCTGCCTCCTTCTTATCTTCAGGTGATGAAATCAGTTTTTAATTGTATAAGATAACTTCTGTTGAAATATGTGTTCAAATATGGTGAAAATCTTGTGGGGCTGACACGAGAAGAAAGGCAAGAATCTGTATTATATAAAAACTAATTATTTATCATGAGTTTTATTTGGTTCACACTTTAGGGAGCATAAATTAAGCTTGAACAATGTAGGTCGACTCCAAGGACAGTTGCTTATTTTATTACATTGTCAACATTAACTTCTTCCTTTAGTGTATTTTTTTTCTTTTTCTTCCTCTTTTCTGTCCCAGGACGAGCATCCATCTGGCTCTCTGAGTAGATTGTGAGATAGCTTTCTTTTGTCCCAGATCACATTATATCATTTGGTAGAATGTATCCCTGATGGCATGATTAAGCGTGGCTAGGTTCCAAGGCATGATGACAAAAGTTTCATTATGGTTTTCAGATAAAGAATTTGTAAGAGTCACTTGGTTTTAAAAGTTTATGAACTATATAATGTGCATACATGAATTTCGGTATTGTACCTAATACATCCTAACTCAGTCGAACATTGTTGGAAAACATTTCTTTTCTGTTGGGTCATCGGAAAAGTTGTGACGCATTTTTGCATAGAAAAATATGTCATGATTTTTCTGATGACCCAATAGACCAGGAATTGGCAAACATTTTCTGTATAGGACCAGACAATAAATATGTTAGGTTTCAATGATCATATGATCAAACTGAACATTGTATTGTAGTGCAGAAGCAGCAAGAGATGATACATAAATAAGCATGGTGGTGTTACAGTGAAACTAAACTGACGGTTTTTTTTTTTTTTTTGGAGAGGTTTTTCACTATAGGGCGCGTGCGCTCGCTACCAACAAGAGTCATAACGAATAGCAATATGATATAGGTGGGGATGGTTAATTAAGGTATGGAGTCACTGAAAGTTTCTTTAGAAAGATGACATTTGAACAGAGATCAGATAAAGAATCTACCATGCAAAGACTATAAAAAGTTTAGGGGCAATGAGAAAAGTAAGTGCAAAGAGAGTCAAGGAAGGAACTGGCTTAAAGGAACAGCTAGGAGGTCAGTGTGCTGGGGTATAATGAACAAGGGATGAAATAGTATGAAATGGGGCAGAAACTGGCAAACACAAACTCATGTAGGAGACAAGGAGCAGCAGTTTGGATTTTATTCTAATTGGCACTGAAAGCCATCAAAGAGTTTTAAGTGGAATTACAATAAAACTAAACTGATGGTTTTTTTTTTTTTTTTGGAGAGGTTTTTCACTATAGGGTGCGTGCGCTCGCCAGACAGAGAGAGACATCGAGACAGAAAGTGAAAAATCACCCCCCAGGGGGGATGGACACGCCACAATCGCCTTCTCCATTCTCCTCTCAGGATCTTGGGCACACACGCACACGCGCCCGGCATGAGTTTTAAGCCACTGGGTCTGGGATGCGAACCACGGTCGACTACATGGGAGTCCAGCGACATAGCCATTACGCTAACTGCTGGTTCCCCTGATGGTTGTTAAAATGCGGATCTTATATCATTTTCACAGGTCACAGATTTTTATTTTTTGTTTGTGTTTTCTCAGTTATATAAAAACAAAAATATTTTTAAACTCATAGGCCATTCTTAACTGCTAGACCATACAAAAACTGACAGGAGGCCAGATTTGGTCCCAGGGCTATAGCCTAACCCCCTGGGTTATAGAACAAAGTGTGTAACATATTTTAAAACATGTCAGCAGATCAGTTAACTTCGTAATTTTAAAGACATTTTAATATTTTTAGTTTCTTTCCTTGAACCTTAAGAAGTTCCAGGATTAAGGATTAATATTAAAATCAATCAGTGAATTAAGATTTATTGAGTGTTCGTTATGGCCCAGCACTGTACTAGGGAATACTTAAAAGAAATGTTCTTGCCTCAAGTAATTTGGAAATGACTTGTACAAAGTGAATGTAACTTGAAATAAATAGAAATAAATGTGCAAAATTGTATGACATCTGTTTCAAGGTAGAGAGATTTGTATAAGAAAGAAAAAGTCTGGAATATTAAGTGCTTAAGGAAAATAAATGGCTATAGTAAATGTTGAACAGATTAAGATGAATAATAAACATAATTTTTTCATTATATTTTCTTTGGCTACTTTAATTATGTCAGGTCACAGGAATGAAATCTTTAACATCTGAGAATATTAATACTCTTAATTAATACTGTTAATTGGAGAGCAATATTTTGGAACATTTCTTTCATATGCAATACTATATATGAGTATTTTATATCAATATCGTATCATTGAATTAAAATGTGGGTATACTTTTAAATGTATTTAAGTATAATTTAAATAAAGCTTTTATTTTAAAATATACCATTTATTAATAGCAGTGATATAGCATAAAATGAAATTCAAGCAAATTCTAGGCACTTAGAATTATTAAGAGTGTACTTCTATGTTGGTTGACTGAAGGGATGAATGTCCAGGGACTGAGTGGTTTATTGGTTTTCTAAGTTGTGCAACTGTTTACTTTCACTCACGCAGCATCTATATACTCCTGATTGAACTTGTCTGCTAACTTTAGCAAGAAGCTGTAGCTAGGCATAGTTAGCATAATACAGATGACTGTCGTTGTTGCTGTTTTTAGAAGAAGCAGTATGTCTGACTGGCTGGCATCTGTTTCTCTCTTTGTCATAACATGCTGGAGACAGTTCAGTTTTCAAAATGTAGGTAGCTCACGGATAAACATTAATTCCTATGTTTAAAATCATGGTCTGTATTGTAAAGTGGACTGAAGGATAATTTTCAATTTAGTTTAATTGAGGAATTAATTTTCTAGAAATAACCAGCTACAGTGAATTTTTCTCTTACCTCATTCGGCATGGTAGACACGTGACCCTTACAAAAGAAGAATTTATTTTTATGGATTAGTAATTCTTTCTGACAGGTACATCGAAAAATCAGAGAAGATTCAGATATGGCACAAGATTCTCTACAGTGCCTTGCCCAGTTAGCTTCTCTTCACGGACCCATCTTCCCCGATGAAGGATCACAAGTTGACTATCTAGCACACTTCATTGAGGGATTACTGAATACTATCAATGGGTAGGTATACTTGCCCTTTATAACTGAGAAAGAAACTTCCCATTTTTTCTGTGTTTAAGTAACAAGGGAGGAGAGAAGAAACTAGTTTTATTTTCCCCTTTTTGTATTTTGAAGTAAAGTTGTATGAGTACTTTAAAATTAATACACAGAGACATACCTTGAAAAATGAGTAGGTGATAACCTTTGCATGTTCAGAAATGAGTTATTTTAATTTACCTTTTACTACCACTTTATAATACTTGTAATACTTGATTTATAGAATTGAAATAGAAGATTCTGAAGCTGTGGGAATCTCCAGCATTATCAGCAACCTGATAACCGTGTTCCCTCGAAATGTTTTAACTGCCATTCCAAATGAACTTTTCTCCTCCTTCGTCAACTGCCTCACACACCTCACTTGTTCTTTTGGACGAAGTGCTGCATTAGAAGAAGTGGTGAGTGACTATTCTCAAATAAATGGTCTCTATTTTTCACAAGGAATTTTGCTGTGCCTTTAAAACATTTCTCAAGACAAGTAATTATCTTGAGTGAGAGAGCTTATTGTTAAAATTAGGTTTTTGTTTGTATGTGCAAATTATCTAGCAACATGTGTTTGGAAACATGACCTTTAAAAATTTGTGTTAATCGTTTTAGTAAATGAAGTTTATTGGTTTAAAGATTTTAATTTTGAGGTAATTTAGTACTTGAACTAAATGAAATGTATGTTTTAAAAATTATGTTGAAAATCTATTTTAACAATGAAAATATTACATTTACAGAGTGCTGCTAACATTGTGGTATGGTTGTGATACATGTATAATTTTACTTATTTACATGTTATTTTGAGACTTTTTAAAATTTTAGACTTCTTTGGAAATTATCTAAGTGTAATTTGGTTCAGATCATTGTAACCATGCTTATTTTGGTTAGACTATGCTCTTTAATAACTTGGTGGTATAGTTTTATAGTATAGCTTGGTAGAATTCAATTTACTTAAAATTAAGACTAATAATAATACCAGACATGTATTTTTGCTACAAATTTTCAAATGCGGATTTTCTAAATTTTATATTTAAAGTTTGAAAACATGTACTAAAACCCCTTGACAACACAGCTGCTTTTGTGAGTTACTGTGAATAGCTACATTAATCTTGGAACATAACTGTTTTTTTTTCTACAAGGTAGTTATTAAATTGTTGAAATTGATTTTTCTTTGTGTGACTCAAAATGTGGGTCCTTTTTAAAAATCGTAAGGATGAAAAGATTATTTGTAGCCAGGTTAGAATTTTATGTTTAATCCTGAGTTGTTTTGGTAAGAGGCTAGCAAGCCATGTGTGAATTTTTCGGGTTTGTTCAGAGAATTAAAAAGTTGGAAATGCTTGTGTTTTTGTAATTGAGCACAACAGTGGTTCAATAAGGAAAGGCGCTGCATCAGGCAGGGAATTAGATGATGGAAAAAACATATGGAATAGATAGTAGAGGAATAGAAGTTTACGGGTATCATTTGTGAGATCTGAACTTCTCAGGGTGGATAGTTTATGTCCTAAACATGAAAATTCAGGGAAATTTTTAAGTCCTTAGGCTTACTCAAACCTCTTTCGAATGATCACTGATTCTGAACCAGTCAAGTTTTCATTTAATGTGATTTCATTACACTTTCCCCCTTTCCCCTTGGTTCAGTTTCTCTTCTAACTCAGGTGGATTAAGCATGTTGATTACATATTTAGAAATGTAGCTCCTTTTCTAGTTTCAGTTTGTGAGTTTAGAATATTCCTAAACCTAGTAAAGAAAAATTGCTGGAAGACATAGTGACATTCTGGTTTGCAGATTTTAAGTTCAGATTTGTTTATATTAACCAAGAGATTGACAGTTGAACAAATAATTTTTCTGTCAAGGTTTGACACAGGGTAGAGTAGAGGAAGCCCATGTACATTTTCAGAAGAGTACATGAGTATTGTGCTTATTTCATAAGAATGCATGCTTTAGGTTCCATTTAAGAAAAGTATATTCATTGATCTGTTTGTGATATTAAAACATGTCACCTACTGAAAAGGTCAGGGGACAAGATTGGTCTAAAGCTTTGTATTAGTCATGGAAACCAGACTTGGGAAAGTTTGGTGCGGTTGAGGCCCAAAAGGGGAGGCTCCTACATGATGACTTGTCTGAATGTCACCTCCGATCAGGTGGTTTTTATTGTATCTTCTCTGTACTGAGTGAGAAAGGCTGAGAAAAAGTACATGAACAAATCTTTTTTTTTTTTTCCTTTTGGAGAGGTTTTTGCTATAGGGAGCATGTGCTCGCCAGAAAGACAAAGAGAGACAGAGAGACAGAAAGTGAGAAATCACCCCCAGGGGGGAATGGCCATGCCGCAATCCCTTCTCCTCTATTCTTCTCTCGGGATCTTGGGCACGCATGCACATGCGCCCAGCATGAGTTTAAGCCACCAGGTCTGGGTCTCCAACCACGGTTAACTACATGGGAGCCCAGTGACATAGCTATTAGACCAACTGCTGGTCCTAAACAAATCTAGCCATAAGATTGGACCTTCTGGGGAGGAGACTGTCATATTTTGTTTTCTTGGCACCTGGTGATGATTGTTTTTGAAAATTTGGAAAGTTGAGGCATATTAAAAATTTTTAGGGGGAATCTTTTGTTTTAAATACAATTTAGTATAGGTCCCAGAGAGAGAGAGAGAGAAGGCAAGCACCCCCTCCTCCGGGGGCAGGGATGACTACACTTTAGTCCACTTTGCTCCATTCTCATCTTGAGTATCCACAAATGCATGCCCAGTGTGTTTTTCAAGCTGCCAGACCTGGGACTTGGACCACATAGTCAGCCATGTGAGATCCAGCTGCCTTAATCTCCATGCCACCTGCTGGTCCTGGAAATCTTTATGATGTGGAAAGACTGTGAACTTCAGAGGGAGATAGGAAAGTCATGGGCTGAGTACTCAGAAAGCTTAAGCAGCTGCTTCACCTTATTTGAATATGTTTCCTCATTGATGAAGTCAGGATAATAATGATATCTGCGGTTTTATGGCATGGATCAACCATATTGAAATACCTGTATAGTTAGTGCACAATAAAATGTAGAATAATAATTTTTTAAATGAATCTTTAGAATTATAATGGCATTATTGAGAGCCTGTATTATACGTATTATAAGATTGATTGTTGAGTTTTGTTGTTTAGTACAGACCAATAAGTTTTTATAAGTTGAATTTTCATATATTTTTATTTTTTCCTAGAGAGAGAGATCACGAATTCATGCCCAAGCTCATTAGGCTGTGATCCCCTTTCACCTCTAACTAGTCAGGATCTTTGACTAGTTGGGTGCTCAGTGTATTCTAGGTCACCTGAGAATCCAAATCCCTAATTGACTATGTCACTTCCAGTACTGCTGGGCCTAAAATAAATATTATAATTTAAATTTTATATGTTTTTCTTTAATATTGACATAGTTTATTGTCCCTTTAGGAAAAGAGTTCTGCATTAACACTTCTGTTTAGGGATGCATATAGCTTGTTTCCTTTTTTTTCTGTTTTTTTTTTTTTAAAGCAATTTATGTCTTTGATGGTGATTATGTTGTTATAGCAAGAGAAAAAGAATATATTTATGGGAAGAAAAGTTCATGATCCTGATGTGTGTTTCTGAAGTATGTCTTGCTTAATGGCTTTGCCCTGTGTGTGGAGAGACTGTGTATTTATGACTTTTTTTGGAGA
This sequence comes from Tupaia belangeri chinensis, assembly GCF_000334495.1. Lineage (NCBI taxonomy): Eukaryota > Metazoa > Chordata > Mammalia > Scandentia > Tupaiidae > Tupaia > Tupaia belangeri. The sequence continues at coordinate 670,544 of NW_006160154.1, read as the reverse complement.
AATTTTTGCTGTAGGGTGCACATGCCTGCCAGAGAGGCAGAAAGAGAGACAGAAAGTGAGAAATCACTCTCCAGAGGAGCGGGCCACACTACAATCTCTTCTCCTCCAGTCTTCTCTCAGGATTTTAGGCAGGTGCTCCCATGCATCTGGTGTGAGTTTCCAAGGTCTGAGATTCCAACCGTGGTCGACTACATTGGAGTCCGTGCATGTGGGAGTCCAGCGACGTAACCATTATGCCATCTGCTGATAGTTTAAATGTGCTTTCACAAAGAATAATGCAGTCCTCATCTAAGTTTTTGGGTTGCCATTAAAGTTTCTTGGTATTGGTTGAGTCTTCCTGAAGCCAAGATTATTTTCATTATGTCCAGAAATAAAATTATTTTCTATTGCTGGGCTGAACAATAGTAGAGATAAAACAGTATTGCCTAGAGATTTAAATCCTAGCAGTAGGTTTTCATATTAAATATATCAGCTATTTCCAATTGAATTATTAGTGTAGTAAAAATTGAGAAAAATATGACTTAAACTTCATATCATAACTTAGTTTTGGTTTCTTTTGTCAATAGAAAAAAATGTTTGAATTGCCAGAGGGTATGTGTGCTTTCAGAGAGAAGGTGGGAGAGGGAGAAAGCATACCCCCAGGGGCATGGTCATGCCGAAATCCTTTTTCCTCCATTCTCCATCCTGTAGGGATTTTGGACACATGTGCCCATGCACCTGGCATGTTTTTCAAGTTACCAGGGCTGAGATGTAAACCCTGACAAGCCATAAGAGATGTGGCTCCCTTAATCACTAGGCTACAGGTAGATTTTCAGCAGAAAATTTTAAGCAGTCCACAGGTAGTCTCCTCAGAGAGAAGCCATCCAACATGTTGAGTTACATGAAAGAGCAATTGTGTGCACATTGAAGCCTTTTGTGTATTTATTTTGGTGTGTGTGTGTGTGTGTATGCACGTGCATGTGCATGTAAGAGGAGATTTGGTACATACATGTTACAGAGGAAGAATTTTTCCATGTAGTGCATTTGAAGCCTACTCTACAGCAGGACAAGATGGTAAAGAAAAAGACACTCGATAAAGCTGAAAGGCAGTTTAGGATGGAGTGACTGCAGTACAATAATTTTATGATTTGTTGAGCGATTGAGGGCATTTAAAGGTCAGCATTCTTGATTCAAAATGTAGTTTATCTGGCTCTTTAGATACTTTATGGAGAGAATACATTGAATCCAAATTGCAGATTGAAAGGTAGAGAGTGTAAGGTTTGGAGTATTGCAGTGATTGTAGGGAATGGTGGTGTCTGTGCAGTGTCTGTCATCTTCATGGCACCTCACTTGGAGAAAGGGTCCTTTGAGAGTCCCTGCTGACCTCCCCACCCAGTGGCTCTGGCAGCTAGAGAAGAATGGATTGATGATACTGCAGAGAGCGAGCTGGTGGTCTAGGCCCTGCTCGTCTGTCAGGCACATTCATTTCTTCAGCTTAAAATAGAAATAAAATGAAATGAGATGCATGAATATTTTTAAAACCTTGTACATTAAAAGTATATTTCTTTTTAATGATAATAATAATAGCTTTGTCTCTGTTAGGATTTAGATGAAAACTAGGTACTACTTACCCTTTAAATGCAGATTCTTTTTAAAAGTGTTTTAAGATTTAAGTGTTTTATTTAATTATGAATAAATTATAATTTACCATGCAGTGTTTCATGATTTATGATTTATGACAGCTCTAATTGTTTAGAAATGCCAGTCCTAGTACGGAACAAGTGTTTAAATTTTACAGAATTCTTGCACTTGAAGTAGAGTATAGTGGGTTTTGAATAAAGCTTATTTACTATCACAATTAGTGTTCCATATGGTATCTCTTATATTGTTGTAATGCTACTAGAAACATTGAGGCCAGCAGATGGTGTAATGGTTATGTTGCTGGACTCTCATGTAGTCAACCACTGTTTGAGTCCAAGATCCGGTGGCTTAACACTCATGCTGGGCATGTGTGCCTGCATGCCAAAGATCCCGAGAGGAAAATGGAGGAGAAGGGATTGCTCTGTTGCCAACCCCCCGGGGGCTGATTTCTGGGTTTCTGTGTTTCTCTGTCTCTCCAGTGTGCACACGTGTCCTATAGCAAAAATCTTTCTTAAAAAAAAAAAAAATAGAAAGGAAGAAGCACAGTCATATCCAACAGGCCTGGGCGTAATAAATGAAGATTAGAGTGAGATAGAAAAAACAAGTTTTTGTTCTTCCATGTAAGCTGGTCGAATCCGTGGGATGTCGCCCACTAGAGGAATATTGCTGGATTAACTCAGTTACATAAGCACGTACTGAATACTCGTCCGTTGCAGGCCTGGCATCTAACTGATACACATTCCTGTGCCTGAAGAATTAAAAAATTCATGTGCATTTCCAAGAGAAAGAAACTGTTAATCTTGGTCTATAACATTTAAATGCTCTTTTTATAAATTACAAGTTGTATCCTGGTGTTTTTGTGGGGATAAATTTTTTTAAGTGATCTATCTATGGGATTCCTCTAACAGCTGAAACACTTGCCTACTAAATCAATTTCTCTTGGGAGATTTCAGAAGCTAAGAATACTGTCAGCTGCATAGGCACTCTGAGGTTAAATTAATTCTGTGCTTCAAGGGCTAGCTAGAAGCAAACAAAAAGAGCTAGAGAAGGAGTTACTTTCTTTGACATTTGACAAAGACTTGTAAGTTCTTTTTAAATGGAGAATTTGTGAAGCTTTATGGAACATTTCTGTCATTTTTCTCTGTTATTGTCACATCTGCGTCAAATGACACTACACTAGGAAAGAATCTAAATACTGCAAATGAATAACAGCATAAACTAATAGCTCTTTTGGTTTTTCACGTCTTTTTTAATGTTTTATATTGTACAGTTTATATTATTTGTGATCTGTCATTGGACTGGGCTTTTGCCAATGGCTGTAAATTTTAAACATGTTGTGAAATTATTTCAGTAAAACAAAGTACAGTCATGTGCTTACCGCAGTTTTGGTCAAACGGGAAGGCGTCTGTGACGGTGGCCCCGTAAGGAGCACGTGGGCTGTGGCACTAGCCTAAGTGTGCAGCCGGCTCCGTCAGCTCGGATTGTACAGGTACACTCCACAGTGTTCGCTGGGTGCAGTTGCCTCAAGGTGCATTTCTCAGAATGTTTTCTGAGTGGCACTTAACCAAGTATGAGTTTTATATATTACAAAAGTAAATATTAATAAAATGAATGATCGTGTACCAACCTCCCTATCGATAGATTGAGAAATAGTAATTTGGTAGAACCTTTTTTCCTCTCAGTTTTCCTGGATTTTAGTTTTGTTCTATTTTATTTATTTATTTATTATTATTTTTTGGAGAGGTTTTTGCTATAGGGCACGTGCACTCGCCAGACAGACAGAAAGATAGAAAGCGAGAAATCATCCCCCAGGGGGGATGGCCACGCCACAATCCCTTCTCCTTCATTCTCCTCTGGGGATCTTGGGCACACACGCACACGCGCCCAGCATGAGTTTTAAGCCACCGGGTCCGGGACGCGAACCACGGTCGACTACATGGGAGTCCAGCGACATAGCCATTATGCTAACTACTGGTCCCTGTTCTATTTTATTATGAGATTTTTTTGTTGCATGACTTACTTCTGCCACATGTTTTTTTCATCAGGTCTGGAAGTGGACAATACTAGTGAACTTCCCAGTCACTGTTTTTAACACATTTTCCCAGCCTCGTAATTTCTGATAGTTGGATTTGTTTTCACTTTCCATGTTCTGGTAAAAGTAATTTGGAGGGCTAGCAGGTGGCATGGGTGTTGGGGTGGCTAGATCTCACATGGCCTGCTGTGTGGTTCAAGTCCTGGACACAGGGTCTTGAAAGTCACTCTGGTACATGTGCATGCATGCCCAAAATCCTGAGAAGAGTGTCCATTCCCTGTGGGGTGTGGTGTCCCCCCCATCTCTCTCTAGCAAATGCCCTTGCTCTATAACAAACTGAAAAATAAAAAGAATATATGGTTACAGAAGACTCAGGCTGGATATATGAAACCCAAAGTTAAGAAAGGTTAAGGTTAAGGTAAGGAATTTCCATGGAAATTGCCTACTCTCGTTGCATATTTTATGTCTATAAGTCATAAACTCTTAACTAACCCATTTATGTTTACATATGAAGATATACTTGATGTTCAACAGAAAGGTTTTTCTAGTTTCATAGAAAAGATTTGTTATTATCGTGTTGGTCATTAGCTGTTCATGGGGGGGAAAAATTATACCAAGTATCCTATAGCAGCCATAGTTACTGTCATTATTATATTTAGATTTGAAGTGTTTATAAGAACCAAACTTAACTTCTCTAGTATCAGATTTATCTGACACACATTTACAATATCTGATAGATTTATGTAGCTAGATAGATGTAAATATAGATGAAAACGCTATATTAGAGTAGTTCTAGTTTCACAGCAAAAATTGAGTGAAAATACAGTGTCTAAAGCCCCCCACCCTACCCAATGTAGTGTCTCCTTCCCATCGACCTCTCCCCCATTCACTGAGATGGAATATTTATTACAACTCAAATATCATCATCACTCAGATCCCATAGTTTCCATTAGGTTTCATTGTTGGTATTTTGCTTTCTACGGATCTGGACAAATGTATGTTGACAAGTATTCATCATTATAGTATACAGAATAGTGTCACTACCCTTAAAACCCTTTGTGCTCTGCCTATTCTGTGTTCTGTCCCAACCTCTGGGAACCACTGATCTTGTTTTTGTTTTGTTTTCTTTTTTTTTGAGAGGTTTTGCTATAGGATGTGTGTGCTTGCCAGAAAGACAGAGAGAGACAGAAAGCCAGGAAATTACCCCCCACAGGGGGGATGGCTATGCCGCAATCTATTCTCCTCTCGGGATCTTGGGCGCACACGTGCCCAGTGTGAGTTTAAGCTGCCGGGTCTGGGACTCCATCCACGGTCAACTACATGGAAATCCAGCGAAGTAGCCATTACGCCATCTGCTGGTCCCATGCCTGGCATGGTTTTCAAGCCACCAGATATAGGACTTAAACCACAGAGTCAGCCATGTGGAATCCACCACGCCATCTGGCTGGCCTGCCACTGATCTTTTTACCGCATAGTTTTGCCTTTTCCATAATGTCATGTGGTTGGACTCATGTAGTGATGTTAAGTTTTTTTTTTTTGCATGCATTCATGCACTCCCTGAAGTGAGACAGAGATAGAAAGTAAGTGACAAAGCACCTCCCATGGGGCATAGCCATACCACAATCCCTTCTTCTTCATTCTCCTCTTAGGGTTTTTGGGCACACACATGCATGTGCCTGGTGTGTTTTTCAAGCTGCCTGGCCTGAGACTTGAACCATGCAGTTGATCATGTGTGATCTAGCTGATTTAAAGACCACTATGCCACTGGTGGCCTGTGATGGTAAATTTTCATCTCTGACATTCAGTTCATGTCAAAAGAGGGGAAGATTCATACACTGAGAGTTTTCTTTCCAAAGCTTCATTTGACAGCATTTTCAATAATAAAATTAACAACTCCTTTAGAATCCTATATTCAGCATTATTACTAAAACATAAAAGCAGATTTTTAACTACGACCATAGGACTGTAAATTCATTCCTCTGTGTACTTCCAAGTTAATTATGGGCATTGAAAGATAAGTGCTGAAACCGGATTTTGATTACTTTCTCCACCCTCCATTTCCAAATGGAGTAAAGTGGGGTCAAGTAGTCTCATGAGCTCTAAGCCCCTCTCCAAAGCCTTGTCTGGCAGCAGGCCTGACAATGCCCAGGGCATGAGCACACGGTGTCTAGCTTAGGCTCCTTAGTCATCTCTGTGCACGTGCTGCCGGCTTTGCTGCTGGGTTTTGGCCAGCGTGGCCATGGAGCAGGGCCAAGGTATTATGAAAAAGCACTAGGTTAGGTTTCAGTTCTCTGTGTTTAGACTGAAAGATTTAGTTGCCAATTGTCATCAGCCATATTTCTCATACGTTGCCTGATGCGTTATTTGTGTTGGTATCCAGCAGTAACCAGCAGGCTTTTGAGAAGTACATAGTCTTTACTTTGCATTGCCATCCGTTGAGCAGGGGCTCTTACAGTCTAACTGTGGTTTTCTGTTTTGTCTAATATCAGGGCTTTATAGGAGGGATTGTTATAAAGATGTTTGAATAATAGGCATGTGGGCCAGCCAGATGGTATGGTAGTTAAGTTGGCTAGATCCCACATGGCATGGTTTGAGTCCCTGACCTGGAGGCTTGATAAACAAGCCAGGCATGTGTGCATACGTGCACAAAATCCCAAGAGGAGAGTGAGGAGAAGAGATTGCAGTGTGACCATTCCCCTTGGGGGATGCCTTCTCACTTCTCGGTCTCTCTCTGGTGAGAGCATATGCCTTATAGAAAACTAAAAAAAAAAAAAAAAGATAGGCTGTAAAACTTTTTAGTTAAACTTTTTATATGTGAGTAATTAAACTGTGGTAACACATTAGGTATGTACTAAAAAAATATATCTTAGAAAATGTCCTGCCTTTTTTCTTTTTTGAGCCTGTGTAGGTCAGAGGATGCTATTTCTCAGTTCCTCTTAAGATATGTTACCAGTCTGTTTGTTTTGGCAAGATAAACTGTTAAGACTTAACAAATGCACATACTTTGTTAAGTATATAAACAGGCCACAGATGTTTCTATGGGAAGAAAGTATTTTATTCATCTCAGTATTCCAGTGCTTGGCTCTTAGCATTCAGTAACTTTACGTTGAAGAAATAAAACCACCTTCTCCTGCTGGTAATAAATTGAGCACTGTGCTGGGGCATTTTAGCTCTGTGTTTGAACACTTTATATATATATATATATATATATATAAAGTCTCCTGTTCTTCCACCCTCAAAACCATCAGAGATAATTTCACAATGTTGTATATAACATGTATGTAGTTCTAAAACATGATAAAATGACCATATGTGAACCCATGACCCAATTCAACAGCCTTACCAGTATATGGTTGATATTACTGGTGTGCTTATCCCACTTCCTCAGTTCCTCCCTCATTGTTGTGCCCGTGCTTTGAACTTTTTAATCATACAAGAGATCCTCAAAAAGTTAAAGAAAAATGGAATTAAGGTTTGTGTTTATGGGGGCTAGCAGGTGGCATGGTGGTTAAAGGTACTGGACTCCCACGTGGCTGGCCGCAGTTCAAAACCTCTTTGTATGTGTACATAGAAAATGCATACTAAGAAAAAAATATGTATGGATTTCCATTTATTTGTGTGTGTGTGTGTGTATGTGGAGAGGTTTTTGCTATAGGGCATGTGTGCTCAGTAGAAAGTCAGAGACAGAGAGACAGAAAGCGAGAAATCACCCCCCCAGGGGGGCTGGCCACACCACAGTCCCTTCTCCTCCATTCTCCTCTCGAGATTTTGGGCACGCATGTATGCTCCTGGAGTGAGTTTAAGCCACCAGGTCCGGGACTCAAACTACAGTTGACTATATGGAAATCCAGCAACAGCCATTACACTAACTGCTGGTCCTGGATTTCAGATTTTTTTATACCAACATAAACTCGCAACTTAAAAAAAAAAAATTATTTTATTTATTTATTTTAATTTGACGAGAAAGGGGCAGAGTGAGAGAAAGTAAAAAAGCAAGACCAGCCAGGTCTGGGACTCGAACTGCTGTTGACTGTGTGAAGTCAAGCCCAGCACCTTAGCCACATCACCACATGCTGGGCTCTGTGGCTCTTTTTTACTTTATGGTATCTTTTTTCAAATTTGGCATAATTTAAAATTTACAGAAAAGTTATACTAAAGAGAGTTTTTATACCTTTTACCCAGTTTTCTTCAAATATTACCATTTTTATAACCATTGTACATGTATCAAAACTAAGAAATCAATATTGGTATTATTAGTAACTAATATACAGGCTTTACTTGCGTTTCACCAATTTCCTCTGTAAAGGTCCTCTTTCTGTTTCAGGACTACTTAACCCTGGATACCAACATCATATTTCTAAAAAATTGCCAGTGTGTGTTTGTGCTCACTAGAGAGAGAAAACACCCCTCGAATAGGTCATGGTTGTACCTTCTCCTTTACCTCTCCATCCTGTTGGGATTTGGGGAACTCCTGCACCCGGCATGATTTTCAAGCTGCGGGGACTGAGATTTGAACTGTGGTAGGCCATGGGGATCTTGCTTTTAACCACTAGGCACAGGCCAGCCCAGACTTCCTGGTATCTTTTGATGAACAAGTGTTCATAGTGTTATTGTAATTGAAATTATCATTGTTACTTTTATGATTCATAATTTTGGTTCCCTGTTTAAAACCTGCCCTTTCTCTGTTTTCTTCTAAAGGCTTCACAATTAGCCTTTAAAAGCGAGAAATCATTCCCCCACCCCCACCCCCGGGGGTAGGGCCATGCTCTAATCCCTTCTCCAGTCTCCTCTCAGGATTTTGGGTATTCATGTGCCCAACCTGAGTTTTAAGCCACTGGGTCTGGAACTTGAACCACAATCAACCATGTGGGAGTCCAGCAATGTAACCATTACACCAGATACTGGTCCCTATTCTTTTTTCTTTTTTTTAAGAGAGATTTTTGCTATAAGGTGCACGTGCTTGCCAGAGAGACAGAGAAGGACAGAGAGACAGAAAGCAAGAAGCCACACCCCACCACAGGGATGGGGGGTGGGGGGAGGGGAGGATGTGTGTGGCCACACTGCAATCCCTTCTCCGTTCTCTTCTTGGGGCTTGGTCATCCACGCACCACCCCCCTTGTGAGTTTTAAGCTACCAGGTCCAAGACTCAGACTGTGGTCATATACACGGGAGTCCAGGACTCAGACTGTGGTCATATACACGGGAGTGAGCAACATAACCATTACTCCATCTGCTGGTTCCCATTCATTCATTTTTATTTGCCAGATGGTGCATGCTCTCACCAAAGACAGAAAGGGAGAAAGAACGCCTCATTGGGGCATTGTCACTCTGCAATCCCGTCTCCATTTCTCCATCCCATTAGTGTCTGGGGGCATACCAGCACATGCAGCAAGGTATTCAAACTACCAGAACTGGGATTCAAACTGTATGATCAGCCATACTTTCTTAACTAGCAGGCACTGCGCCCTATATTTGACTGTTTATTATTTCCATATAATTTTTGTCAGTTCATCAAAGATTCTTTTGTTTATGGAGAGTGAACATCTCTGCCATATTAACTTTCTTTATAAATGTATTATTACTAATTTAAGTCTCGATGTCTTTCAGTAAAGGGACAAGTTTTTCCTAAGTGCCTTAGAGTTTTTATTGCTATTGCAAATAGTATCCTTTTTTTTTTTTTTTTTTTAAGTTTTGCCAGAAGACCTGTGCGCTTGCTGGAGAGGGTGAAAAAGCCTCCCCCATGGGAATGGTCATGCTGGAATTCTTTCTCTTCCATTTCTTCCTCTTTTGGGGATCTTGGGGTGCGCGTGCACATGCGCACGCACATGCCTGGAGTGAGTTTAGTCTGGAACTCGAACCGTGGTCAACTACATGGGAGTCCAGTAACATAGCCATTACACCAACTGCTGGTCTCCAATAGTACTTTTTAAAAAATAATAAAATTCATGTTTTGGGACCAGCAGTTAGCTTGGTGGTTAAGGGCGTTGGACACTCATGTGGCCGACTGTGGTTCGAATCCCATATCTGGCAGCTTGCTTTCTCACTCACTATCACTCTATCCCTCTCTGGTCAAATGAAAAATACATAAATAAATATAAATAAAGTTAAATAAAATAATTCTTTTTAAAAAACCCTCATTTTTAATTTTGTTGTTGGCATGGCAGTTAGTATTTGTGTATTGAGCTGTTTACTAACTTTTCAAACTTCTTAGTGATCTTGACAATTAAGACTTTGTTTTTTATGGATAATCATATCATCTGTGAATGACAGTTTAGCCTTTTTTTATTTTGTTGCAGGGTGTGTGTGATTGCCAGAGAGACAGAGAGATAGAGAGAAGGAAAGTGAGAAGTCAGAGAAATCACCCCCAAGGGGTTATGGCCACAATGCAATTCCTGCTCTGTTCTTCTCTGGGGATTTTAAGCATGAACACACAGGAGCCTGGTGTGTTTTTCAAGCTGATCCAGGACTCCAGCTTCACAGTAGACCATATGGGATCCAGTTGCCTTAACCCGTGCATCACCTGCTTACCCTTGCTTCTTCTTTGTCTACAATTTGTGTTTCTTACTTTCTCTTATTGTACGTGTTAAATACAGTGGTAATAGAAGATATCTTTCTGGTTCATAATTATGAATAATGTTTGATGTTGGTTGTTGAGCTATCCTTGTCAAAGTTGCTAATACTCTTTTAAGAAAACGTGAATGAGTATTGAATTGTAAATAATTATCTGCTTCATCTGTTAATGTGATAAATTGCAGGTATAGATTTTTCTAATGATAAAATTTACCTGGCCTATCTGAGTTAAATCCAACCTTATCTTAATGTATCATTTTTTAATGCGTTTTAGAATTCATTTGGAATCAGTTATATCAGCCTCATGTATTAGTCCTCCAGCTCGATCTCTTTTCCTTTTCTCTGGATTAGTTTGTGTGAGATGGTTTGTTTTTGTTTTGTTTTGGTTCTTGCTAGTTCCGTACCTTTCCCTTGTAAATCTACTGAGACAAGCATTGTCTTTTGGGGAAAAACGTAAGCTAATTAAAAATTTTAAATGATTAGTTATAGGAGTATTCAGGGTGTTTTTTTTTGGTCTTTGTTTTCCTTGGTCCAATTTGTGAAATTACAGTTTCCTGAACATTCCTCTATTTCTTGTAAGTTGTGAAAATTTTATTTTTACATTGTTCTTCACATTTATAATTTCAGTTTTCTTATTAATATTTCATAATGCAATTTTAATGTAAAATTGGTATGATTAGAGAAAGCAATTCAAACAAACCTAAAAGTATCCCAAAATCCCATCACCTGTCATACATAATCATACCATTTTAGTGACCATCTTTATTAGCATCCCCTCATTATGGAAATTTATACTTACTAATGATTTTTAGAAATTTTTGAAAAATTAAAAAATTAGAAATAAACTGAATTATGTTTATTTTACTTTCTGAAATTTACTATTAGTGCTTTGCTGCATTTTTTTTTTTACCAGATTTTAAAGTATAAATTATACTTAAATAGGGGCCAGCAGGTAGCAAGATGATTAAGGTACTGGGCTCCCACATGAGCAACTATGATTTGAGTCTCGGATCTGGTGGCTTACTTTCTCACTCCCCTCCCCCCTTTTCCTCTCTGTCTCTCTCTGGTGAGTGTATGTACCCTGTAGCAAATTTTAAAATGATAATAATGATAAGTAAAATTAAATAATTCTTTTAAAAATTACTTCTAAGTAAATAGAGTCATTGCTTTATATTAATACTATTACAAGCATTTTCTTATGTCATTAATTACTGTTAGAAATCATGATTTTTAATGTAAAACAGTAAAGAAGTGGTTTTTCTTTTTTTTCTTTTATTTTTTTCCCTGTAGAGTGTTTGCACTCACCAGAGACAGAGAGAGAGGGAAAGTGAGCAAGCATCCCCCAGGGCAGTTGGCCATAGAACAGTCCATTCTCCATTCTCTCCTCGGGATTTGGGGCACTCACACATAATCTGCCTGGCGTAGTTTTTAAGCCGCTCGGTCTAGGACTTGAACCAAGTAATCGTCCATGTGGAATCATGCTTCTGTTCCCTCAAATTCTCCATCACATCACAATCCTGAGTATGCCTTAACCATCACTCCACCTGTTGACCCTCAGACTTAGTTTTAACTGACAATATTGAAGATAATTTTTCTCAAACATGGTTCTACCCACAGTACAGTATTTAAGCACTATGCAAAGGAAGCCAGATCCCATGATTGGCCAGGGTTGGAGTCCCTCCATTACACCTTAAAAAAAAATGACAGATGGGGACCAGCAGTTAGCATAATGGCTATGTCGCTGAACTCCCATGTAGCTGGCTGCGGTTCGAGGCCTGGACTTGGTGGCTTAAACTCACGCTGGGCGCGTGTGCATGTGTGCGTGCCCAAGATCCCAAGAGGAGAATGAAGGAGAAGGGATTGCGGCGTGGCCATCCCCCTTGGGGGGTGATTTCTCGCCTTCTATCTCTCTGTCTCTGTGTGTCTTTCTGGCAAGCACACAAGCCCTATAGCAAACCCCCCCCCACACACACAAAAAAATGACAGATGTGTGCATGCCCAGGATTGTGATGGGATGGAGAATTGGAGGAAATTGGAGCATGACCAAGCCCTGTTAGGCAATGCATTCCTTCTCTTTTCCTCACTCTTTATTGCTCTTTCTCACTTGTACACACACATGCTCTTTAGCACTTAAATTTTTTTCCTTTGAAACTTAATAATTAATGAGCAAACAATTTATTTTTCCTCCTCCTTCTCTTCTTCTTCTTTTTTTTTTTTTTTTCTTTTTTGGTTTGCTACAGGGTGTGTGTGCTTGCAGGAGAGAGAGATCTCAAGGGAGATGGCCATACCGCAATCCCTTCTCCTCCTGTCTTCTCTCAGGATTTCGGGCACACACTTCCATGCGCCCGCTGTGATTTTGAAACTGCTCAGTCTAGGAATTGAACAGCACACTTGGTCATGTGGGATCCAGTACCTTAACATCCATGCTACCTGCTGCTGGCCTGAAGCTTTTGAGTTTTAAGTAATTCTGTTTTGCATTTTTTGCTGTGCTTTTGAAGTCATATCCAGAAAGTCATCGTTAGCCAATGTCATAGAACTTTTCCTGTGTGTTTCCTAATAGTAGGGGTTTTTTTTGTTTGTTTGTTTGTTTTGGCGGGGGGAGGTTTTTTGCTATAGGGTGCGTGCGCTCACCAGAGAGACAGAAAGCGAGAAATCA
>NW_006160154.1:635681-657423 GCF_000334495.1 Tupaia belangeri chinensis | reverse complement strand
CGCGTGCGCTCGCCAGACAGACAGAGAGAGACAGAGAGACAGAAAGCGAGAAATCACCCCCCAGGGGGGATGGCCACGCCGCAATGCCTTCTCCTCCATTCTCCTCTCAGGATCTTGGGCATGAACGCACACGGGCCCAGTGTGAGTTAAGTCACCGGGTCCGGGACGCGAACAGCGGTCGACTACATGGGAGTCCAGCAACACAGCCATTATGCTAACTGCTGGTCCCGCCCCTAATAGTAGTTTTATAGTTTTGGATCTTACACAGTATATTTCTAAGGACAGTCGTTCTGTAAGAAAAACTTCATCACCGTATATTTTGTAGCAAGAGTTTGGATCTTCTCATTTTGCTAAAAGGATGTTGCCAATATTATTTCATCTTTTTGATGTTCCTGTGACAGATTTATGTATTGCAAATTGTGATTGTACCAATGCTAAAAGCATTATACAAAGGAGCCTGGAAGGAAATGAATGATGTAGAAATGAAAACAAAATTCATCGGGTTGAGCATATTCACTGATTTTTATAAATCTAAATGAGTATGCTATTGAATTTATGGAGTCAAGAACATGATTCAGTACTACCAGCTAGCAAAAAAATCATAATGAATTTTGATGCTGCATGAACAAAAAGAACCAGAATGAATAAAGTACAGACTTTAGAAGTACAGTTGATTCTCATCATTTGCACATTCCATTTTGTGAGTTCCATTTCTTGCTGAAATTTGCGCAACTTCAAATGACCGCTCATGGCACTTTCGTGATCATTTGCACACGTGTAAAAATTGGAGTCACCCGTTTGTGCATAGTTCCCGTAAGCATCACCCATAAGGTGATGCTTTCTCTTCTTGTTCTTGTTCTCCCTTCCTTTTCAGTCTGTGTCAGTGCCATGTTTTTCACATTTTCATGCTTTGTGGTGCATTCTAAGTTCTTGTCACAAATAATTGAAGTTCTTCCTGAGCAGGGGCTGGATGGTTTCACTGTTTAAAATGCAGCATCCGAGTGATGCCAGAGTTCCCTGAGCATAGGAAGGCTATGATGTGTTTATGGAGAAAATCCAAATATCAGAGAGGCTTCCTTCAGGCATGAGTTATGATACTGTTGGCTGGGTTTCAACACAAGGGAATCAACGATATATATTAAATAAGTGTCTGTAAATAGACACACACATGAAACAAGGCTCTATATTGATTGATTCACCTGAATGTGGTGAAAAATGTAAGGCCATATGTTTGTGTCTAAACCTGTATTTCTCTTAGGAGCAGTGGTTTAGTATTTGCTAATTCAGTATTTGTAGCAACTTTAAAGAACATTGATTCCACAAATTACAAAGAATTGACTGTATATATAAGTGAATATGTTTCAGCTAGCTATATTCAAAAATGCTTGCCCATTTTTGGCATCTGTGGTTTCAAGGCGGAATAGGAGATAAAAGTTTAGGTTTCCTATGTTTACATTGTTATTAAGATTATCTACTGAAGTTTTTTTTTTTTTTTTTTTTTCGCAAATGACTTACAAATTTAAAAAAACTTGAAAACATTCAGTGGACCCACATAATGACTATTGTGGGGGGAGGGGTGGTTATTATTACAGGTTCATAAAAACCAAAGGCATAAAAAAGCCCTGGCAGTGGAAGCAGTTCACCTGGGCATTTCCATCTTGTGACTTGGTGCAAGTATGGTGGCGATCTGCATGGGAAATCATCCACAACAGATCCTTTATCGTTTTTCTTTTATGGGTCATTGATAAATTGCTGGAATAATAGTTTGAGAGGCTGTTTGCCAATAAAAGTTCCCAAGTTGTATATTTCCTGGTTTGCATTAAAAACCAGGAAAACAAGTTGTTGGCTGGACCTGCAGAACTTTCGTGGTCTTGGGTTGCCGAACTACTGATGTTAGTGATTGTGGGCTGCATTAACACCTTTTGTGGAATGAGTATGTGGTTCAGAGGTTACTGTTTCATTTGTAGCAAATTACTTATGATAGATACTACTGTCGAAATGGACCCTGAAATGTGTGCTTTCTCTATGGTCCTTAGAGTAATGTCTGTGGTTTTTTTTGTTTGGTTTGTTTGGTTTGCTTTTCACTCCTCTTCACTGAACTGAGCTCGAAAGCGTGACTCACTCACCAGGGCTTCCTTTGCACTGAGCACAGTGCGTGACACTTCCTCAGGTCTCGGAGTTTGAAAAATGTGATCCAGTAAATTGGTGGGATGAAGAAATTAATAACACAGATTAAATGATGTATTCAGGTTACTCATCAGTGGGAAAAATAGGATAAAGACTAATTAGAGAGTGAGATGAACTAGTCTGGGTGTAGAATCTTCCTCCTCAGTATGACAGAACACTCCACCTCGAAATTCTTTTAGGACACAAGCTGTGCGTGATATACTTAACACCCAGGCCAATTGAGTGGTTAGTCTCCTTCCAAACCACATTGCTTGCTGTCTCCACATCGCTTGCTTCCCCACCCCCATCTTTGCCCTCTTTGGCTCCTGGGTGCCACATGTTCCTGCCTCGGCACTGTCCTTGGGCTCCTGTGCAGGCCAGATCCTGTCCTTATTCTTTTATCAGCACCTCCTTGTAGGAGAGTCTTTCTGGAATGTTTCGCACCTTTGAAAATAAGTATTTAAGCAGATATATGCTCATAATGCCCAAATTTGCTTCCCTGCCCTGATCCCCTCTTTTCTAAACCATATATATACTTTTTCCATTTGTTTATTGAACATTCCCATTTGGATTCCTTGTTTGCGTCTCAAAGTTACATGTCCAAAGAGAACTCTTTCCTTCCATATACATGTCACCTCACATTGCCCTTTCCATTCCAGTCTTCTGCATCTTAGGAACCAGATCACCACCTTCCCAGCTGCTCAGAATTAAAAGCCAGTGCCACCCTTGTCTTCAGTCCTGTTTTAGGTTAAATGTCCAGTTCCTTTAGTGTATCCTGATAGCCCTTCCACCATAATCTGTACCTATTCTGGCCACTTGGCAGTGTCTCCACCCTGGCCCCTACCAGCCCCACTGCACGGTGTAGGCAGCATGCTCTTCTTTTAAAGAGCTGTATCCTCTAGCGTCATCTCTGCTTAAAGCGTTGTAGTGGCTTCTTGCTGCAATTCAAAGAAAACCCAGCCACCTGGCTGCAGCCTCGGGGACCCTCTGGTCTGTTCCTCCCCTGCTCCTCCCCTTCCTTACCTCGTGTCAACTCCAAGTACACTGGCACTCCCTCTGTGGTGTAAATGGGTCATACTTATTCCTGCCACCTGGCCTTTGCAGCTTTTAAAGGGAGAGTGGCAATTAGTGAATACTGGCGCTGTTCAAAGAGATTTTAGACTGCAGGTTAATCTGCCCCATAGCCCGGTGATATGTACTATCTCCCTTACCCTTTGCTACTAAGGTTTCTTCCTTATTTCTCAGTGGTTTAGCTTTGATATAAAACTTTAATTCAGTTATAGTGGCTAACTGAACAACAAAATTAAGGACAACAAGCTAAATCATTTCACCAAGACTGTAGTCAAGTGTGAATGTAGCATTCTGGTCTTATTAATTAGGACCCACATACAGATATATGGTGTGTTCATGGAGACCCCCAGTTTAGCTAGTTCAGAGATTTGGGCAAGGAAAGACCTGCCTTCCCAAATCTCACCTAACTTGTCTTCTTTTCTTTTTTTCTTTCTTTCTTTCTTTTTTTTTTAAAGAGAGATTTTTGCTATAGGGCACATGTGCTCTCCAGAGATACAGAGAGACAGAAAGCAAGAAATCATGCCCCCCTCCCCAGAGCATGGCCACACCACAATCTCTTCTCCATTTTGGGTATGCATGCATATGCGCCCAGCATGAGTTTCTTTTAAACTACCAGGTCCAGGATTCAAACTATGTGTCAGACTATGTGAGAGTCCAGCAGTGTAACCATTATTCCACCTGCTGGTCCCATTTGTCTCCTTTCCTAAGTTTTCCCCATGTTTCCTTTGTAAGAGGAAAAAAATAACTAATGACAATAACCAAAAAAGGAGAAAACTATTAATTTCCACATATACACAGTGTTTGTGACTATTAAACTTTGCGTTTTTCTCTAATGAAGGGACACTTTTTATTTATTTATTTTTTAATTGCCATAGGATACATGCATTCACCAAAGAGACAGAAAGACAGAGGGAGAAAACAGTTCCCCGTGGGGCATGGTCACACTACAGTCCCTTCTCCATCTCTCTATCCTGTGGAGATTTGGGGCATGCAGACACATGCACTTAGGCCTGGCATATTTTTCAAGCCTACAGACCCAGGATTTCAATTGTGATTGACCGTATGAGATCTAGCTCCCTTAGCCACTGGGCCATGGGGTTGGCCCTCGATATTTTTCTAATATTATAAATACTGAGTCCATAAATACTAAGGTTTTTAGAATATACTTAATAGTTTTTTTTTTACATGGAATTTGCTTTTCTTCTTACTAAATATGTTAGTTCTTAAGGAGCACCTCTGAAGTTTCCCCCACATATTTGTAAATATGCTTATTAGGTCAATTTGTTTTGGCATTCTTCCTTTTCTCTAAAATTATTTGAGAGTAAATAGGAAATGCACATTTTATCTTATCATTCTAACAATTTTCTTCTTGATGAGAGAAAAATATTAATATTGCTTTTATTTGAGAAATACATGTTAACATAAAACTCTGAACAGGTAATCTTTTTTAAAAAAAATTTATTTATTTAATTTTGTAATTAATATTATCATTGTTAATTTGACCAGAGAGAAATAGAAAAATTGAGAAAGCTAGTTACCAGGTCTGGGACTTGAACCATGGTCAGCATCTTAACCACCGTGCCACCTGCCAGCCCCATGAACAGCTAATCTTCTAATATAAACATTGAATTTCAGATTGCCTAACAATTATTTAGGTTAATATTAGAAAGATTTTAGAAAACTTAACAAAAATAATAATTAGGAAACTTTGTTAATGAAAAAAACATATAAAACTTAATATGCATAGCCATGTGACTTATAACAATGCTAATTTATTTCTCTGGACATCTGTTTTATACATGTTCTTTATTTTAGCTTGATAAAGATGACATGGTATACATGGAAGCATATGATAAGTTGCTGGAGTCCTGGCTAACTTTGGTCCAAGATGACAAACATTTCCATAAAGGTTTCTTTACCCAACATGCAGTTCAAGTTTTCAATTCCTATATTCAGTGCCACCTAGCTGCTCCAGATGGCACAAGAAATTTGGTAAGTTTTAAGCCAGATGGTAGTTAAAAATCTATTTCATCATAAACCCTGTTTTTATCATACTACACATTATATAATAAGTAGAATTTTAGCCTCCCTCAGAAGATTTGCTGAGAGCAAAAATGGTCCTCATCATCTAATTGAATTCTTGTTAGGTGGGATGTTGCTTACAGTTACCTCCTTTTCATTTACCCACCTCTGTCTTCCTAATTGTCAAGCAGTATTAATGACTTCCTGTATCCAAAAGACCATGGATCTTAAAGACATCAGATATTTTTGGTCACGGAAGTTAAATTCTCTGGTGTGGGAGGTGGGTTGTGGGTGTGCAGTTAGCTGTGTGTACCATGTGCACAGCAGGGTGACACCTCTATTTCTTTTCTGCACTTTCTCCTTCTTATGATACCTACTAGGGCTGTCGGCATATTTAGGAAGGAGTCGCTAGATAACTGTACCTGAAAGTTGGCTCTCTCCAGCTCTCCTTCCTTGTGCAGTTCTGAAAACTTGCCACAGAAATCCATTTTTATTGAACAGAGGAGTGCACTTGCTCATTGTTTATTTCTCTTGTTTGTATCAGACTGCCAATGGTGTGGCCTCTCGGGAGGAAGAAGAAATAAGTGAACTTCAAGAGGATGATCGAGACCAGTTTTCTGATCAACTAGCCAGTGTAGGAATGCTAGGAAGAATTGCTGCAGAACACTGTATACCTCTTCTGACAAGGTACACACAGTCCAAAGAAACCCCATGGAGCAATACTCTCTATTCACAATTCCCTGGAGAGCACTTAAAGTGTTTAAAGACTTTAAGCACCCCTACCCCGTGTCCCAGCACCCTGGAACAAATGGACAGAAACATACTCATGGTTGCATTCCTTGGCTTGTACATTTGGAGCCCAGGCACTACAGCATAGATGGCAGAAAGATTATGGAAAACATGGTATGAGAAATGATTTGACCCATATCAATAAAAACTTGGAATAACCAGTTTTCAAATGCCTGTTGTAAACCTTGATTGTTTGTAAAGCAGTGTTTTAATTCTATGTCATAAACAATAAGTCACAATTCCTGTAGTGCTATTTATACAGTTGTGTACTATAATATTTCTATATACATGTTTTTGTGCTAACATCTTGATTTATGTTGTGAAATATACGAAAGTTTTAAGTTTTCTGTGCCTCTGCTTACTGAACTTTATGAAGCTATTATGTTTTTCCTCTTTTAGTTTATTAGAAGAAAGAGTAACAAGACTCCATGGTCAGTTACAGCGACATCAGCAACAATTACTTGCTTCACCTGGTTCAAGCGCTATTGACAACAAAATGCTTGATGATCTCTATGAAGATATTCACTGGCTAATTTTAGTTACAGGTTGGTTGGTTGGTTCTTTATAAAATATAATTGCCAACTGAGCAGTTTAAGTCTTTAAAAAAACCTTCATATGTTAACAATGATAGTCCATACATAGGACTGGAGGAAATTTGGATCCAGTTGTGTCCTGTCACGGAGTTACAGATGCATTTTTAAAAAAATACTGACAAGAACTCAGTGCCTACTGCCCACCAGATGTTTTGTGTGGACCTCATCGTAGCCCACTGAGTTAGGTATTGTTACTGTCATTGTCAGCATCCTAATCTAATGAAGAAGCTAAGACTTCAAGAGTGTAAGAAACTAGCCCATGGTCACACTGCTACACGCTGCTATTCTGGAGCCAGAATACAAATCTAGGCAGTCTGACTTTTAGGGTTCTACTCTTTAACCACTTTATTCTTTAGTGTTTCTGTGTTTTAATAATCAGTAGAAAAATCTCAACTTTTGAAGATGCACATTCCCCAATATTGACTTCTGATACAGATAATAGCAAAATTCCTGTAAAACTTTATATATTACTGAAAATTACTAAAAGATAGATTTAAAAGCCTACATGTCACTATGGATTATAAAATTGGTGAATAGAACATTTGTCCTTTTCTGCAGTTTTGAGGGTTGTCTGGGAAATGGACAGTTTCTTCTCATCAAATTGAAATGAACAGATTAACATTTATAATTTACATCAACTTATATGATGTATATAAATCAGATAAAACTGAAAACATTTATAGTACCGTTTGATTAATGTAGATTTGTTAAGTGTTCATTTTTAATTTTTTTTAAACTGAAGGCTACCTCTTAGCTGATGATACTCAGGGAGAGACTCCGCTAATACCTCCAGAAATAATGGAATATTCCATTAAGCATTCATCTGAAGTTGACATTAATACAACACTTCAAATTTTGGGATCTCCAGGAGAAAAGGCTTCTTCCATCCCAGGGTACAACAGAACAGATTCTGTGATTAGGTAATATGAACTCTATAGCTGTGCTCTTGTAATTTATACTGTTTATAATTCTGAGTTGATGGGGAAATGACTGGAGTGATAGACACGTTGTGAATCGGAAACACAAGAAAAAGGGAAACTTGGAGAAGCCTTGAAATACGCAAGGATGGCGAGGATTCAGCGTATTTAGGCAGTGCCACTCTAGGGAGAATTGAGAATTGGCAGCTATATCCAGCACTGAAGAAAACAAATGTTAAATTATTCTGAACACAGACTTGGAAAAGCTCTGGTCTAATGTACTATGTACTTAATGCTTGTCCATCAGAAAGCAGTGCATTACAGGCACGCCCGAATGGAGGAAAGAAAGAACTTGAGGTTCTTAGAACCTAGATGAACATTAATAGTTATTTATTGTTCATAAAAGCTGAAACTATGTTTCAACAGCTTTCTGTAATTCTTACAACACGGAACTATTTATCTGGAGTATGTGAAACTCAATAGCCCTGTCAGGAGCATTATCAGACAGCAAATTCTGCAAAAAGGAATTGACTTTCTAAAATCTTCCAAATAGTAATGGAAACATATTTTGTTAATTCTTAACAGTGAGTTAAGGAGGGATAAACTGGAAAAATTATGCTCCTAAACATGAATTTGAAAGCAGTATTGTAAATTTCAATATTTTGAACTTTAAATTTGGGTTGCAAACAGAAATGTTAGTAATGATAATAAAATTGGTTTTTATCAACTGTAAAATGAATAATTCAAACAGGATGCTTGCTGTCCCATTCATTTTTTTTAATGCAAAAAATATATGAATGTCATTTAAACCTGTGCAATAAGAATCTTTTTAAAATTGAAATATTAAGTTGATATTAAAGAAATGTTTGGGAATTTATTTTCTATATTGTTGTATTTTCTTGTTTGAAATAAAATACCAATTTTCTATTGAAAAGGTTCTATATCTTCCTTTTGGGATTACTGAAAATCGATGTTTTTTTTTTCCTTTGTTTGGTTTGTGGTGAAAATTTCACAGGCACTTCATTTCAGGATACTGCATGTTGAATATTGTCATACTTCTTTACTGGGTAGTGCCTTCAAAAATAATGGAAAATTCCTTGAAATGCTTTCCTTGTATTTTGAGTGCTTTTCCTATTGTTGCTAGTCTCAGGTTTCAGTACGGAGCAAAGCATTTTGGTATTTGAGAGCACAGACTATGGAGGGTTGGGGGGGAAATTGCCATTTTTTTAAATCCATAGAATTAATATGAAACTGAATTCTATATGGGAGAAACTTGTTATTTGACTAAAGAAATAGTTTACATTTCTTGGAGAAACTATCATTTAACAAATAATTTTTGAGTACCTACTATATACCAGGTACTGTTCTAGATGTTTGGGAACAAACTATTCAAAATAGTGACCAAAACAGACAAAAGTCCCCTTCCCTCTTTAGACCTTATGCATATGCAAAATGTGCATTGTGTTAGACGACCCTTAGTGCTGTGGATAGGGGAGCAGGATTGCAGACTTCAGGGTTGTTACAGTTTTCAGTAGTGTGAGCAGAGGAGGCTTTATTTAGAAGGTGACTTGGGAGCACACTTGAGTTTGGCAGGGAAGGCCACGAAGGTCTTGGGGATGCCTGGGGAGGCCAGGAATAAGAGCATTACAAGCAATTTAAAATGCTCATGAAAGGCCCTGGGTATGTTCAAGGAACTGCAAGAATGCCCTTGTGGGTTGAACAGAGTTAGGAAAATAGAAGGAAATCAGACAAGGTTTTTAGCCCTTTGTAATATTTTTAGCTTTTGCTGGGAATGAAGTAGGGGCTGCTGTAGGGTTTTGAGCAGAAGTGTACTTACCTGTTAAAAAGGTTGCTGTGACTGCTGCATTGGATCGGAGCAGGGAGACCAGGTGTGAGGCTTGTTGCA
Source organism: Tupaia belangeri chinensis (assembly GCF_000334495.1). NCBI lineage: Eukaryota > Metazoa > Chordata > Mammalia > Scandentia > Tupaiidae > Tupaia > Tupaia belangeri. Next base: position 647,959 of record NW_006160154.1, on the reverse strand, counting down.
GTAACCCAAGAGAGAGAGGATAGTGGTCCAGATGCCAGTGATGGCTGTAGAGGCCATGAGCCATTCGATAAAGCTTTGTTGGAATTATTGTGCTGATGTTGTATGTAAATGTAAATGAAATCAGGGCTGATTTAGAAAATGTGGGGAACTGTGAGTGCTGAATGAAATATAAAATAATTTTAAATAGCATGCTTGAGAATTCAAAATAGGATTGAGATATGAATCTTGAAATAACAACAATTAAAATTTCTTTGAATTAAAAAAATTATTTCTTAGACTCCCGTTTTGCCAAGTTCTGAGGATGCAGTGACAAGTAGATAGGAGAATCTAGGTTCACATACCGGCAGAGGAGGGCTCGAGAGGGGCCCCTTGGAAGAGGTGGCATTTAAACTGACACCTGAAGGATGAGTAGGAGTTTGCCAAGTGAGAGGAATGGGAGGAGTGTTGCAGGCAGTGACAGTAGCATAGGGTGAGTATGGTTCCAAGGGAGAGCAAGTTTGGGGTGGCAGTATGTGGCAGAGGGGTGGGAGCCTGGTAAAAAGAAGAGACACGGGAAGGGGGGAAGGGACACTGTGGGTGGAGCTAGTGAGGTAAGAGTAAAAATGATGGAAAGGAATTGACGTAGGGAAGTGATCAGATCAAATTGTTTTAGAAATGTTAATCTGCTGCAGATAGATTTGTAGATGACAAGCAAATTAGAAAGCATTTTCATGTGTAGTCTTGGCATGAAGGCGCAAGGAGGCCCTTGTGTTGAGAGGCCTTTCAGAGGCAGCTTTCCAGGCCTCCACTAACTGGCTGGATATGGTACCAGGGAGAGGGCAAGGAATAGAGAAAGGTTCTCTGGACCCTCTTGGATCTGCCTGCAACGCTCTCCCTTGCTCTGTGAAAGGGACAGTTCTACGTGGTGTGGTGTGGGCCCAGTGACTGAATAAGGATGCAGTAAGCCTTCAGTCAGGGGCTTCAGTCTTTTGCTTTAAATAGCATTGAAGAGGACCTAATAAGGTCACCAGCTAAGAAACCATTAATAATAACTTCCTATGCTGGATCTAGGAAGAAGCTCTAATAATGGGTGACCCTGCTGTCTTAAAAATACTGCTTGTTCGTTTATGAGAATATGTTACCTCAGTGCTTGTATCTATTACAATGAAAATAGGAGCCAAGCACATGCAACACTAGCTCACTCCAGCTATAAGTAATATTTATTCACGGGTACTTGCAATCAGTGGGAAAAACAAACCCTGCTACATTAATCTCATTAAGTGATGCATAAAATTTTTTGTTTAATTATTTATTTAAATGTATTATGTTTTGTACAGTCGTGTACTTTTCAGTATTATAACTCAATTCAGAAGACATTTTTTTGGACCATATAGTCATATAATTATTGGTAATTTATGAAATTCATCTTTCAATATGTAGACATTTGTGTCAGAATATATATAATAATCAGTAAAATAATTGAGCATAAATGTATATTGGGATAATGTTCTTTGGGGAAATGAAACTGAAATAAAAATAAGAAAAACATGTTTACATTTCAAGTGGACAATGATAGGTAGCAGAACCCTAGGATATTTAAATTTTAAAGCATAAATTTCAAGTATAATATAATCATTTTGTTTCTAATTCTAATGGGTTGGAAATATTTTAAAACACTTAACTTTATGGGAACAATCTGGTAGCTCAACATTGTGAGATTGTTGGGGTTTTTTGTTTGTTCATTTTGTTTTTCTACCCTCTAAAATAAATTTTTTAAGTTTGAGCTCTGGTGATGAGAAGTATGTCGATAGTGAAAAGAGATTCTGGAGTAGAGCCTTGAAAAACTTCCACATTTAAAGGTCAGAAAAACAGGAGGCTGCCCTAAAGACTGAAGAACAGCAGCAGAGACGGCGCCTGCAGGGAGTGCAGGACAGGGAGGCTGAGGGAAGGAATTCCTTATGAGAAAGGGCAGAGCCACTAGTGTCAAGTCCTTCCGAGTACCCAGTCATATGAAGAACTGAAACATGTCTGTATGATTTCATCACCGTGAGTTCATTTCAGTCTTAAGAGCATTGAGGAAGGTAGCAGAAGCCACATTGTGGTGATTTAGAATTCCTGTTTTGTGGGAGGACAGGGGTTCATTAAATTAGGTTATAATGCATTCTTTCCATTGCACCCTTTGCTTCTTTGGCTTTTGGCCAAAGTCAAATAAATACCATAGCCGATATCCCTCCAGCCCTCCCGAAACAAAGACCTTTTTACTTTTATCTGCGTATCATTCATAGCCATGTGAATTATGAAGTATAGGAAAGGACAAAATATGTATACTCATGTGGGTCATATTTCTAGCAAGATTTTTATTTTAAAATGCCATTGAGAATGAAGTTTAATAGGAAATAAGAACTATCAGATTTGGAGACAAGGCTCAATCTTCCAAACATTCTAGGTAAGTCAGTTCCCAGCTCTTATGCCATGACGTGACCGTGATGTAAGAATGCAAACCCTGCCAACCAGAGGCGTTTTATGTTGTGATGCAGTGTTGAAAGAATTTGGGATGTACTCTGAACGTTTAATTTTATATTTTTCTCCATTTGCAATAAAATAAAATGTTTTTAGACAGTAATTCTGAGATCGCACATGCATTACAGCTTCAACGGAAGGATGTTTCGAACATTGACTCTCTTCCTTTCCTTTGTCTTGTCTCCAAAGATCAGAAATAATACGGAGCATTTGTCTACAACTCCTTTGGAATTTTCGAGGATAGGCTGGCCTAAATCCAATGAGTTGAGAAACAGAAAAGGACTTTTAAGGGAAAAAATATAGTTAGACAACCACTAAATAAATAAAAGAATAAATGACTTCTGTTTTATGCCTACAGACTGTTATCTGCTGTTCTAAGAGTTTCAGAAGTTGAATCTCGAGCAATAAGAGCAGATCTCACTCATCTACTAAGCCCTCAAATGGGGAAAGATATTGTTTGGTTTCTAAAACGCTGGGCAAAGACTTATCTCCTGGTGGATGAAAAGCTATATGATCAGGTCAGAATGTAAAACTGTTGTAGTTTGTATAAATTTATGATGATGTCAATCCTAGAAGCAGGAATATTTTTTGTATGTGATTTTCTCATAAAAATGTAACTGTTTAAGAGTTGTAACACTGTTCACATTGGCAAGAACTATATTACATGAATGAAAAGCTATCTTAATAGCTTTTCTTAGAGAACTTCATTTGATTCCGTTTAGGTTACTAGTATTTTGGAATAGATTAATTTATATCCTTGAATTTGGCATAAATATGTTAGTGTGTTAATATGAAAGTAGGGGCCGGCAAGTGGCATGGTGGTTAAGGGCGCTGGACTACCACATAGCTGACTGTGGTTCAAGCTCCGGGCCTGGAGGCTTGTTTTCTCACTTTCCCTCACTCACTCTGTCCTTCTCTGGTCAAATTACAATAAATAAATAATGAAATAAAGTTAAATAAACTAATTCTTTTTAAAAAAAAAAAAAGTTTATGTGCTTTTAAAAATAATAATATGAAAGTAATGAATGTTTACCTAACGATCAAATTGGGAAACATGAGTGTATTAAGGATGTCTTTTTTAGACCAAGGAAATGAATATGTTAATAAAATTGATATGAAGTAATACTGCTTCAGACTTAGATGCTAATTTCAGTTTGTTTGGAGATTTTTTTGGCCATGGAATTTTTTTCTGCTGACCTTTCTTTCTGACCCTAAAAAATTATTTTCTCTCTTAAGATAAGTCTGCCATTCAGTACAGCATTTGGAGCAGATACAGAGGGTTCTCAGTGGATTATTGGCTACCTCTTACAAAAAGTCATCAGTAACCTCTCAGTCTGGAGTAGTGAGCAGGACCTGGCAAATGACACTGTGCAGCTCCTTGTCACTTTGGTGGAAAGAAGAGAAAGGTAACCTACGATTAGCAGAAGACTGTATGTGTGCATATGTGTGCGTGTGTATGCATGTGTGTAATTTGAATTTGCTTTCTAGAGTAATCTTATCCACTGGCAAATAGTTATCCAATCCTAAATTCAGATATAGCCAACATTTTTTAATGGTGTGTTTTTAAAACTATATCACACTGTTATTACAAATGTAAGTGGGCCTTTCTCATGTTATAATTGAGGTTGCACTGACTGTTCAAGGATTTAGCATCAAGAAACCCAGAGGTGACACGTAAGATTTACTTATTAATTTATAGTTGTTGTGTTATCATTTTTTGTTGTGTTATCATTTTGGCACTCACCAGAGAGCAAGAGAAAACACCTTCCAATGGTTGTGTTTGTGCCACAATCGTTTTTTTCTCCATGTCTTTATCCTGGCAGGATTTGAGGCATGAATGTACATGCGCCCAGAGTGTTTCTCAAGCCACTGAGGCATGGATATAAATCGTGGTCAGCCATGTGGGTTCCTGTTCCCCATGCACAGGACTTAGCCACTGTACTACTGAGCTGTTCCAGTAATTTATAGCTTTAAAAACACTTTTTTTGTAGAATATTCTCACTTGATTTTCCAGGTCTCCTACTAGATTCCTATTTTTAAAATGAAAAAGAAAAGTTTAAATTCTGACGTTGCAAAGTAAAATTTTTCATACTTTCTACAGCAAATACTGGTAATGTTTTCATTTTTCTTACTATATATATAAAAAAAAATTATTGCTGTGTCATTAACTACCACTTATTTAATTATTATATTATGTACTGTTGTAAGCACTTCATACTACACAGTATATCATTTAATCATATCTCAGTCATGCGATTTAGGGATGTTATTACTGTCGTTATCCTTATTTTGCATATTAGAAAGTTGATTATCAAGAGACAGTAAATAGGGACCAACAGGTGGTGTAATGGTTATATTGCTGGACTCTCACATAGTCAGTTCTAGTCACAGATACAGCGTCTTAAAACTCAGGCTTCCAGACCCAGCAGCTTGAAATTCACACCAGGCATGTGTGCATGAATGTCCAAAATCCTAAGAGGAGAATGGAAGAAAAGGGATTTCATTGTGGCCATCCCTGCTGGGGAGTGATTTCTGACTCTCTTCTCTCTCCTTTCCTTTCTGTCTCTCCAGCAAGTGCATGTACTCTATAGCAAAAATCTCTCTTAAAAAAAAGAGAGAGAGAGAAAGTTATACACTGTTTGACAAGTAGTGGGATTTAATCGCAAACTATGTAACTCCAAAGTCTATGCTGAATTTACTGTACTGTGTTTTAAAAATGAATTAAATCCAGTTGTCTTGAATTTTTCTCTTGGTATGTATAAAATGAAACTAATACATTTTACGTGTTATTTTACTTACAGGGCAAATTTAGTAATTCAGTGTGAAAATTGGTGGAACTTAGCTAAGCAGTTTGCAAGTCGAAGCCCACCTCTAAATTTCCTGTCAAGTCCTGTGCAGAGGACGCTGATGAAAGCTCTAGTCTTGGGAGGTTTTGCACATATGGACACAGAAACCAAACAGCAATACTGGACAGAGGTAATATTTGTCTCTATTTTGGTTACAACTGCTGGTGTTTACCCTGGAGTTGCTTCATCTGTGTGTTTCCATAAAATAATTTATGGAGACATATACATTGCGGTGACAGCTTTTTTATACATTTTCCTCCTAATGAATAGGTTGAAGCTTATTATGTTACAGATACTGTTATGGATTTATCCGTATGTTCCTATAATGACATTGACTATCAAGTGTTCTGTACTTGAAGCATGTTCTCCCCCTAACTCAAATGAGCATCTTAATAGGTATATTAAGTCTTCATTAACCGCCATTCTACTTTCTGACTCTTGAATGTGACTAATGTAGGTACCTCTTATAAGTAGACATATACAGTATTCATCCTTTTGCACGTAGCTTATGTCATTTAGCATAATGTCTTCAGGGTTCACCCAGGTTGTTACAAGAGTCAGAATTTCTTCTTCTTTTTTTAAACATACATTTATTTATTTATTTATTTATGTATCTATTTATTTGTGATTTTTCAGGCTGCCGCATCTGGGACTTGAACTGCAGTCAGCCATGTGAGAATCCAGTGTCTCAACCACCATGTTGCCTGCCAGCCCCAGGATTTCTTTCCTTTTTAAGGCTAAATAATAATCCATTGTGTGGATATAAAGTGTAGATAGTATGTAGTATATTTCTGTGTGTTGTACAACACATGGGGTGTTCTCACCTTGTAGCTACTGTGAATGGTTTCTGCTCTGAACACTGGTTTACAGAAATCTGTTTGACTCCTGCTTTCCATTCTTTAGGGTATATACACTCCAGAGTAGAATTACTGGACCGTATGTTAAGGAATTTTAAAATAAATGTTTTAGGGTCAGTAGGTGGCGTGGAGGTTAAGGTGGCTGGATCCCACAAGGCCTACTCTGTGGTTCGAATCCTGGACCTAGTGGCTTGAAAATTATGCAGGTGCATGTGTGTGTGTGCCCAAAGTGAGGGATGGCTGCATGGCCATCCCTTGGGGGGGGGGCGTGTCTCGCTTTCCCTTTTTTCTACCTCTCTGGCAAGGATACAATCCCTATAACCAACTAAAAGTAAATAAATGTTATGAAGCAATACTTTTTAGAGAATTATTTATCTAATTGTATTTATTATTTGAATTCACCAGAGAAGGACAAAGCAAAAAAGAAAGGGAAAGTGAGAAAGCAAGCCATCAGGTCTGGGACTCAAGCCACTGTCAGCCATGTGGGAATTCAGCACCTTAACCTCCACACCACATCCTGGCCCCTCACTGATTTTTTTTTTTTTTTAATACTGCTTCATGACGTCGGCAGGTAATAGTTAAGGCATTGGACTCTCACTTGGCCAAGTATAGTTTGAGTCCTGGACCCTGGAGGCTTGGAAATTGTGCCAGGCATGTGTGCGTGTGACCCAAATCCCAGGAGGATAATGGATTGTGGCATGACCATCCCCTCTGGGGGTGATTTCTCACTTTCCCTCTCACTGTCTTTCTTGGAAGAGTGCTTGCGGCCTGATAGAAAGGCCTTTAAAAAAAAAAGAAGAAGAAAGGAAGAAAGATTAGTGAAACATTTCCCTCTTTAACGAGGAGATGCAAATTAACCACTGTATCATTGTCTTTGTTTCTTAGAGCTGCTGTAACAAAATACCACAAACTTGATGTCTTCAAAAACATAAATTTGTCTTATAGTTCTAGAGCTTGCAAGTATAATGTGGTGGCAGAGTTAGTTCCTTCTGAGGACTGACTTAGAAGATCTGTGACTTCTGGTGGTTTTGGTGTTCCTTGATTTGTGGCCTCATCAGCCTGTTTGCACTTCATTTTCACATGGTTTTCTCCCTGAGCGTGTTTGCATCCAGACTTCCCCTATTTATAAGGTACCATTGTATGGGATGAGGGGCCTACCTTATTCCAATAGGACCTCATCTTAACTCATTATATCTGCAATGGCCTTACTTTCAAATAAGGTAATTTTCTAAAGTTGCTAGGGTTTTAGATTTCCATGTGCAATTTTCTTTTCGGTTTTCTTTATTGTTGCCAGAAGGAATGTGCATTCATTATAGAAAGAGGAAAGAAGATACCCCTTCACTCCCCATGGGGTTTGGTAATGTCCTTTATTCTCCATTCCTCCTTCCAGTCAAGATTTTGGGCATGTGCACATGCACCCAGTGTGTTTCCAGCCGCTGCAACTGGGATGTGAGCTGCAGTCAGCCATGTGGGATCTGCTCCCAGTGCATAGCAGTTAGCCGCTGCACTGCGGAGCTGGTCCTTCACGTAGGAACTTCTAGGGGGCACATTTTAAGCCATAACCATCACCATGGCCACATTATATAATATGCTTTAAATCAGGGACCAAAGGTTACTAGCCTATGTAGGTTGTCAGCCTAGGTTGTCAGCCTGCAATCCTGGGGTCTAGGATGCTCTGCACGTGTAAGAAGGGCCACAGTGACAGAATTAGGTAGATCTGTGACTTTGGAACCGAGGAAAACCAGGTTGGCTTTATATTTCTAGTTGCTGATTTTTGTTTGTTTGTTTGTTTTTAAAGAATTATTTAATTTTATTTACTTATTTTAATTTGACCAGAGAGGGACAGAGAGAGAGAGAAAAGGCAAGCCTCCAGGTCCGGGACTCGAACTGCAGTGGGCCATTCGGGAGTCCAGTGCCCTTAACTACGACACCACCTGCCGGTCCCTGTATTTCTAGCTTAAATAAGGTTCTTACATGTGGAGAGTGGTAAATAAAATTAAGATGGTATGCTCATGAATAAGAGTAGACTACACAGAGTAAGACTCATCTGTATGCCAGGAGTTGGGGAAAGGGGAAAAGAAAATAGATGACAGTATTGTGCTGGGCTTGGAAGGAATGTGAGTCAGTCTTTCTGTGTGTCAGAAGTTAGGGCAAGCTTCAAATAAGGGCATATAATGTGTGCCTCATGTATTCTTTGTTTTCTGAGCTTGTCTTACCCCTAACAATTACAAATGTTTTAGAAAGTCAGTATCTACCTTTATATTGTGAAATGAACTTTTAGAATAATTCATGCTTTGTTTTTGTAGGTTCTTCAACCACTTCAGCAGCGATTCTTAAGAGTAATAAACCAAGAAAACTTCCAACAAATGTGTCAGCAAGAGGAAGTCAAGCAGGAAATCACTACCACGCTAGAGGCACTGTGTGGCATCGCTGAGGCTACCCAGATTGACAATGTAGCAATCCTTTTTAATTTTTTAATGGACTTCCTTACCAATTGCATTGGGTTGATGGAAGTTTATAAAAATACTCCAGAGACTGTCAATCTCATTATAGAAGTTTTTGTTGAAGTTGCACATAAACAGATATGCTATCTTGGAGAGGTGAGTACTTTCTAATTTTACTCCTTCAGGATAAAACTTTTTCAAAATTTATACTCTATTTTTATTCCTCTAAAAGATCTTTTAAAAAGACTTGGGGACCATTAGTTGGCGTAATGGCTATGTCGCTGGACTCCCACATAGTCGACCACAGTTCGAGTCCCGGACCCGGTAGCTTAAAACTCATGCCGGGCGCGTGTGTGTGTGTGCCCAAGATCCCGAGAGGAGAATGGAGGAGAAGGGATTGCGGCTTGGCCATCTCCCCTGGGGGGTGATTTCTCGCTTTCTTTCTCTCTGTCCCTCTCTGTCTGGCGAGCGCATACGCCCTATAGCAAAACCTCTCCAAAAAAGAAAAAAAGAAAAGAAAAAAAAGACTTTTGAAAAGAACTCATAATTCAGAGGAAAGCATGTTGAATAAATTATGGACCTAAAATTGTATTGTTGGGAAAGAGCTAATATTTCGAACATCTTACTTTTAATAAAATACGCTTTTTATTACTGTTTTAATATAAAATAAAGACTAGAGGTGTTACTAGAAATTAGGGTAAATTTATCTAGATTATATTTTTACCTCTCTAATATCTGTGTTTGTTTCTCAGGTAGATTCTACCAGATAACATAATCTGTGTATGTTTTCTTACAGTCCAAAGCTATGAATTTATATGAAGCCTGCCTTACTTTGTTGCAAGTTTATTCTAAGAATAATTTAGGGCGGCAAAGAATAGATGTTACAGCTGAAGAAGAGCAATATCAAGACCTGCTTCTCATTATGGAACTTCTTACTAACCTTCTATCAAAAGAATTCATAGATTTCAGTGATACCGGTAAAGTGTCTTGTGGTGTTACTTAAACTTTGCTGCTATTTATTTATTTTTATTAATACAAAGCATTGTTTTCTTTAAGTGAAGTTTAGTTTCCAAAGCAAATGCAGGTGGTTCTCTTTGGTTGAAGGTAGGGTAGGAACCAACAGCCTTTCCTTTTATAAGAATAATAGCAATAATACCTTCAATTCCCACTAAATGCCATCTGCTCTCACAGTGGCATGAAGTGGGTACCACTGTTACTCTTATTTTATGGATGAGGAAACAGAAGCACAAAAAGGTTAAGTCTTCCCCACAGATATTTAGCTAGTAAATTGCAGATCCCAAATATGACTTCAGAGTTCATTCCTCCGTGGCCTCTGAGGTAGTCACCACAGGAAACCTAGCACTTCCAGAGCAGCTTGGGAAGCCTCGGTGGGATGGGAAACCACCCCAAGAGTGCTGATGGGCCACACTTTGAAGACCTAATTTAGTGGCTCCCAGCAACGTGACGTGGGCAAGTCATTTAGTCTATCTGTGCCTTTGCTACCTGGTGAGGTGGGTATGATAATGAATACCTTTCCAAATGGTTTCAGGATCAGCTGTAAAAAATCTCTGGTGCCTAGCATTGTGCCCGGCAATCAGTAGGTAAAAGATGTTAAAGACAAGACCAATCAGTAATTAAAATCTCATTTATTTGTGTAGTTTTCTTCCACTTATCACACTGCCAGCCTTGCCTTCAAACAAGATAGATTTTTGCCTTATAGGAAAGAAAAAATGAACCATATATAGCATCTTTTGTGTGCTCTGTTTTTTTTTTTTTTTTTTTTTTTTTTGGAGAGGTTTTTCACTATAGGGCGTGTGCGCTTGCCAGACAGAGAGAGACATAGAGACAGAAAGCGAGAAATCACTCCCCAGGGGGGATGGTCACGCCACAATCCCTTCTCCTCCATTCTCTTCTTGGGATCTTGGGCACGCACGCACACGCGCCCGGTGTGAGTTTTAAGCCACCGGGTCCGGGACGTGAACCGCAGTCGACTACATGGGAGTCCAGCGACATAGCCATTACGCTAACTGCTGGTTCCCTGCTCTGCAGATTTTGTGGGACCTGACTTTGTACTTCTTCCTTGCAAGATTCTCTGGTGCTTTAATATCCCACTTTACTTACTCCTCCCAATTCTTGAGATTATATTTTCTCTGTTTCTGTTCTGGTCATTTCTATTGCTAATAACAGAAAAGACCTGAGTCTGTTCAGAGGTTTGTTCAGCTCACACTTTGGAAGTCCATGATCTGGAAGCTGCATCGGGAGAAGGCCTTTCGCCTGCACTTCCTCATGGCAGAGGGCAGAAGTGTGTGCATGTGTTTCTGTTTTCATTCTTCTCCTCATATTTATAAACCCCCCAGGAGTTACGGGGGCCTGTGCTGATGACCTTAATCCTCATCTCCTCTTGTAGGCTCTACCTTCCAACACCATAGTTGGATTAGGTTTTTACCATTTTAATTCCATCACAGCCAAATCTTAACACATTCAACTCTTAGAAGTTTCCTTTATTGGTTCATTTTCTTTATTCACTGAACCATGATTTTTCCAGCATCTGCCCTGTTCTAGGCAGTCGGAAATTTCCTCTGTCGCAGTTAACTAGGAGTACCAAGGTAAAATGGTTTGAAAAGCACTGTCCGTGTGTTTCTTCAATGAATTCTGTACAATGTACACCTTTGTAATCTTTCTTCAGGCCCATCCTTTCACCCGAGTGTCATTCCTGTATCTGTTTACTCTTTTATTGAGTCGTCAGGAAAGTTATGATCCATTTTTGTCTAGGAAAATATAGAAAAATATGACATGACTTTTTTGATGACCTAATAGTTCAGTATTTCTTAATCCAGGAGTTTTAACCTTATCTAATATGTGCCTTTTCCTTAAAAAGTATACATCACACCATCCCACACAGTCTCACATACTCTTATTAGTTGGTTCATGGATTTTTAGAAACTCTTCTAAAAACTTTCCAGGTATAAGGACCCCAAGTTGAGAACCCCATACTGAGAGGAACTGTGACCTGACATTAAGACCCAGAGCTGAAACATAGGTACTTGGAGTTGGTTCACTGGCACTGCTATCTCTGCATATCATAAATAAGCTCACTTAAGTTCTCATTTATAGAAATATTTTCATTTTCTTGGTTCTCTGTTCTATACCTGAAGCACTTAGGTCCTATACAATTCCTTATATGTTTTCTGTTGTACTACAAGATCTAGAAGGTAATACTGTGTCTTATTTTCAGACTAATTTTCCTATATAAATAACTCAGTGATTTGTCATACCTACTTGAATACTACACTAGATCCCAGCACTGGTCATCTTATACTAAGAAAGGAGAGGGGCAATCTGCATTTCCAGAATATTCTATAATACTATTAAGAAGGGAAGGGTTGGGACCAGCAATTAGCGTAATGGCTATGTTGCTGGATTCCCATGTAGTTGACCACAGTTCGAGTCCCAGACCCAGTGATTAAACTCACAATGGTCACATGCGCGTGTGTGTCCAAGATCCCGAGAGGAGAATGGAGGAGAAGGGATTGCGGCGTGACCATCCCCCCCGGGAGGTGATTTCTTGCTTTCTGTCTCTCTGTCTCTCTCTGTCTTTCTGGCGAGCACATGCGCCCTATAGCTAAAACCTC
>NW_006160154.1:634877-635363 GCF_000334495.1 Tupaia belangeri chinensis | reverse complement strand
TAGAGTAAACAATAAGCAATTGAAGTGGAGATTTTCAAACTAAAAGCAGAAAAAGATTAACATCATGGTATAAGAAAAGGTATTGATACTGAAACACTCAGGATAGAACAAAGTTAGGACCATAAATAAGGGTGCAGAGTTGAAATTCAGAACAAACAAAAATGAAAACATCAAAAACAATGTTAAAAAGACAACATTTGCGGGACCAGCAGTTAACGTAATGGCTATGTCACTGGACTCCCATGTAGTCGACTGCAGTTCGAGTCCCGGACCCGATGGCTTAATCTCACTCCGGGCACATGTGCGTGCGTGCCCAAGATCCTGAGAGGAGAATGGAGGAGAAGGGATTGCGGCGTGGCCATCCTCCCTGAGGGGTGATTTCTTGCTTTCTGTTGCTCTGTCTCTCTGGTGAGCGCACGCGCCCTATAGCAAAAACCTCTAAAAATAAAAAGGAAAAGAAAAAAAAAAAAAAGACACCATTTGCTA
>NW_006160154.1:600505-634301 GCF_000334495.1 Tupaia belangeri chinensis | reverse complement strand
GTGTCCAAGATCCCGAGAGGAGAATGGAGGAGAAGGGATTGCGGCGTGACCATCCCCCCCGGGAGGTGATTTCTTGCTTTCTGTCTCTCTGTCTCTCTCTGTCTTTCTGGCGAGCACATGCGCCCTATAGCTAAAACCTCTCCAAAAAAAAAAAAAAAAAAAGGGAAGGGTTATGATGGGAGTAAACATGTAGAGATAGCATGGGGAGCTCTGGCAAGTTAGTCCAACAGTCTTCTCCGCTTCCTACCTTGTCCTAGATCTGAGAGCACTTAATGCCACCACTAAAGGGAAAGGTGTTAATATTGTGTAAAGGTTTTTGATTTTCCAGGGTTAATAAGGTTAATATATTCTGGAGAACTTACTTGAAAGAGATGGGAAACCTATTACAGGGATTTGGAAGGAAAAAGCCCTCTCGGTCTCCCAGGTTTATGGTGTAGCTGCAGGTGCTCCTGTCTGCCATTCTGAGAACAAGTTGTAGAGTAAACAATAAACTAAGCAATTGAAGGGGAGATTTTCAAACTAAAAGCAGAAAAAGATTAACATCATGGTATAAGAAAAGGTATTGATACTGAAACACTCAGGATAGAACAAAGTTAGGACCATAAATAAGGGTGCAGAGTTGAAATTCAGAACAAACAAAAATGAAAACATCAAAAACAATGTTAAAAAGACAACATTTGCGGGACCAGCAGTTAACGTAATGGCTATGTCACTGGACTCCCATGTAGTCGACTGCAGTTCGAGTCCCGGACCCGATGGCTTAATCTCACTCCGGGCACATGTGCGTGCGTGCCCAAGATCCTGAGAGGAGAATGGAGGAGAAGGGATTGCGGCGTGGCCATCCTCCCTGAGGGGTGATTTCTTGCTTTCTGTTGCTCTGTCTCTCTGGTGAGCGCACGCGCCCTATAGCAAAAACCTCTAAAAATAAAAAGGAAAAGAAAAAAAAAAAAAAGACAACATTTGCTTATAAAATAAGTAGTGTAAAAAGGAAGATAATATCTTATTATTTTAAAAATAAGGATAATAGCTGAGATAAAGGTAGATATTTTATGGACCGGTAGATGGCATAATGGCTACGTCACTGGATTCCTATGTAGTCGATCACAGTTCGAGTCCCAGACCTGGTGGCTTAAAACTCACACCAGGTGTGTGTGTGTCCATGTCCCAAATCCCAAGAGGATAATGGGGGAGAAGGGGATGTGGCGTGACCATCCTCCTGAGGGGTTGATTTCTCATTTTCTCTCTTTCTCTCTGGCAAGCACATGTACCCTATAGCAAAAAATCATTTTTTAAAGATTTTTAAAATATTGTAAATTAAAACAAATCTATTACATGAGATAATGAAAGCATAATTAGAAATGGGCACCTGGCATTGTTCTGTCATGTGGTCCTCCGAGCCATAGTCTTGATAGAGATCTGTGTCCTACAAAGCCCACGGTGACTCAGCCCTTGCAGCCCCTGCGGGTTCTGGAGCTGGAGAACAAACTCTAGGACCAGCCTCCCACTGCCCCCAGGCAGGCTTCCTCGGATGGCTTCAGGTTCCTCAGTCAGACATTCAGAGAGCATTTGTTGGCTCTTCCTTGGAAAATGGGTTTCTTCCAGCCAGAATTGAGACTCTCAGAGAAAGGTCAGAATAAGGATGGAAAAAGTGGTTTTTTAAGTTGGCATATCCTCTTACTCCATGTTTTAGTCTCTCTTTGTTTTTTCTTGTTAGAAGTATGCTTTTACTAAAATAAATGTAAAGTATAGAGACAAAAATCACCTATTCTTATTGAAACCATTTAGATTCAACTATACATTCATTTTTGACAGTTTCTTCTTTCGGTTATATTCGTACAATTTCTTTTCTAGTGATCATGCTCAAAATACAATGAATATCCTGCCTTTTTTGATAAGTGTTAACTTTTTCTTATTACACTTTTTCATGACATTAAATTTTGTGGTATTCTACATTTTGGAATTTAACCTTTTTTTAATACTGGACATCTGGAACATTTAACATTTTGCTCTTCTAAATCGTGAGGCAGTGATCATTTCTGTAGATAATGGAAATGAGCTGTTCTTTCACTGGATTCAAAGTTATGTTAAATGTTGTATATGGATTTTCCAGTTCATTTACTTAGTCCTTTCATTCTGCTGGGGCCAGGCATGTCTGTAATCCTAGCTAAATGGGAGGTCGGGGCAGGAGGATTGTGACATGGAGACAGTCATTCTCCCTTTCCCTCTGTCTTTCTCATTAAATACACACACACACACACACACACACACACACACACACACACAGATGTTAAGCCATGCCTTACTTTTATTTGTAGACTGTCTCCCATCTCCACATCCCCAATACTACTGCATTGAGTACTCAGATCCTCCAAGGAATAAAATACAAAAAGGTGACACATAACTAGAGTTACCACATTTCTTAAGAGGTTTACTTAAGCTTTAAGGCTTGAATTTATTTTCATAAGGGTAATTTACAAACATTGGAGATTTATTGATGTAACAACTCTAAGACTGCATTACTTTTATCTTCATAGATGAGGTGTTTAGAGGACATGAGCCAGGTCAAGCAGCAAATAGATCCGTATCAGCAGCCGATGTCGTTTTATATGGAGTAAACCTGATTCTGCCCTTGATGTCGCAAGATCTTTTGAAGGTAACTGAAGAAAGTGATTCTGAACATTGAAACTGTATGCTCTGGGACCGGCAGGTGTTGTAGTGGTTAAGGTGCTGGACACTCCCACGTGGCTGAACACGGTTCGAGTCCTAGACCTGGCGGCTTCCTTTCTCCCTTTCCCTCTCTCTCTCTGTGTCTCTCTCTGGTCAAATTAAAATAAATGAATGAATAAATAAAATTAAATAAATAATAATAATAAATTATTTTTTAAAAAACTGTATGCTCAACATCAAAGATATTTTAGACAAGAATATGTCTCAGTCTCTGATGTAACTGAGGAATTAAATATACATTGAAGTCACATTTTTGCATTCCTGTTAGGGTTACTTATGTATGCTTCTCAGTCACCAGGAGCTCACTTAGTCTTCCGTTCCTGTCCCAGAGCCCTCCCTGCTTGGGTATACGTGGCTCATTTTGTCAGGGAGTGGTACAGAAAAAATCTGCCTTTTAAAAAACTGAGTTCTGTTAGCAGTTTTTATTCTTTAATCATTAGTCATTAAAGGAATATAGTTAAATGTTTAGGTTTTCCTCTAATACTTTTGAACATCATTCACAGGTTGAGGGATCAAGCAAAGAAAGGCAATTTTCTAAGCCATTTCACATAGACAAAGCTAATACAGTGGCTTAAACATCATGCCGGGCACATATGCAAAATCTCAGGAGAAAAATGGAGAAGGGATTGTGGCATGGCCTTCCCCCTGGGATGATTTCTTACTTTTACTGCCTGTTCTCTCTCTGGGAAACATGAGTACCCTATGGCAAAAACCTTAATTTTTTTTTTTTTTTTTACATTTTGACTGCATTGTACTTTGGTTGCATCAGTCATTATTGAGAGGGTGATGGTGGTAAGGCTGCATTTTTCTTTAGATTCCTATAAGGACCGTAGGGGAGGGAAGGTCCCTTGTCATAAGTCGTCATGGAGGATGAGTGAGGACAAGGACATAGGAAGAGATGTGTGTGTGTGTGTGTGTGTGTGTGTGTGTGTCTGTCTGCACTATGTGAAATGCAGAGTAGGAGGCAGAGAGAGATAGCAGGAAGGAAGAGAATAGAGATTGAGAAGCATTTGGAAAGTGAGTGAAAGAATAAGACTATTGTTATATTTCTACCATAGCAGGATCTAATCATATGCTTCCTCCTAGAGAAATGTCTCTCAGTATTGGAAATGCCAGTAAGTCCCATGAGCCTAGAATTCATGCAACAGCTAGTAAGATGAAGAGTTTAGTCAGCTCTCTATATTGATTTGCTCTATTTATTTATTTGTTTAAAATTTGCTTATGTATGCGTGCACTTACGGGGGGTGGGGGGGCAGAAAGAACGTGAGAGAACACTCTTCATGGGGCACCATCACACAGCAATCCCTTCTCCATTTCTTCTTTCAGGATTTTGGGGGTGCCTAGCATGTTTTTCAAGCTACCAGGTCTGGAACTTGAACCATGCAGTTGGCTATGTGGGATACAGCTGCTTCAACCACCATGCCTTGGGCTAGCCCTTATTTTTTTTAGGATTTGTTTGTTTGAGCAAATAAATCACTGAACACTTAACATGTGTATTTCCTTAGTGCGACTAAACTAGATTATTTATTTTTACGTTGTCTAGGATTGCCCAATTAGAAAATCATTTTTGCACATGTACATAGTTTTTTCTTTTCATTATTCAGATTAATTTAACATTTACATAAATTCCCCATCATGATGTATACTTTCTCTCTATATATATATATGTGTGTGTGTGTGTGTGTGTGCGCGCGCGCGCGCGTGTGTATATATATACCAAAATTTTTTCCAGCATGCTTGAATGGAAATTAAACATTTATAAGAGGGTTTTATTCTCAAGCCATTTAACAATTTTATATTTGCTGCCTTGTTCACTTTTTCAGAGTAACATTACAATATCTAGAATTGACTGTAGTATTTATAAATTATCCAGGAGATAATTGTTTCTCCGGGTATTACTTCCTTTCATAGTCATTACTAAAATATTGCTTTTATTGTAACTTTTTTAGAGAATTACTTATTTAATTTTATTTATTATTATTTTTGATAGTGCACATATGCTCACTAGAGAGAGAAAACAGAGAGCGAGAGAGAGAGGGAAAGAAAAAGTGAGAAAGAAAGCTGACAGGTCTGGGAATCGAAATACAGTTGGCCATGTGGGAGTCTAGCATCTTAAATGCCATGCCACCTGCTGACCCCGTATTGTAATTTTTTCACATTTAAAGTCTTCATGTTTTCTATATCTTGTACTTTTTTGAGAGGTTTTTGCTATAGGGCATGTGAGCCTGCCAGAGAGACAGAGAGAGAGAGACAAAAAGATAAAAAGCGGGAAATCACCCTTCTGGGAGGATGGCCACACTGCAATCCCTTCTTGTCTATTCTACTTCGGGGATTCTGGGCACGCATGCACATGCCCCCAGCATGAGTTTCAAGCTGCTGGGTCTGGGACTCAAACCATGATCCGCCATGTGGAGTCTATCGCCTTAACTGCTACGTCACCTGCTGGCCCATCTTGTACATGTTTTAAAGAAATCATTCTGCTTAGAAGTTTATCAGTTACTTAATTTTATTGCATTAATGAAAATGAAAATGAGATACTATTGGGAACTTAAATATTTAATATATTTCTTTTTCAGTTTCCAACTCTCTGTAATCAGTACTACAAATTAATCACATTTATCTGCGAGATTTTTCCAGAAAAAATACCGCAGCTTCCTGAGGATCTGTTTAAAAGTCTGATGTACTCTCTAGAACTAGGAATGACATCATATCCTTTAAATGAACGTCATTGTTACTTGTCACCTGGGAGAAAAGATCTTACTTAAAAGTTTTATTAACTTATATTTTTCATTTCTTTTCTGGTGAGTTTTATTTCTTCAAAAAGCTGTTAGCATTATATCTGTCGTAATTCGGTATTTGTTTTGTTAATTTGCCTTATCCTGTCCTTCTTTCTCAGATCCTTAAAACATTTGACCCTGGGTCCCACAGTCACTGTTTCATTAGGACCCCAATTAGTAATATACTGTTGTTGAGGTCTCTGTTCTTAAGGTTTCCTTTAGTTGTGTACATCATAAGCATAGAAGCTAGAAGTCACCTGTCTTAAACCCAAACTCCTACAGGTCATTTGAAAAATACTGAAAATTGGGAACCAGCAGTTAGCGTAATGGCTATGTCGTTGGACTCCCACGTAGTCGACCGCGGTTTGCATCCTGGACCTGGTGGCTTAAAACTCACGCCGGGCACGTGTGCGTGCGTGTCCAAGATCCCGAGAGGAGAATGGAGGAGAAGGGATTGTGGCGTGACTATCCCCCCTGGGGGGGTGATTTCTCGTTTTCTGTCTCTCTGTCTCACTCTGTCTGGGGAGCACACGCGCCCTATAGTGGAAAAAAACCTCTCCAAAAAAAAAAATAATACTGAAAATTGTTTCTTTACATAAATCAGTAAAGATGTACTACGCAGTAATCCACTCGTGTATCTGTGTCCATCTCTCTTTTTTTTTTTGGAGAGGTTTTCACTATAGGGCACGTGCGCTCGCCAGACAGAGAGAGAGAGAGAAATAGAGACAGAAAGCGAGAAATCACCCCCAAGAGAGGATGGTCACACCGCAATCGCTTCTCCTCCATTCTCCCCTCGGGATCTTGGGCATGCACGCACATGCACCCGGCGTGAATTTTAAGCCACCGGGTCCGGGACGCGAACCACAGTCGACTACGTGGGAGTCCAGCGACATAACCATTACACTAACTGCTGGTTCCCTCTGTGTCCATTTCTAAAAGTGGTCATCCATTTGATCCATTGCTCATTTTAATAAGCTGAGTATATCCAATCCAGTTTGTTCTTTGACCTTCGTGATCAGAATGAGTTCGGAGGTTTGCCAGCTTTGCCTGGAGGCCTTGACGCCGCTAGCTGAGCAGTGTGCGAAGGCGCGGGAGACAGATTCACCGCTCTTTCTAGCAACACGGCACTTTCTTAAGGTAAGAGGTGGGAGGTCTAAAAACTGTCTACTTGAATAAGTGCATGTAATTCTCCTTTCAAATGAGGGAATGCTTACATTCTTTCATAGGGGAATAAATAATTAATTTTCTTTTCACTCTTTTTCTGGCAATCAACGTATTATCCTCTTCCACTTTTATTTTGTATTCTTGAAAATTGATGTGATAAATGAGGAATTCCATAATTTGATTATTTAGGTACCACAAGTAGTAACATCTATAAATTATCCTTAGATTTTTAAAGAACTGTTCAGTTTTCTTATTAATTTGAAAGAAGAACTGCTGTCCTTTGTTCTGAACTTGGGAAGGGTTAGAGCATTATGTGATCTTCTTGTATTTTTATTTAGAAATCCTATTATGTAATTTCAGCTGGTGTTTGACATGCTGGTTTTGCAAAAGCACAACACAGAGATGACCACTGCAGCCGGCGAAGCTTTCTACACGTTGGTGTGTTTGCACCAGGTACTGAACATGCCTCCCCTGAGGGGACTTCTGTTCTGTTTTGCAGAGGGATTGTTGATGGTGGATCAATAGTACCCAGTTCTTTCAGGGTCAGTTACTCAGTGCTTCAGTCCCATTTCAGCAAAGCTTGGGACCAGCAGTTAGCGTAATGGATATGTCGCTGGACTCCCACGTAGTCAACCGTGGTGCGAGTCCCAGACCTTGTGGCTTAAAGTCACGCCAGGCACATGTGCGTGCATGCCCAAGATCCTGAGAGGAGAATGGAGGAGACGAGATTGCGGTGTGGCCATCCCCCTTGGGGAGAGGGTGATTTCTTGCATTCTGTCTCTCTGTCTCTCTCTGTCTTTCTGGCGAGCGCATGCACCCTATAACAAAACAAAACAAACAAAAAAACCTCTCCCCATTTCAGCAAAGCTGTGTGTCTCAGCTTCCATACTGGCCATTGTTTATTTCATAATTATTTGACAAGCTGCTTGTCAGTTTAAAGCATTCGTTTTCCCTTCTCCACTGGTATCATCCATTCTTTGTTATGGTTACCATACCAAAGCTCATCCTTAAGCAAGTATGCTAGGAATACAAACACCACTGAGTAATGAGTAAGTACATGGTTTCTGTCCTTGAGGAACTCCCAGACTTGTACAGTAAACAGGATAAAATGAGACTGGAGACCAGGAAAAGTCTGCCTTTAGAAAGCGTGTAGAGCAGAATATCATTTTATATTACTTCATGGGATTCACTATAATGTCTCATTTTGTTTTGGTTGATCCTTGAAAGGCTCTGAAGCGTGACTAATGTGTGTCAGTGTAACAGAAGCAGCGTGCTAGCTCACCTGTCTCCCTTCCCTGTTCTGATAGAGGAAGTGCCCATCAGGTGTCCGAGAAGGACCATATCGGATCATTTGCTACCTCAGTTTCCCATTTCCCTCTCCTGTATACATGTACACATCCCAGCCTGGCCAAATGACTGGTAAAAAAAGGTGACTTTTTAAAAAAAAGATTGGATTTAGTTTGGCCCCTTAGCCTCGTGGTTATGGGAGCCGAAGCCCACGTGGTCAACTGTGGTTCAAATCCTGGCCCTGGTGACCTGGGGGAACATATTAGGCATCCATGTTTGTATGCCCAAGGTCCCCACAGGATAGAGAAATGAAAGAGAGGAGATGGCGGCATGACCACAGCCAATCGAAGGGTGCTCCTTTCCTCTCTCTCTTTCTCTCTCTTTCTGTGGCTAACAGGCCTGCCCTCTGACTATTAATAAAAGCAAACAAACATACAGGGTTTGGAGGAAATCTTACGTTATGAAAGAGCCCATTGCTGTAGACTTCCTGTTACATCTGTGCCCCAGTGAAGGTGCTCTGGGCCTGCATTTCTTGTTCTGTGCTCTAGCAGGCACTTTTAATAAATGGCGCCCATTCTCTGCTCTGTGGTCTTTCTCTGTCATTTGACTTTCTTGCTGCTTGCTAGGAAGTAGTTTTCTTGTCCCCACGTATGTATAAGCCATTACACTCTGATTGCCTTTTTCTCCGTCCTTTCTAGTTTCTGTTCTTAAAATATTTACACACTGTAGAAGAGAAAGCAGGACTTGGAGTTGACTAATGTGAACCCTGCTGGCCCAGTCTCAAAGCCATATCCATTTTTTGTGAGTAAGGAAATTATGTGAGATTATGCAAGTCTTTGGTGAGCACTCCCTTGGATAGGATAATTAGAGTAGCTACCCAGGCTCTGTGCTTGTGAGTAGGAGGTGGTTAGGTGGTTAGGATACTGTGTCTCACTCTTTTTTTCCAAACCTAATTAATGTTCAGTTTCACCACTTTGGCCCATCATATTTCACAAACCTAATGAAAATTAATGGCAAATCAGCTTATTCCAAGAGAGTTTATCTCTGATCTAATTGAGTTTTCCTTAAGCCCACACCGGCTCCTATTCCCCTGTGAAAGGCTTTTTGACAGAGGGTATAAAAAATAGAAAGCTCCACCCCCATATTCCGGTATTTATATAAGCCCCTTTCCTGCCCTCTCTCCAGTGCTGCTGGGTACACAGTGCTGGCATGGAGCTTTCAGAGTGCTCCGCCTCCATGGTGAGAAAGTACTTGAAATACGTTCCTCCCACAACACCCCTCCTTCCAGACAGCTCCTGCCTGTCCTTGAGTGCATCTGCTATCCTCAGAGTTGGGTCGACAATGTCTCTGTATGTCTCTGAGATATTATTGAAAATCATATGTTTAAAATGTAAAATAAATATGAATACCATGTTTGAAAACAGAGACGAGGCAACACAACAATGTTGGTAATCGCGTGGGTCCTGAGCCAACTGCCTGGATTCTTGCTTGAAGCCAGGGTGTTCTTGTATATGTTACTTTATCCACTGTATGTCAAAACCTTCATCTGTAAAAAGGGAATATAGTCAGTGCCTATCTCCTAGCACTGTCAGAAGTATTAAATTAATTAATTCATATAAAAGTTCGAATAGTACCTAGAGCAAACATTTAATAAATGTTAATGATTAAAAAGGGTTGTCAGGGGACCAGCAGATGTTAGTGTAACGGTTACGTCGCTGGACTCCCATGTAGTCAACTGCGGTTCGAGCCCTGGACCTGGTGGCTTAAACCTCACACTGGGCACATGTGCCTGCATGCACAAGATCTTGAGGGGAGAATGGAGGAGAAGGGATTGCGGCGTGGCCATCATCCCCCCTGGGGGGTGATTTCTTGCTTTCTGTCTCTCCGGTGAGCACATGCACCCTGTAACAAAAATCTCTCAAAAACCCCGAAAAGTTGTCAGCCTCTGTCTTTCAGCCCACCACATCCAGGAACTAATTACGATCTATTTGTGTGATACCCTGAGGAAGATATATTCTTTGTACACCTTATCTCTTCAACAGGCCGAGTATTCAGAACTGGTCGAAACGTTACTGTCAAGTCAACAAGACCCAGTTATTTACCAGAGATTAGCAGATGCCTTCAACAAGCTCACTGCAAGCAGCACTCCTCCTGCGCTGGATCGGAAGCAGAAGATGGCCTTCCTAAAGAGTTTAGAAGAATTTATGGCAAATGTTGGTGGTCTCCTTTGTGTAAAATAAACAACAAAACTTTATGCTGAATTTAGATCCTCTCTGCAAAGTGCACTGAATTGCTGAAAGTTGACTTGAGTCTTGTCCTGTTCCTCGGTTCATTTGACCATCTTGGATTTTGGAGAGCCTGAAACTTTGATATGTAATGTGGTGAAACAGGAGAGGGCAACTTTGAATCAGCTTCTGCTGTTAGGGATTAGCCACAATCTGTCATATATATGTCTTCTAGATTTTGAATGGTGGTTTAAAATTTTCAAAATGAAATTCCATATATGTGCAAACAGATATGGGCACCGCAAAGTACATATTCAGTGCCTTGTCCCCTTTTATCAGAACACATGTGGCTAGCCAAAGCTTAGTGTTTTTGTTATTATTAGGTGGATATATCTAGACAATATTTCTCAAAGTGTTGTCCATAGATCACCTGCACCACCTGAGGAGCTGGTTGAAAGATAGATTCTTAGGCCCAGCCATAGACCTTCAGAGTCAGAATTTCTGGTTGTTAGACCCTGAAGTCTTCCCTTTTAATAAGCTCCTCCCCCCTCTATTACCCTCCAAATTTTGAATCAGTGCAAAAGACATTAAAAGCTCTTAAGAGGTTCTGTGCTTTCTGCCCCCCCCCTCCCATGATTGGCTTTATAATTCATCAAGAAGAAACATCACCAGGTGTTTGTTGGCTTCTTTTCAGTTCTGTCTCTCCCCCTTTCTCTTTCTGTCAAACATTGACCTGATGTTGCGGGTTTGTGTAATACAGGTCTCTAATCATACTCTGATGCCTGAACTTGAGGAGGAGAATATGTGTATATTTTTTGTTCCATAAAAAAGAACTTTAGGAACTGTAGCCATTTCATTGCCTTAATTTTAAGAGGAAAATACAAAAAAGGAGCAGATTTGTTCTAGTGAGAAATCAAGTCTTGATGCTTCAGAGTTGGTTTAGGGTGTTAGCTGCTATGAACCTGTTGCCCCTTTTAATGCTGTATTTATGTAGGTCTGTGAGTAAAAGGAAGGGCTTGTTCCTGTGTAGTCTGACTTCTTGAGTGTGCTTCTATCCAGCCACATAGCCCATGTCTACTCTGAATGGCTTGCTTGAGCAATAACTGTTTTAAAGGATGTGAATAACTGATTCACACAGACTGTTGCACATAGGGGCACAAGGGGCAATAATTATGCTCAAAGAGGGTGTTATCCTCTTATCATAGGAGCCACGTAAATTTTATTTCAAAGATTAAAAAGTTTGTTTTTAATTCTTCAGTGTAACCTTTCTAATCAGGATTTTTATACTGCTGCCATGTTCCCCTTAATTCCTTATGCCAGTTTCAGGTATGGAAGTGGAAGCTGGGTATAAACTGCAGGCGTATGAAACTCGACTCAGCAATTCCGGGAGGATAGGCAGAGGGCCTGCACGGGTGCACTCTGAAGCTCTGCTTTGAAGATCAGGCTTTGTCCTTCTGCTGTGTCTTGTCCACACCCATCTGCAAAACCACCAACAAATACACTTTCTGTATCTGAACTGCATATAGCATATACATTTTCCCATGTGAAGCTGTGCGAAACTTTGTGTAACTCTTTGCCACTAACGGAGTTAACAAAATCGGAGCATCTAAATTACATCCAACCAGTGCATGTGATGTTAGATATGAGTGAATGCAAGGCCCAAGGCCAGTTTTTGAGGACTGTTTCTCTTAATTTGATCACCTTTGAGTAATAGTTAAGGTGGAAGGAAAGCATCTTGAAAGACTGCTAGGAAAAAAACGAGTCTCACCCTTCATGAAAGACACATTTTAAAAAAATTATTTCAAAAGTACTCTGAATGACGCATTTATTTTTAGAGTTATTTCCTTAAAGAGCTTGAAGTGATCTGCAGCAATTCTCACTCTGTTTTGCATTGTTCTTGGTGTGTTCCCAGCTCCCTCAAGCTCTGTCAGTAATTGTGAAGTAGTAGGTATCTGTGTGGTAAGTACAGTCCCTTTACCAAAGGGCACTGGGACATGCAACTAACTGCATAGTTTCAGTGGCCATGACAGAATTATAATCAAGTTATTATTAAAAACAAAGTGAATAGGAAAGGAATGCCTTGGTAAGTAAAAAGGCATCTATTTAATGTTTATCCAGGCAGAAATGTATTTGCTAAATTTGCCCAGGTCCTATTATGATACTGCAATTTCATTAGACCAGTTTTAATAAAAACAAGATTTACTTCATATTGGACCAAATACTACTTAAGAGAACACCAGAATATTGATTAGTGGCAAACTGGGAAGGGGAAAAGCCACCACCAACTTTTAGGTCAGGGGATGCCACTTAATTGCAATGGCTGGACTCCTCTTTTCAGGGGTTTGTGTATACACTTGCCTGCATGGGTATTTGTTTATTTTGAGTCTTTTTTTTTTTTTTTTTTGGTCTTTTGTTTTATTTTGTCCAGTTTTGTCTTTAGCTGTGTTTATTAGCTTTTTAGGTTAGTTTTTCTGTTGTCACAGATGTGGGTTTTTTTGTTTTGTTTTAATGCTCTTGGCCCAGTGATATCAAGAACACTGGCTAATTCTAGTAAATTGATTTTCCCTGTTAAAATTGACTGTTGTCAGAAGTTTTTTTTTGTTTTTTTTTTTTAACAAAAACATTATTTGTGCCCTTTATTAAGTATGTTAAAGGGAACTTGTCAATTGTTTGGTTTTAGATTTTTTTTATCTTAGAACGTTTTTGTTGTTCATATAGTATTCTTTAATGTGTAGTTTTCCATACATCTTTTGTTCAGTTTATTTCTCATTTCAATCTTCTGGAACAGTTTGTTTCCCAACACACAATCACTTAAGGGCTTTGTACTTTTCATAATTGGTATTACTGTAACAGCGCCTGTAACTCTGTTCTTGTCACCCTTTGAAAAGGGTGGGTTTGCTTTTATGGTTCTTGTGCTGGATTGGTGGTTGCCTGTGTGGCTAAACTACTTGGCAATATTTGACAGTGTCTTTTCCAACAGTTTTTTGGATCTTTCTACCTGGCTGTCTCTTAATCTGTTGGAAAATAGTGGCATGTTAACATCACTGCATTGAGTTTTTGTCTGGTATAAAGTGTGATGTTGTATGTAAACAAACTTTGCAAGTTTTGTTTCAAACTAATTTTAAGAATTCAGCCTTATTTCATTGTAAACTATGTATTTAATTATATTACATTACTTTGTTCAAATAAGATGGTTACTACTATTTTTCCAGTTTTCATTTCAAAACCTAGTTGTCTGTATAATTCCCTCCGTCGACATTATTTAAGTCTCTCTTTACTGCATTCGATTGAACTTTCTCTGTTCCCAAAACTGTCATCTTTATACTTCTAATATCATCATGTTCTCCATTGCTGTTAATACTTCTATGAACCCCTCAAGTATTAAAGGGAACTAGCATCGGTTTCAAGGATTTCAAGTTTGATTCTCCTAGAACACAGTGTCACTTGAACCCTGGAAATACTATTTTTCTCTGTTACAATTTTGCATTCTGTTCTTCACCTCTGTTATTAGAGGTGATTGTCATTAGACTTCACTAGGTTAGCTGTCTCTGACGGGTAATTGTCATTTTGGTTCCTAAATAAAATATTAACTTTTTAAGTCACGGGAACCTCAGTACTTCCTAGGGTTTGTTTTTGTTTTTGTTTATTTTTTTTTTTAAACCAGAGGAAAAGAACTGATTTGGATATGAAATTTAAACATCATTTTATGTAAATTTTTCCATAAAACAACATAGCTGATTTGAGATATAACAATGTTTTACATCATTTTTAAATGTAAGTGGATATTCTCTGAATTAATATATTATGTTCTGAAACACTGCATTTAAAATTCTTTTAAAATTGATTTTCTAAAATAAAAAAATGTCCACATCAGGCATATTACTAAACTCATTGATCTGAAGTGCCATGGTTCAAGGTGAACTTTAAATATATTTTTAATTTAAATATAAGAAATATGAAATATGCCTGATTGAATATAAATCATGTCATATTTAGCCAAAGAGTATATTTGGTAAAAGTAAAGATAAAAGGCTTAATGATACCATTCTATTTTAAAGAGGATGAAAGAAGAAATCTGTTTCTGGCCTCTAGTTCTGTATGCAGAAGTCTTTGTAAAGGCTAGAAGATTCTAGACCTGTGTTTAGGGTGATTTTGTACTACAGGTTGGGGAGTGTGGCTTGCACATAACACCCATGAGGCTTGCCCATGCGAGTCATCTTGACCTCCTCACCCACTGTGTTTGCTCTTCACCTATTCCCAGTGGAGGGGAGGTTTCGTTTCCACGTTTTCAGTCTGCATTCTTAGGCCTCTTAGCTACTAGGAGCTGTCAGATATGTACTAACAGCTGATTTTCCTAGCCTGAAATTAAATACCGCATCTGCACTCTGTACCTACTGGGATCTGACCTCAGTTGTGTCCTGAGCCCAGGCTTCCTGGCGTGGTGTCTTTTACCACATAAAACTATAACAAATTGCAAATATTGGTATCGTGATTTGATTCTCTCTGTACAAAGAAAGAAGCTCTATGCAGTGAGTTTGTGGTTTAATGGTCACAGAATGTTAGCACTGCTACCATTCAGCACGTGTAAAATTTTTTAAATTTATAAATATTAAAATTTTAAACTTACATTAAGACTTTTCCGTTTCTTTTAAGAGACCCAGGGATGAGTGTACTGTTTAAATATTTACCTCTGTTGACATAACTAATTGAAGGCATAAAGTTGCATTTAATTTTTCAGAAGATGCTGCAATATCATTGTAGGAAATGAATCAAAGCTATGTATTGACACAGTCACAAACTGAATATCAAGTTGATAAAATTTTATTTGTATTTTTAAAAATCCATAAATGGGAGTTAAAATGTGCTTTTTTCCCCACTAAATATTTTTATTACATTTTTGTTTTGACCACGTGTGATTTATTCATGAGTATTTAGCTAGACTATTTAATGAAACTTAATGAAATGGTGCTAGTTTATCAATCAGAGGATGATTGATACTGAAAATACTCTATAGTCCTAAAGTAATTTCAAATGAAAAATGAAGATATATCTAAACATATAAAATCAAGTTTGCATTACCTTCTGGGAGAACCCCCAGCCTTCATAGACAATTCAATATTTGGAAAGAAAATAAAAATTTTGTTTAAATTCTATAATATTTATCTCAGTCCATAGTCTTATTTATTTATTTTTTTAGTTTTTTTACCAGAGGGTGTATATGCTCACTAGAGAGAGATGAAAGAGGGAACGTGAGAAATCACTCCCCAGAAATCACTGGCCACTGAGAAGTGGCCTTCCCCTTCTTTCTCCTCTCAGGGTTTTTGGCACTAATGCACATATGTCCAGTATAATGCTTAAGCTGCCAGGTCTGGGACTGCCATGTGAAAGTGCAGCACCTCAACCACCACACCACCTGCTGGCCCCCTTAGCCTACAGTCTTATGAAAAATTTCAGAGTTACAAGTTAGATTTAGGGCATATTTGTAGTAATTTTTTTTTTGAGATGTTTTTGTTATAGGTGTGTGCACTTGCCAGAGAGACAGAGACAGAAAGCAAGAAATCACCCCCCAGGGGTGATGGCCACACTGCAATTCGTTCTCCATTCTTCTCTCAGGATTTTGGGTACACATGCACTACACCTGGCATGAGTTTTTTTGTTTTGTTTTTTGAGTTTTGTTTTTGTTGTTGGGCATGTGCACTTGCCAGAAAGAGAGACAGAAAGTAAGAAATCACCCCCCACCCCGGGGTTCAGCCACAGGGCAATCCTTTCTCCTCCGTTCTCCTCTTGAGATCTTGGGCACGCATGCACACGCGCCCAGTGTGAGTTTAAGCCACCAGGTCCGACTCGAACTGCGGTGTCGCTACATGGCAGTCCAACAACAAAGCCATTATGCCACCTGCTGGTCCCTGTTTGTATTTTTAAACATAGAATCCCAGATTGGATCTGGAACATTCTAAGTAATCATGAGTGGCAGCTTTGATTTCTTTTAAAAGTTAGTGGAAGCAAAAGACATCCGTGCCTGATGACATTGTGAGAGACTACTGGAGAATTCCACACCGCACTAGTGACAGCATGCTGTCTCTCTAGTACATAAATCAACGTCCTCCTGAGCTCTTTCCATTTGAATTATTTTTAAAATTTAGCAAGTGAGTGAACTAAGGGAAGTCACTGATGTTGCCCCAGTTGATGAAGGAAAAGGTGGAACCAAATGGAGCCAAAATAGGAATTTACTGACTATTTTAATCCCATAGTAGTTAGAAGTTTTGTTCTATAGAGTTCTTTTGTTTCTTTTTTAATTTTTACCATAAAGCACATGTGCTTGCCAGCAATGGACACACACACACACGCACACACACAGAGAAATCACCTCCCCAGGGAGGATGGCTACACCACAATCCTTCTCCATTCATATCTTGGGGTTTCGGGCACACAGGCACATGTTCCCAGTGTGATTTTCAAACGGCCAGGTCTGGGACTTGAACCATGATCGGCCATGTGGGAGTCCAGTACTTTAACCACTACACCACCTATTGGCCCCGGTTCTTTTCTTTTCTTTTTTTCTTTCTTTTTTTTTTTTTTTTTTTTTTTTTTTTTTTGTTTTTTCTTTTTGGAGAGGTTTTCTCTATAGGGTGTGTGCGCTTGCCAGACAGAGAGAGACATAGAAACAGAAAGCGAGAAATCACCTCCAAGAGGGGATGGTCACGCCACAATCCCTTCTCCTCCATTCTCTTCTCGGGATCTTGGGCACGCACGCACACGTGCCCGGCGTGAGTTTTAAGCCACCGGGTCCAGGATGCGAACCGCGGTCGACTACATGGGAGTCCAGCGACATAGCCATTATGCTAACTGCTGGTTCCCCCTGTTCTTAAGTTATGATAATATTCACTTCTGCCCACTTTGCCAGGTTAGGCTTCAGCTACTCCTTTTACTAAATCTCAGATGTATTGAGTTGTGGATCTTCCATTTGTATACCTGCTTATAACTGCCCCGCCCTGGATGGTCCTTTCTGAGGACTGACCTGGGAAAACTATTGGAATTGGTAGAGTGCAGGGTTGAAGCAGAGACCTGAATTTACTTCCTAACGAAGCTACTTAGGGTTTACATTCGTTTCTATGGGTTTGTCATCTGTATGATGAGATCATAGATACTGTTCTTCCCAAAGAAGGATTTTTAAACACAATGATAGATGAAATATTATAGTAGATGCTCAGTGAATTCCATTATATTTAAAAATTGTTTCCAAAATGAAGTATAATACTTGGTAGTAATTATTTTTAAATATTCTTCTATTATAACATTGATACAATGTGGTCTGCGGCTCTACCCATAACCACCTTATTATATAATGGTATTGTTAACAGAGTTCACCATACTTTTTTTTTTTTTTAAATGAGAAAGTCAATTATTTTAAGTCAGCTGTCTTAGTCTGTGCTACTATAACACCATTTCTGAGACTGGGTAATCTATAGAGAACAGGATTTTTCTTTTGGCTGCCAGAGAGCGTGTTTGCTCACAAGAGAGGAGAAAGCACCACCATAAATCCCTTCTTCACTTCTCCATCCTGCCGAGATCTGGGTTACGGCACGTGCCATATCCAGCATGTTTTCAGCTGCCAGTCAGCCACATGGAATCTGCCTCTCTTAACCACCAAGCTGTGGGGTCGTCCCAAGAAGAGAAGTTTGTTCCAGGTCTAGAGTTTAGAACCAAATATTAAGGTGCCGGGATCTGATGGGGGCTTTCTTACTGCATTTTCAAATGGCAGAATGTGGAAGGACAAAAGAGAACCAACTCCTCTGTCAAACCCTTTTGTGTGTAGATGTAACCTCATTCATGAGAGGAGTCCCCTCTAACTAATCACTTTTTTTTTTTTTTAAAGGTTTTTGCCATATGGTGTATGTGCTTACTGAAGAGACAGAGAAAGGGAAAGCGAGAAATCACACCCCCTGGCGGGAGGATGACTACAATCCCTTCATTCTCTTCTCAGGATTCTGGGCATGCGTGCACACATTCTTAGTGTGATTTTCAAGCCTCTGGGCCTAAGACTCACTGTGGTAGGCCATGTAGGAGTCCAGTATGTTAACCACCATGCCACCTGCTGTCCTGGCCTAATCACCTTTTAAAGGTTTCATTGCTTAATACCGTCATATTGGCAACACCTGAATTTTGGAGGGGGCACATTCAAACTATAGTATCAGCAATTCCAGTTTCTGATCAATATGTTCCTGTTAATACTACAACCGTAAGAACAACAACAATCCTAACAGTCACTCCCAAAGTGAGTTTTATACCTTACTAGTTATTTATAACTTAGTCTACTATCGAATAAGTTTCAGAAATAAAACAAGTTTCTTTGGTGTGTGAAGTTAAAAGCTTTACTACACTAATGCTTATTGTGAAGTGCCAAAGATCATAATCAGATTTTCCTCATCTTTTATCAAAGATATCATAAGGTTAAAATTCTAGGAAATACCTTTTGCACCATACTTAGGATTGTTTGAGTACTTTGGTGATAAAGCATGCAAAAAATGGAAGAGAAACGCCTGAATAAAGTAATTAGTAGGTTTTTTTTTTTTTTTAAAGGGAAACTTGGTTTAGTTTTGGTTTTATCAGAGGAAATCTTTCCAGTGATGTCCATTTCTTTTCTGCACTATATCTGAAGAGTAGCAAGATGGAAAAAATCATTGCCCAAGTCACAAAAGGAGTAATTCCTGAATTGAAATCTATTTTCTAATTTAACTGAATAAGTAATTTTCCCTTTATCTCAATAAGAATCACTTTGCCTTTTGATATTTTACATTTCTGTGCTTTCTGAAAACAATTATAGTGCATAAATTTTACCAGGAAAATACTAATTATTATATGTTACTGGACCTGATGTCTGAGCAGTCAGCTTTACTGGTGGAAGAATAAAGATATACTCTGGGGCCCGACAGGTGGTGTGGTGGTTAAGGGCACTGGACTCCCACATGGTCAACCACGGTTCAAGTCCTGGACCTGGCAGCTTGTTTTCTCACTTTCCCTCTTTCTCACTCTGTACCTCTAGTCAAATTAAAATAAATAAAGAAAGAAAAAAAAAAAGATTTGAACTGTGAATTCTGGTAACTTAAACTGTAAAAATAGCATATAGTAAAATACATTACATGAAGGTAACTGTTGTGTCTTACATCTGTTAAAAGCAATGAAAACTCTGAAAGCTTAAAATGGTCTGTCATTTCAGGCCAAAAAGAAATTGGTTTAACATTAACATTTTTGTTAACTTACAGGTTGTGGCAGTCCCCTATGTGTGGACTACGTCTGTAAAAAGTAAACTGCTGTAAATGTTAGTGATTTATTGGTTCTTGTTAATTGATTTCTTTCTGTGTCTATATTTTCATTCCTTTCCCTTTGCCACGTTACACCTGCTTTTGAAATATTTTTTAAGAGACTTGTCATCAGTTCAAAGCAAAGTCAAAGTGAAACATGAGTTTCTATACTATACAGGAAAGGGTACCTAAAACAAGTTAGGGTACACCCCAAGTTATAAAACCTGTTTCATGTACTACTTGTTGAATACTGATCTTATGTCCTCATACCAGATAAGATTTAAAGCTACTCAGCAGAATATATAAAACTTAGCAAGATCATGGAGCTTTTAGAAGAAAAACGGAGAAATAATATAAATTGATTGCCTTGGAATGGAAAAAACCTATGACTTGATAACTGCCAAGGAAGAAGGGAACCTAGATGCTTGGCTTCTTTTATTATAAGGTACAGCTGACAAAAAATATATTTATGGTCCTAGATGTTTTACTCTATCAATATACTGATCAATGCACTTAGCACTGAAGACTACCGAGTTTCAAAGGTGTTTTTCATAATCCTATCTATCATAAAGCGTCGTCTTCTATTTTAAGACTGAGTAACCTTAAACTGATGGGTTTAACTTAAATCTAATTAAAATACCTGAAATTCTTGGAGCTGGCAAGTGGCATGGTGGTTAAGGGCGCTGGACTCCCATATGGCCGACTATGATTCAAGTCTAGGACCTGGTGGCTTGCTTTCTCATTTCCTCTCTCCCTCTCTGATCAAACTGGAAAATAACAACGGAGGTAGAACATTGACGGGATGGGGAAGTGTGGTGTTATCGGTTGAAGATATTTCGATCAACAGGACTGGGAAGAAATGTTCACATACTGAAATGCTCACATTGTAAGCTAAACAATGCGATTGAATGTATATACAAAAAAAGAAATTAAAAATGATAATAATAAAGTTAAATAATTCTTTTAAAAATAAAAATAAAATAAATAAGTAAAAAATACTTGAAATTATTTTGCCACTATTCTTGGTGATAATCTCTGAGATGGAGAAACGTGAGGGAACAATTTCCAGCACTAGTCCGCCCTCTTGGACTCTGCGCTGGGTTGACGCTTCAGGAAAACCGCCCGCCTTGCGGGACGCCCTGGGCGGAGGGTCTGCGCCTGCGTGAGCGCGGCCCGGTCAGCTCCTCCCACTGCGGCCCGCCGGGGCGACTGCGCTCGCGCGGCTGCTGAGTGGCCGGCTCCCTCCTTGACGTGGTCCTGGCTCGGAGCTGTTGAGGGGCTTCGGAGTCGCTTGTGGGTTCTCTTTGTTTGCTTCTGTTTTGTTTGCTTGGCAGCCTTTCTCCAGTGCGGAGGAGTTTGGTTAGCGGTGGCTGGTGGGGTGGCGGACGACCTGCCCCCGAGCCGAGGGCGGAAGCCTGGTTGCTCGATGGGCCCGG
This sequence comes from Tupaia belangeri chinensis, assembly GCF_000334495.1. Lineage (NCBI taxonomy): Eukaryota > Metazoa > Chordata > Mammalia > Scandentia > Tupaiidae > Tupaia > Tupaia belangeri. The sequence continues at coordinate 613,383 of NW_006160154.1, read as the reverse complement.
CGGGTCCTCGTGGGCTCTGCAGCTAGGAGTGGCCTGGGCCGCGCTTGTCCCCGGCTTAGGTCTTCGGGTTCCGGAGGGGAAATTAAATCCTCGGGTTAGGGCTGCGCTTGGAGGCCTCCGTTCCTCTTGAGCAAAAACGACTGGGTTTATCTTCAGCTGTTCGAGGGTGGGCAGCCTGAGCCCTTGGTTGAGCACTGCCGAGGCAGGGGCCGCGCGGGTGTCGGAGCGGCCCTGGTGGCGCAGGGCTGTGCTGGGACTGGAACTAGAGTCCAGGGGATCTCGTAGGGCCCTGGTAAAGAGAGGGACACGTGAAGGAAGACGGCCTGGAGGGAGTCATCTAAAGGCTAGGTTATTTTGGTAGGGGGTGTGGTTACATAAAACTTTTTAATATTAAACATTTATCATTTTTCACTTCACTGTATATAAATTTTACCTCAGTTTTTTTTTTTTTTTGGGGGGGGGAGGTTTTCGCTATAGGGGACGTGCGCTCGCCCGACAGAGAGAGACAGACAGAAAGAGACAGACAGAAAGCGAGAAATCACCCCCAGGGGGGATGGTCACGCCGCAATCCCTTCTGCTCCATTCTCCTCTCGGGATCTTGGGCACGCACACACATGTGCCCGGCGTGAGTTTTAAGCCACTGGGTCCGGGGCGCGACCGCGGTAGACTACGTGGGTGTCCAGCGACATAGCCATTACGCCAACTGCTGGTTCCCTACCTCAGTTTTTTATAAAGAATTATTTAACATAATTTATTTTTATTATTTTAATTTGACCAGAGTAGAGAAAGTGATAAAGAGAGGGGAAGCGAGAAAGCAAGCCACCAGGTCTGGGACTTGCACCGTGGTTGGCCCAGGAGGTGGCAAAGAGAACTGAGCCAGTAATGTTGCTGTTCTCTGACAACTGCAGATAGGAAAGAAGGAAAAACAGAGTTCTGCTTTAGCCATATTGAATGAAACACATTTTTAAAACTCAGAAGGCTTGAAAAAATTTGAATGAATGCGTTACACCATGTTGGGAGTCCAGCACCTTTATCCACCATGCCACCTGCCGGACCCCTCAGTTTTTTTTTAAATGTCTTTCTGTCTGATACATTTTTAAAAGAATAATCTATTTAATTTTATTTATTTTAATTTGACCAGAGAGAGACAGATAAAGTGAGAAAACAAGCCACCAGGTCTGAGACTCAAACTGCAAAGATAGAAAAAAACGGTTTTGGCCCTTTTCTGGAAGTCAGTCAGATTAAGAGTAAGATAATACAGGTTGAATGTTCTTTTTCTGAAATCCATGGGACCAGGAGAGATTTGGGGATTTTGGAATATTTGCATACACATAATGGAATATCTTGGGGGTAGGACTTAAGTGTAAACACACACGTTATACACATAACCTGAAGGTAATTTTCTGTAATATTTTTGTATTGCAGTGTTTTCATTGGGGCCCATCACATGAGATCAGGTATGGAATTTGCCCCCTGTGCCATCATGTCAGCAATCGAAATTTTCAGATTTTGTATTTTGTATTGGGCATGTTCAACCTGTGCAAAAAGTATTTAGAGAAGTAGGCATTCTCCATTTAACAGAAGGATCCTCACAGAGTAGCCCAGGTACCCTCCTTGCTTGCCCTCCAGTTTGCTAAAAAGGGTCTGGGATGAATCCTGGGTTAAAGCTTTGCTCATTAGTTCACACTGTCTTGACCTAAATTTCTCACAGAAGGAATATGATACTGTGTGAAATTTTACAGTAGGGTGTTTTGCCTAAATTTGATACATGGAAATTGAAGAATTTTATATAAATAGAGGCTAACCACAGCCCATTAGGAACCTGTTAATCCATTCTAATGCTGCTCATTAATGTGTCTGCTCCCTTTGCTCTGCTGTTCCTTCTTTCACTATTCCTTCTTTCTGTAATCCTCATTCTGCATTCCTTTCCCTCGGTGCTGTGTTAAATGCCACCCAAATGGTACTCCTCTAATAGAAGGCTTACCACATTATTATTATTTTGCTGTATCTGTCTGAAACTGGGTTTCTTAATCTTAGCAATTGACATTCTGGCCTGGGTAGTTCTTGTTGGGGAGGCCCCCCTAAGTTTGTAGGAAGTTCGGCAGTGTCCCTTGCCTCTACCCAGTAGATGCCACTAGCATCCTCCCTCTCCAGTTATGGCAACCAAAAATACACACACACACACACACACACAAACACACACACTCACTCAGTGGTAAAATGGCTCCTAGTTTTGTGAGAACCACGAAATAGCATATCAGCAACGAGAGGGCTCAGTGTCTGTTTATAGCATAATATAGTATTTATTAGTATAATATGGCACTTTCCAACTCTTTTGGACTTAAAAATCTTTCACAGCAATTTTATAAACCCACTTAGATTTATAAAAATAGGACCAGCCCTGTGGCATGATAACTAAGTGATTATCATTCTCTCACATGGCTGACTGAGCAGTTTGAGTCTCAGCCCCAGTGACTTCAAAAACATGCTGGGTAGAATTGTGTGCATATCCAGATCCCAGCATGATGGTGATATGGAGAAGTGATTGTAATGTGACTCTGTCCCTTTGGGGAATGCTTTATCCTTCCTCATTTGCTGTCTCTCTATCTCTGCCAACATAAATTTTTAAAAGAAATTACAAAAATAATACTAAAGATATGATAAAGTGGTAACTTAAGTAAAAAGGATAGGAAAAAAAAGGAATTGACTTGCAGCCTGGTAGTTAAGGGAGTCACATCCCACATGGCTGACTATGAAACCTGTGCATGTTCACGAGTGCCCCAAATTCCAACAGGATGGAAAAATGGAGGAGAAGGGTTTGTGGCATGACCACATCCCATTGGAGGGTGCTTTTTTCCTTTTACTCTTTTTCTCTGTGGCAAGTGCAAGTTCCCTCTGGGATTTAAAAAAAAAAAAAGAACATGAAAGTATATTACAATCATGTTAATATAATCTTTGGTAATGTTTATTTTGTGAGCAGGTTTCATTTTTACCCATTGAACAAGCGATGCACCTTTTTTAGGGAGAGATTTTTGCTGTAGGGCACATATGCTTGTGGGAGAGACAGAGAAAGAGAGAAAATGAGAAATCACCTCCTAGAGGGGATGGCCACACCACAATCCCTTCTCCATTCTCATCTGTGGATTTTGGGCATGCATGCACATGTGCCTGGTGTGAATTTCAAGCTGCTAGGTCCAGAACTCCAACTGTGATTGGCCATGTGGATGTCTAACATCTTCACCACTTATATATATATATATATTTAATTCCATTTGTTGTTATTATTATTTGACCAGAGAGAGAAGAAGGGGAAGCAAGAAAGCAAGCCGCCAGGTCTAGGACTTGAACCATGGTCAGCCATGTGGAATCCAGCGCCTTTAACCACTGTGCCACCTACCGGTCCCCACTTTTTAATTCTTATACAACAGTAGTACTAAATACACTCTAACTGCAAACAAAACTATCAGTAAAATTTAAGTTAACAATTTATTGTGAAGATTGCTTTGTTACAGAGTTAGGAATTCTTTTGAGATTAATGTTCCCATTCTACTTTCAAGTATGAAATGAATTTGTTCTTTTTACGTTTGCTGCAAATGCTGCTTTCTCTTCCTTTAATGTCCTTTCTCCCCCCCCCATTTTAGCCTATGTGAGAACTTAATCTTTTCTGATTTTTTTTTTAAGGTTTTTGCTATAGGGTGCATGTACTCACCAGATAGAAACAGTGAGAGGGAAAGTGAGATACCACCCTCCAGTGGGAGTATGGCCACACCACAATCCTCTCTTCTTCATGCCCTTCCTAGGATTTTGGTCACACACACACACACACACACACACACACACACTGTGTGATTTTCAAACCCCTGGGCTCTGAACTTGAACTGCAGTTTACCATGTAGAGTTTAGCACCTTAACAACTACACCATCTGCTTTTTTTTTTTTTTGGAGAAGTTTTTGCTATAGGGCGTGTGCGCTCACCAGACAAACAGAGAGAGACAGAGAGACTGAAAGTGAGAAATTACCCCTCAGGGGGGATGACCACGCCGCAATCCCTTCACCTCCATTCTCCTCCCGGGATCTTGGGCACGCATGCACATGCGCCCGGAGTGAGTTTTAAGCCATCAGATCTGGGATGCGGACCATGGTTGACTACATGGGAGTCCAGCGACATAGCCATTACGCTAACTGCTGGTCCCAACAACTACACCATCTGCTGTCCCCATCTCATCTTTTTTTTTTTTTTTTTTTAAATTACCAGAGGGTGCATGTGCTTGTCAGAGAAAGAGAGAAAGCACCCTCAATGGGGCGTGATCATGGCACAATCCCTTCTTCGTTTCTCCATCTTGTCAAGATTTGGGACACACATACATGTACCCACTGTGTTTTTCAAGCCACCAGACCAAAATTTGAACTGTGATTGGTGGAATCCAGCTTTCTTAACCACTATACTGAGTGGTCTAAGAACTTACTCTTTAGTGCCCTTCTCAAATATCACTTCTTCAGAGAAAACTTCCTTAATAATCAGTTATGACAGAATCTAGTCTCATTTCCTAGATTGATAGTTTATTGATCTTTAACAACATTTCTTTCAAATTAGGGTAATACACATAATATCTACCTTCTTAGCTATTTTTACATGCACAGTTCAGTGGTGTTAAGTACATTCCCTGTGTTTAGCCATCATTACCATCCAGCTCCAAAGCTGTTTCATCTTGGAAAGACTAAACACTGTGAATGTTAACAACTTTATGTTCTCCCCTCCCTCCTGCCCCTGGCAACCACCATTCAACTTCAGTGAATTTTACTGTTATAGTACCTTGAATAGATGGAATTACGTAGCATTTTATAATTCCTGGCTTATTTCATTTAGCATGTCCTCAAGGTTCATCCATGTTGTAGCATGTATTATAATTTTTTCTTTTTTAAAAAAATTATTTTCTTTATCATTATTGTTATTATTGTTATTATTATTATTATTTTTAATTTGACCAGAGTGAGACACAGAGAGAGAAAAAGGGAAAGCGAGAAAACAACCTGCCAGGTCTAGGACTCAAACTGTGGTCAGCCATGTGGGAGTCTGGAGCCCTTAACCACGATGCCACCTGCCAGCCCTATAATTTTTCTTTTTTTAAGGGAGAATAGTATATTATTGTATGTGTATACCACAGTTTACTTATCCATTCATCCATGATGAACATTTAGAGATCAGTCTTTTAAATTGTAGAAAATAAGAGTTACAAAATAGTTACAGTAATACTAGGCTAGCTTTTGTAATTAATCAAATATTTACTTTTATTGAAATCTAATCAGAGAGAGGGAGAGAAAGAGAAGGTAAGAGTGAGAAATCATCCCCCAGGGGATAGTCATGCCCCAGTGTCTTCCCTATTCTCTTCTTGGAAGTTTGGGCACATGTCCATACACAATAAGCATGATTTTCTAGCTGCAGGGCTTGGGACTCAAACTGTGTTGTCAGCCATGGGGGATCCAGCTACCTTAACCTCCATGCCAACCCTCAGCTTTTTTTATCTGGGAATGCCACGGTTTCCCTCTCACTTTTGAATGGCAAGTTTGCAGATGCTGGGTATTTAGTCGACTTCTTTCTTTTAGCACTTTGAGTTAGCCCATTGCATTCTGCCTGCTAGGGTCAGGGTCAGGGTTAGGGTGGCTTGCTTTCTCACTTTCTCTCTCTCTCTCTCTGTGCCTGTCTCTGATTAAATTAAAAATGAATGGATGAATACATAAAGTTAAGTAATTCTTTTTTTTTTGGAGAGGTTTTATGCTATAGGGCATGTGTGCTCGCCAGAGAGACAGAGAGACAGAGAGAAAGCGAGAAAGCACCCCCCAGGGGGGATGGTCACGCCGCAATCCCTTCGCCCTTCTCCTCTCGGGATCTTGGGCACGCACGCTCACGCGCCCGGCGTGAGTTTAAGCCACTGGGTGCGGGATGTGAACCGTGGTTGACTACGTGCGATTCCAGCGACATAGCCCTTATGCTAACTGCTGGTCCAATAAAGTTAAGTAATTCTTAAAAAAAAAAAAAAGAACAATTGAGCCTTCTTTTTATCATTGTATAGTAAGCACCTAAAGTTTATATTCTTTTTTTTTCTTTTTTTGGAGAGATTTTCACTGTAGGGCGCGTGTGCTCGCCAGACAGACAGAGACATAGAGACAGAAAGTGAGAAATCACCCCCCAGGGGGGATGGTCACGCCGCAATCCCTTCTCCTCCATTCTCCTCTCGGGATCTTGGGCACGCACGCACACGCGCCCGGTATGAGTTTTAAGCCACCGGGTCCGGGACACGAACCGCGGTCGACTACGGGGGAGTCCAGCGACATAGCCATTACGCTAACTGCTGGTTCCCTAAAGTTTATATTCTTAGAAATGTCTGTGTGTGTATGTGTCTTTGAAATAAATATATTTTAAAAAGTAAAAGCCTTAAATTATCCTGTTGTTTTCTTCTATATAATTCAGTTTGAAGGAGATTCCAAATTCTATATGATGTAAATGATTAGAGAGGAGAACATTGAGAATATAAAATATGTCATTCAAAAATAAGAAGATCCATGGGACCAGCAGTTAGTGTAATGGCTATGTCGCTGACTCCCATGTAGTTGGCCACGTGCCGTTCAAGTCCCAGACCTGGTGGCTTAAACTCGGGCTGGGCGCGTGTGCATGCATGACCAAGATCCTGAGAGGAGAAAGGAGAAGAAGGGATTGCGGCGTGGCCATCCCCCCTGGTGGTAATTTCTCGTTTTCTGTGTTTCTTCTGTCTTTCTGGCGAGCACACACACCTTATAGCAAAAAAAAAAAAAAAACTCTCAAAAAACAAAACAAAACAAAACAAACAAACAAACAAAAGACAACATAAAGAAGTTAGTCCACAGTGGCAGTACTAATTTACATCCCCACCAACAGTGTAGGAGATCTCCGCAGCCTTGCCAGGACTTACTCTTTTTTTTTTAAATCTTAGCCATTCCGACTGGAGTTACGTTGTATCTTGTGGTGTTTGTTTTTTGGTTTTAAGAATTATTTTATTTAGCTTGTTTTCTTCCTTTCTTTCTCTTTTTTCTTTCTCTTTATCTCTTTCTCTTTCTCTCTCTTTCTCTTTCTCTCTCTTCCTCTCTTTCTCTCTTTTTCTTGTCAAATTAAAAAATATTAATAATAAATTACATAATTATTTTTAAAACATATACTTATTCAAATTTATTTAATATTATTATTAATTTTTAATTAGAACAGAGGGGGGAAGTAAGAAAACAAGCCACCAGGTCTGAGACTTGAATTGCATTCGGCCATGTGGAGTCCAGTGCCTTAACCACTACGCCACCTGCCAATCCCAAATAAATAATTCTTTAAAAAAAAGAATTCTGGGGCTGGCAGGTAAATTTCCCCCATGTTTCCCACCACTAGTTTTATAGTTTGAGGTTTTATTTTTTTTTAAAAGAATGATTTATTTAATTCATTTATTATTATTTTTAAAATTTGCTATAGGGCACATATGCTCACCAGCAGAGGGAGAGAGAAGGAAAGTGAGAAAGAAAGCTGCCAGATCTGAGACCTGAACTATGATCAACTATGTGGAAGTTCAGCACTTTAACCACCATGCCACATGCTTGCCGTGGGACTTTCTTTTTGGAGAAGTTTTTTCTGTAGGGCTCATGCTCTCACCAGAAAGATAGAGAGAGACAGAAAGTAAGAAATCACCCTCCATGGGAGATGGCCACGCCACAATCCCTTCTCTTCCATTGTCCTCTCGGGATCTTGTGCACGCACGCACATGTGCCTGGCGTGAGTTTTAAGCCACCAGATCAGGGACTCGAACCATGGTCGACTACATGGGAGTCCAGTAATGTAGCCATTATGCTATCTGCTGGTCCCCAGGTTCTAGGACATTTTTAAGTTACCTAATGTATATGTATTTGGAGTTTTTGAAAGGAAAGGGCAGCAGAAACATATTCGACAAATAATGGTCAACACTTTTCCAAACTTGAAAAACTATAAAACCAACAGGTTCAAGAAGCTCAATAGACCCAAAATAAAAGAAACATATAGAAAATGCATCAGGAAACAACAAAATGCTCAAAACCAGTCATTAAAAAAAAACTCTTAAAAGCCACTAGGGAGGTACTAGCAGATAGCATAATGGTTACATTGGTGGACTCCCACGTAGTCAACTATGGTTTAAGTCCCAGACCTGGTGGCCACCAGAGTGGGAATATAAAATGTTTTTTCTGCTATATAAATGTTCAAAGCAGCTCTATTTGTAATAGCCTGAAATTAGAAACCCCAACTGTTTTAGTGGGGTGAATAGAACCAAAGTATGTCTATACTGTGGATTAGTACTCAGCAATAAAAAGGAATGAACTACTGATAGACAAAGCAATTTTGATGAATTTTGAATTATAGCTAGTGGATAAAAAGCCCATCTCGGGTTACATAATGCATGATTCCACTTACCTAGAATTATTGAGGTGACAAAACTATTGAAATGGAGAACAGATTTGTGCTTTCCTGGGGTTAGAAATAGAGGATGAGGTGGAGGAGGCGAGTGTGACTCTAAAGGCGCTAGTACTTATCTCTGTGATAGGGAATGTTCTACACCTTGTCTGTGGCATTGGTTTCTCAAGACTGCACATATGGTAACATTATATAAAACTACACATACACACGGGGGCTGGTAGATTGCATGGTGGTTAGGGCAGCTGGACTCCCACATGGCTGAATATGGTTCGAATCCTGGAGCTGGCAGCTTGCCTTCTCACTTTTCTTCTCTCTCTCTGGTCAACTTCAAAAAAATAAAGAATTTTTAATACTTAATAAAATAAAATAATGACAAAAATTTAATAAAGAACTACACATACACACAAACAAGTGCATATAAAACTGGTGAGGTCTGAATAAGGTCTATGGGTTATACCAGTATAAGTTTATTGATTTTGACATTGCACTGATATTGTCGGGGGGAATAGGTGAAGGATACATGAGACCTTTCTACATTCTTTTTTTCTTTTTTTTTTTGAGAGGGTTTTTTTTCACTATAGGGCGCGTGCGCTCGCCAGACAGACAGAGAGAGACATAGAGACAGAAAGCGAGAAATCCCCCCCCAGGGGGGATGGTCACGCCACAATCCCTTCTCCTCCAGTATCCTCCCAGGATCTCGGGCACGCACGCACACGCACCCAGTGTGAGTTTTAAGCCACCGGGTCCGGGACACGAACCGCGGTCGCCTACGTGGGAGTCCAGCGACATAGCCATTACGCTAACTGCTGGTTCCCTTTCTATATTATTTTTGTAGCCTCCTGTGAATCTAATTATTTCCAAAATAGAAAGTTTAGGAAGAGAATTGGGCTATAAAGTGGGAATATTTATGTTCAAATTGCTAGATTGCTTTCTAAAAGATTTTGCCAATTTAAATTGTTCCCAAATTAGAGAGTATACCAATATGATTACATTCTCATTATCATTTAGTATTGCCATTATTCTAATTGGCATCTGTATACAGATGTTCATAGTAGTTTCATTCATAATGGGCTAAAACTAGAAACAGTCCTAAATGCCCTTTAGTGGGCAAATGGTTAAACAATTTTAAAACCAGCATGTCAATTTATTGGGTCATGGAAAAGTCATAACATGTTTTTCTATGCAAAAATGAGTCATGACTTTTCTGATGACATACACTAAAGCCTGCTTGGGATTATGCAAATATGTCAATCAATTTTGAGATAATTGACACCTACATAACTGATTTTGTCAATTTAGGACCATGGTATATACATGTCCTTTTATTTAGATTTTCTTTAATTTTTTCAGCAGTACCTTACAGTTTCCAGCATACAGAACATGCAACAATCTTTCTAAAATAATTATTTTATTATATATATATGTACATATATATTATATACATGTATATATTATATACATACATATGTACATATATATATTTTTTTAATTTGCTATAGGACACTCATAATCATCAGAGAGAGAGAGGGAAAAAAAAGTGAGGAAGTGAGAAAGGAAGCCACCAAGTCTGGAACTCGAACCATGGTCAGTTATGTGGGAGCCCAGCATCTTAACCAACCATGCTACCTACTGGCCCCAGCAATAATCTTTATGTTAAATATATTCCTAAGTACTTTTTTACTCTATAATGTGAGAAATTGCTTTTAAATTTGTTTCCATTTATTTGCTGCTGAAATGCAAGTTAAACATAAATTAAACAAATTAAACAAATACAAATTAAGTTTGTTAATATTACATTCTGAAACTTTGATAAACTCACTTATTAGTTCTAGTAGTTTTTGTTCTTGTAGTTAATGATACTTCCTTAGGATATTTTTAAAAAATAAACATTATTTTAGAATTGTTTTGAATAGACAGAAAAATTGTGAAGATTCATGGAGAGTTCCTGTATACTCCTCATTCAATTTTCCCTATTCTTAAGATCTTTCTTGGGACCAGTTGGTGGTGCAGCGGTGGTGTAACTGGGCCTACATGGAAGGTCCTGGTTTGTATCCTGGCACTTCCCTGAGGCCAGCTGAGATGGCAGATGTGGAACATGATGCTAAGATCCTGTTAAGGATGTCTCTTTTTGTCTCTCTCATGGAAAAAACAAACTTTCACTTAAAAAAAAAAATCAGGCCAGCAGATGGCATGGTGGTTATGGTGGCTGGATTCCACATGACTGGTTTGAATTCTTAACCTGACAGCTTGAAAAGCATGCCATGCACTGTTTTGTGAATACCCAGAATGTCAAGAGGAGAATAGAAGAGAAGGGATTGTTGTATCGTCATCCAACCTGGGAGGTGCCTTCTCCCCACCCACCACCATGAACACACATACTCTAGAGCAAATTAATTTTTTTTAAGAGTTTTTTTTTTTTTTTTTTTTTTTTTAATGTTAGGGCACATGTGTGCCCCAGAGAGAGACAGAAATAGTGAGAGGGAAAGTGAGAAATCACCCCCTCCAGGGGGAATAGCCATGCCACATTCCCTTTTCTTCTAACCTCTTCCTGGGATCTTGGGCATGCACACAAACGTGCCTGATGTGATTTTCGAGCCACCAGGTCTGGGACTCAAACTGTGTGGTGGGCCATGTTGGAGTCCAGTGACATAACCACTACGTTATCTGCTGGCCCCTAGCAAATTATTTTTTAAAAAGTTATGTAGGGGCCAGCAGGTGGCATGGTGGTTAAAGCGCTAAAACTCACGCCAGGCTGTGTGCCCAAAATCACCAGAGGAGAATGGAAAAGGAATTGCAGCATGGCCTTCCACCCTTGGGGAGTGATTTCTCACTTTCTCTCATTCCATCTCTCTCTCTCTGGCAAGCACAAACCCTATAGCAAAAGTCTATCCAAAAAAACTAAAAATAAAAAAATAGAAAAATCTTAGATTTGTATGGCACATTTCTTGCAATTACTAAAACAATATTAATACATTATTACTAACTGTAGTCCATCTTTAATACCCATCTCCTCAATTTTTACCTAGTATCCATTTCTTTCTAGGACCCTATCCAGGATGCCATGTTACATTTAGTTGTTCTGTCTTCCTTTACTTGTTCTTCTTGCCTGTGAGTTTTCTCTCTCTCTTTTTTTTAATTATTTTTTATATGTTTCTTTTCATTTTTAATTTTCAAATTTTTAAAGATTTATAATTCAATCACTGTACATTATGATAGCTTGTAAAATGAATTTTCCCAGCATGAATACACTGCACACCAGTCCAGTTAAAGATATTATCATACACGTTATCATCAACAAACAGTCCTCCATTTCTGTTTCCCTTAAATGTCTTGCCTCTCTTTTCTCCTTGATTCCTCTTGTTTTTTGATGACTTGACGGTTTTCATGAGTACTGGTCAGATATTTTGTAGGATGTTTCTCTACTGGAATTTGTTTAATGTTTTTTACAATTACACTGGGATTATGGGCTTTTTGGTGGAAGACCACAGAGACAAGGTACCATCCTTATCACAGCTTTTAAGGGTAAAAATGTATGTTATCAGTATGACTTATCACCACTGATGTTGACCTTGATCACTTGGAAGAGGGTAACGTTTCCTTAGGATTTTCTCAGTAAATAATGATCCTAAGAATAGGGGCATTTTTTTTGTTTCTAGTCTTTATGTCCCCCCCATTGTCTAGAAACACCAAGACAATGTTAAATATTATGTTATGAGACCAGCAGTTGGCTTAATAGCTATGACGCTGGACTTTCATGTAGTCCACTGCGGTTCAAGTCCCGAACCTGATGGCTTAAACTTATGCCGGGTGCATGTGCGTGTGTGCCCAAGATCCCGAGAGGAGAATGGAGGAGAAGGGATTGTGGCGTGGCCATCACCCCTGGGGAGTGATTTCTCACTTTCTGTCTCTCTGTTTCTTTCTGTCTTCCTGGAGAGCACAAATGCCTTATAGCAAAAACCTCTCAAAAAAAAAAAAAATTATGTTAAATTAATTAAACATTTTTGTAGATGTTCTTTTTCAGATTGAAAAAGTTCCCTCCTATTATTAGTTTGTTCAGTTTTTTAAGTTAATTTATTTATTTAAAAAGAATTATTTATTTATAACTATTTTATTTAACTTTAATTATTATTATTATTATTATTATTTTCCAGGTCCAAAAATTGAACCACGGTCCATGTGGGAGTTCAGTGCTTTTAACCACCATGCCACCTGCCAGCCCCTCAAAGAATTATTTTATTTAACTTTATTTATTTATTCATTTAATTTGACCAGAGAGGGACAGAGAACTCGAGAGAGGGAAAGCGAGAAGGCAAGTTGCTTGATCCAGGATTTGAACTGGTTGGCCATGTGGGAGTCCAGCCCTCTCATCCACCACACCACCTGCTGGCCCCAAGAGGGATGGGCATGCCACAATGCCTTG
>NW_006160154.1:599233-600466 GCF_000334495.1 Tupaia belangeri chinensis | reverse complement strand
ACACACACACACACACACACACACACACACACACACCTCATATTTTAAGCTGCCCAAGTCTGCCCATAGTCAAGACTCAAACCGTGGTCGACTATGTCCAAATCCAGCGATGTAACCATTACACCATCTGCTGGTTCTGGTATGATTCTTTTCTAATACAATTTTATTTACAAAAATGGAGCACAGTTTTCTGACCCCTGTATTTCAGTTTTTGTATTCCTTTTTTTAAATGTCATTTTAAATATATATGTATTTAATTTTATTTATTATTATTGAATTTGCTATAGGGCATATGTGATCACTGAAGAGATAAAGAAAGAGAAAGAATCAGACAGACAGAATGTGAAATAGCAAGCTGCCAGGTTCAGAGTCTAACCACAGAGAGTCCAGCACCCTAACTGCCATGCCACTTGCTGGCCCCTATTCTTTGTATTCCTGACACAAATTATTCTTGGTCAAGATGTTTTATCCTTTGAATATATTATATTCAGTTTGCTAGTATATTGTGAATTATTCTTACAGCTGTGTTCATCTGGAATATTGGTCTTTAATTTTATTATCTTATAATGGTTGGCAAGTTTTGATGTTAGATCTGTCCTAGCTTCACAGTCTTAGAGGCAAGATAATGCTTCTTGGTTTTCTGGAAGACTTTGCATAGAATTGCCATCATTTCTTCTTTAAATGTTTGATAGAATTTGCCAGTGAATCTTCTCATCTGGAGTTTTCTACTTGGGGAGGTTTTTGATGCTACATCCATCTATTTGTGACACAGAGGGCATTATGCTTCCTTAGTAGTTTTGGAACTTAATATAAATCTAATCATAGGTGTCTTATGTTTGGCATCTTCCCTTCCTAGAGGCTAAACTATTTGTTTATAGAGGGTTTATTTGTAATTCTAGATTTACTTGTGTTACTGCATGTTCATTAGCAAGCACAGATAAGCCATTTAAAGTAAGAAATGCCTGCTCATCATCTTTTGAACACCCTCCAAAGTGTTGAGAATTTCCCACATTCCAATTCCTGCTTTCCCATCCTCCCTTGCAGATGGCCCAGGCATGTGCCCATGACCCTGTCCATCAGAGTCACACCCAGGCCTTCCAGTGGGAAGAGAGCAGGAGAAAGCTCTTAAATAATCTTTGCTGGTTTTCAACACATCACTCTCTGTAAAGTTCAGGCACAGTATATTTATTGATTTTTTTTTTTTTTTAGAGGTTTTTGCCTTAGTGTGTGAGC
>NW_006160154.1:593057-599203 GCF_000334495.1 Tupaia belangeri chinensis | reverse complement strand
AGAAACAGAGACAGTGAAAGTGAGAAATCATGCCCCTTCCCTTCCCCCAGGGGAATGGCCACACCACAGTCCCTTCTCCTTTCTCTTCCCGGGATCTTGGTCATTCACGCACATGCACCTGGCATGAGTTTCAAGCCACCAGGTCTGGGACTTGAATCATAGTCAACTATGTGGGAGTCCAGTGATGTAACAACTACATCATTTGCTGGCCCCTTGGACACAATATTTTTTAAGAACAATTTTTGAAATAGGGTGCATATGCTCGCCAGAGAGATAGAGACAGAGACAGCAAGTGAGAAATCACCCCCTGGGGAGATGGCCAAGCTGTAACCCCTTGTCCTCCATTCTCCTCTTAGAATTTTAAAAAAATAATTATTTAATTTTATTTATTCATACATTTGTTTTTAAAATTTGTTCAGAGAGAGATACAGAGAGAGAGAGAGGAAAAGGGAGAAAGCAAGCCACGAGATCCAGGACTCGAACTGTGGTCAACCATGTGGGAGTGTTCAGAGCCTTAACCACCATATCACCTGCTGGTCCCCTCTCCTCTTGGGATTTTGGGCACGCATGCACATGTACCCAGTGTGAGTTTTAAGTCGCTGGGTCTGGGACTCGAACCATGGTCAACAATGTGGAAGTCCAGCAACATAACCATTATGTCATCTGCTGGTTGCTAAACACAATATTTTTAAAAGCAAATGGAGGGCCCGCAGCTGTGGAGTGGTTAAGGCTTAGACTCTATGTGACCAACTGTGGTTCAAGTCCTGGACTTGGCAACTTGAAACTCATGCTGGCCATGTGTATGTACATGTGTGCCCAAAATCCCAAGAGGAGAATGGAGGAGAAGGAATTGCCATGTGGCCGTCCCCAAGGTTGTGATTTCTCACTTTCTGTCTCTGTCTTTCCAGCAAGCACATGCACGCTATAGCAAAAATCTCTAAAACAAAAAAAGCAAATGGGGTATTATCTCTTCCTCCTAACTAACTTTTGGTTTAGAAGTTTGTTTGGTACCATGTTGTAAGGAATTTGACCTCACCCAAAGAGAGGTCTAGCCTTTGTCCTGGCTCGTGGGTGGTAACCTCTAAACACTTGGAATTTCCCAAATGATAGGAGTGCTTTCTTATTCATGGTGGGCCCCTCAGACCACAGTGGGTAGTTTATGCCGATAGGGGAGATCAAGAAGAATCTTTCCACCCAGCCTCAAGGAGGGCAGAGTTGGAAACTGACTTTAGCCAGGTGGGCAGTTATTTCATCCATCATATCTGTATAATGAAACCAGAATAAAAACAAGATGCGGAAGCTCGGGTGAGCTTCTAAGTTGGCAGTACTCCATGCATACTGTCAGACATCGAAGCCTGGAGAATAATGTGCCCCAAGGATGATGGAAGCTTCAAGTTTACAGTGCTCCTAGACTCCTCCCTGTCTCTTCCTTTGGTTCTAATTTATGTCCTTTTCCTTTAATAAATTTAACTGAGTATAATCGCTCTCAGTGAATTCCGTGAGTCTTTGTAGCAAGTTATTGATCATGTGTATGGTTTGGGGACTCTCCCAGACTTACTGTTGCTATCAGGAGGTCTCGGCAGAGTTGGCCAGCAGGAAGATTGCCTTAACCTTGCAGTTTGGCCAACTCCAGGTAGTACCCCAAGAAGTAGTTATGCCCTGGTTGTCAGTTTTGCACAAATACCTTCTTTTTCTCCTTCCCTCAGTTATACTCTTTCTTTCTCCTTATCATCCCTCTTACTTTTCATAACTCTTTCTCTACCCCTCCTTTTTAAATTGATTGCTCACATCCATCAGTAACACTATGAACCTCAGTTTACCTAAACTAGTGACATTTAAGCATAGTCAGGACCTCTGGTTCAGAGACTGTACTGTGAAAGATCTGCCTATGGCCCTTGGGCTATGCAAGATGAACACAGATATTTATGATAAACACTTTCTTCTGCAAGGAATCAAAAAAATGTGAAAATGTCATTTTTAAAAACAGAATGCATTTACAGGAAAATCCTGCATTTGTTGAACTGTAGTTCAGTAGAAGCCCTCTGTAGGTGTTTGTTTTAAATATGTATCTGCCCTGTATAAAACCTACTTCACTTTGGGTCTTTCCTGTGAGGTAAATTGTTTTTTATTTGTGATTTCATGGGAAGGGAAAACAAAATCCACACACACATTTATTCATTGATCTGCAGGTTATAGAGTTGTGAAATGAGTGACTCAGAAGATGACGATATCCCCCGGCTCTCCTACCACACCTTAGCAGCTCTCCAGGAATTTTATGCTGAACAGAAGCAACAAACTAGCCCAGGGGGGGATGATAAGTATAACATTGGAATAATAGAAGAGAATTGGGTAAGTAAATACATTCTACCTCCATCAGGAAGTACTGATGTGGAACTTCTTTGCCTTGTCCAGTGTTTGTATCCCACCTAATACTAAGGTCTGTGTCACCTGTCCTCTGGGGAGCTAAGAGAGAAAGCAGTTCATGGACATTTTAGAACTGTATAAATACAGAGTTTCCCTGGTCTACTAGTCTGGTTGGTGATCAGAGGAGGGAGTTTTCAGATGGGGAATGATAGGTCATTGTGTCCAACACAAACTTAGGTTTCATTCTTGGATAAAGATAAACCCATTTTTCTTAGATTTATTTATTTCTTCCATGAGTGAGAGAGACGGAGAAAGAGAGACAGCAACCCCAACAAGATCGTGACACTGCGATCTACCCCTGAGCTAATCCAGTTGAGCAAGAAATGTGTGGCAAGATACGTGCCCAGTGTACTTAGGGAGGTCTCTGGATTTGAACTAAGAACCTTCCCATGTGGCATTGCCTCACAGAGCATTGCGTTTTACCACCGTACCACCATCTGAATCCTAATTGTGTGTGTGTGTTTAGTTTATTTATTTTTCCCATGAGTATGAAAGACAGAGATAGAGACAGAGAGAGCATACCCGACAGGGTCCAGATGCCCTGATCCACCAGCAGCCTCAGTCAGCCCTGATCATGTGTGAATTCATGCCCAATGCATGCCGGATGCTAACCTGGAACCTTTTCATGTGGGTCAGTCTCACAGAACATCCTGTTTTACCTCTGCACTACCATCTGTCTACCTACCCTGTTGGTTTTAATGGAGCCAGCGGTAGTGGTGGAAAGAGAAAAAATGTATTATTGTAGTAAATGGGGTAACTGAACTTAACAATGTAATGAAAGATTGATGAGAGTTTTTAAGAAGATAGTAATAGTTTCTGCTGTTTAATATATATTTTAGTTGTATTTTTATAGTTTAAGCAAAAATAGGAATTTTAAAAGAAAAAAATGAGATGAAGGAAGCTGCTAACATAAGCTGAAACCTAGGAATTTAAATTTTTTGAAATAGTTGAGAGGAACGAGCAGTTGACATACTGGCTATGTCACTGGACTCCAATGTGGTCAACTGTGGTTTGAGTCCTAGACCTGGTGGCTTAAACTCACGCCAGGCGAGTGTGCATGTGTGCCCAAGATCCCGAGAAGAGAATGGAGGAGAAGGGATTGCGGCGTGGTCATCCTCCCAAGGGGGTGATTTCTCGCTTTCTGTCTCTCTGTCTGTCTCTCTCTGGCGAGCGCACGCGCCCTATAGCAAAAAAACCTCTCCAAAAATAATAATAAATAAATAAAAAACAACCAAAAAAACTATATACTCTTTTTTTCTTATTTTAAAGGTAAACAGTAGCGGGGCCAGCAGGTGGTGTGGTGGATAAGGGCACTGGATTCCCACATGGCCAACCATGGTTCAAGTCCTGGACCTGGTGGCTTGCTTTCTCACTTTCCCTTTCTCTCTCTCTTAAAACTCACGCTGGGCGCGTGTGCGTGCATGCCCAAGATCCCGAGAGGAGAATGGAGGAGAAGGGATTGCGGCGTGACCATCCCCACTGGGGCGTGATTTCTCGCCTTCTATCTCTATGTCTCTCTCTGTCTGTCTGGTGAGCGCCCACGCCCTATAGCAAAAATCTCTCCCAAAACAAAAAAAAAAAAGGTAAGCAGTGGTTGTAGAAAATACATAACAGACATGAACAACAACAAAATTTCTTATAGTCTCACTACTTTAGAATTAATTACTTTTCTAATTTCTCTTTTTGGAGAGATTTTCACTATAGGGCACATGCACTCACCAGAGACACAAAGTGAGAAATCACCCCTCAGGGGAAGGCCACACTGCAGTCCCTTCTCCACTCTCCTCTCAGGAATTTGGGCACACACACACACACACACAAAAATGTGCCTGGCATGAGTTTTAAGCCACTGGGTCCAAGACTCAAACTGTGGTTGACTATGTGAGAGTCTAGTGATGTAATCATTATTCTATCTGATGGTCCCTACTTTTCTAATTTTGATACTTCCATTTGCCTTGGTTTGTTTATAAATCTGAGGAAATATCTAAGAAGATGATATGAAATATAGGAAGGAAAATATTAGAAAACTAGCGGATATGCCTAGCCACGGTGGTATGTGCTGCTAAGATGCTGTGCTAGACAGCGCTGGGACCACATGGAAGGTCCAGGTTTGGTTCCTAGTCCATCTGAAAAAGATGGGTATGGTGTGTGCCTGTAATCCCAGTGACTCAAGGAGACTGAGGCAGGGGGATCTCAACAGTAAGATGCTGTCTTAAAAAAAAAGGAAAGAAACTAGAGGATAAACCCAGGAAACTCAATATTCAACTAATCAAAGTTCCAGAAAAAGGGAACAAAAAATAAAGATGGAAGAAAATCTCCAAAGAGTAATAGTAGAAGTATCTCAGAACTTTGGACTGTCACTAAGACACATGATTATAATGACTGAAAATTCTGGATATGAATGACAAAGAAAACCCTAGAACTCCCAGAAGAAAAGCAAGTCACCTACAGATCTCAGGAGTATAAGACACATTGTACAGACTAATAACTTTATTAGAAACTAGAAAAAAGGTAAAGCAATGTTTTTTGTTTTGTTTTGTTTTGTTTTGTTTTTTTGAGAGGTTTTTGCTGTAGGGCATGTGCGCTCACCAGAAAGACAGAGAAGGACAGAGAGACAGAAAGTGAGAAATCACCCCCCACCCCAGGGGCGATGGCCATGCCACAATCCCTTCTCCTCCATTCTCCTCTTGGAATCTTGGGCACACACGCACACGTGCCCGGCATGAGTTTAAGCCACAGGGTCTGGGGCTCAAACCATGGTCAACCACATCAGAGTCCAGCAACACTGCCATTATGCCAACTGCTAGTCCCAAGGTAGAGCAATGTTTTTAATAGTTGGAGTGAAAGTTTCGTTGAGCCTAGCAGTCTATATTCAACTGAATTATCATTCAAATGTGAGCATAAAATGAAAACATTTTAGACATGGCAGATCTCACAACATTTACCTCCAATGCACTTCTCAGGAACTGTAGGAAGATTTGCTCCAGCAAATGAGAAGTAAACCAAGAAAGGGGAAGCTGAGCTCTAGGGAATAGGAGGTCGGGTGCATGCAGTGACAGAGGGAAATCCCTGATGACGGTTACACAGAAAGTCCCAGTGTAATCGCTGTGCTACAGGCCTGGAGAGCAGTTGGTCCTGGATATCTCAGGAGGATGGCATGTTTCAGGAAAGAGCTCTTTCAGAGAAAAAAAGAAATGACAGATTGACTATCTGGTATGTAGAAGATAGTATTGAAAGGCCAATGGATGATGTTGGGGGAATTAGGGATTAGTATAAAGAAACCAAGCAGATCAAAAAATCGTGCATGTATTAACTCTAGAAAAACAGAAATGCATCATATGGAAGGAAATGTGTAATCATAGTATGGTACTTGGCTTAGCAATGAACACTGACGATTGATTCTAACTAACCACAGCTGGGGTTGCGACTATATTGGGAGGGCAAAGGAAGGGGAAAGGCATGTACGAGAGAGAGCAGAGATCCTCATCTGCTATGAAAAGTACATAATGTGGAGTGTGCATTAATGAAGAGGAAACATTTAAGACATATTTAGAGATATGGGGGTAAATGATCAAAAGAAGAGCCAGGAGTTGAAGACAGTTACTTCTTTTTTTTTTTTTTTTTGAGAGATTTTTTTGCTACAGGGCACGTGTAGCAAAATTTTTTGCTGGAAACATGGAGACACAGAGATAGACAGAGAAAGAAAACAATAAAGTCTACCC
>NW_006160154.1:583208-592842 GCF_000334495.1 Tupaia belangeri chinensis | reverse complement strand
GTTACTTCTTTTTTTTTTTTTTTTGAGAGATTTTTGCTATAGGGCGAGTGCGCTCGCCAGGCAGACAGAGAGAGACAGAAAGCGAGAAATCACCCCCCGGGGGGATAGTCCCTTCTCCTCCATTCTTCTCTCGGGATCTTGGGCACACACGCACACGCGCCCGGCGTGAGTTTTAAGCCACCAGGTCCGAGACGTGAACTGCAGTCAACTACGTGGGAGTCCAGCGACATAGCCATTATGCTGGTTCCCAAGACAGCTACTTCTGAGGAGTGGGGCTCAGGGTGAGGGGACTCGTATTAGATTATAAGCCTAGTAGTGCTTTTGACTTTTAAAGCCATGTTCATATAATAAATTCATTAAGAGGAGGATTTTTTAGGGGGACCACCTCCATGGCCTGGCCGTTAAGGCAGCCATATCCCACATAGCTGATGTATGGTTCGATTCCTGGGTCCAGTGGCTTAAGAAACATGCTGGGGTCACATGAATGCCCAAAATCCCAGTGTGAGGGAGAGATGGAAGAGAAGGGATTGCTGCATGGTCATTCCTCATGGGGCATGCTTCCTTCTTTCCCTGTCTTTCTGTCTCTGGTGAGTGTATGCACCCTCTAGCAGCAAAAAAGAATTATTACAATATTAGAAAATAGTGAAAGAACAAAGGATGTATTGACTAACTAGAAATCACGGGATTTCTGGAAGAGAGAAAGTAGGTGTTGGTCAAATAGCAGAGAGAACTGCCACAAGGATGGGAGTCTTTCTTCCAGTGGAGAACCATGAAGACTGTGCTCCATACTTGGAGCATGTGAACATGGAGTGTAAAAGTGCTATATGGGCTTATGCCTGCGTGATTAATTCAAGGGTGGCCTGCCATCATGGTTGGACCAGTTGATCTCTTCTCCTACTCCTATCCAGAAGTCATAAGTACTATCTTGGGTCTTTGCCTCCAGGTCCAATCTCAGGGGATTTCTGAATAAACAAACTGGAGAATCTGCTTTGGGAATGCCCTAATTTGGGTGAGAAAGCCAGAAAGAGACATAGAATAGAACCTAAGCTAACTCCGGAACTTCACCCTAGACAGAGAAAGGGAAAAAGGCAGCCTCACTCAGGAGGGAAAATATGCTACCGTCCCCCTTTCTCAGAGTTCTTATTTGAGCATATTTCAGTTCTGTTGCGATATAATTTATATGCTGTAGAGTTAACCCTTTTAAAATGCATGATTCAGTGGCTTTTTAAAAAAATAATTTTGTTTAACTTTATTTACTTATTTTAATTTGACCAGAGAGGGACAGAGCAAGAGACAGAGAGGGAGAAAGTGAGAAAGCAAGGTGGCTACCAGGTCTGGGACTTGAACCATGGTCAATCATATGGGAGTCTAGCGCTCTTAACCACCACGCCACCTTCCGGCCCCATTCAGTGGCTTTTATATTCACAGATTGGTGCAACTTTCAGCACATTTTATAACATTCTCACTGCCTTAACTGACGCCCTATACCCTTTAGCTATCACCTCCTAATCCCCCAATCCTCCCAGCCCCTGGCACCACTAATCTGTGTTCTCTCTCTAACAATTTGCCTATTCTGGACATTTCATATAAATGGAAGTATGTAATATGTGTTCTTGTTGTGTCTGATTTCTTTCATTTAGCGTAATCTTTCCAAGGCTCATCCATGTTGTACATGTGTATCAGTATCTCATTCCATTCTATGGCCGGATAAAACTCCACTGTATAGATATAGCATATGGTGTCTATCCGTTCAGCAGCTGATGGGCATTTGGGTTCTTTCCATTCTGGGATTTTTAAAGCAGAGATCCCCAGCTTATATGCCCTGTGAGACTGTCCCACCCCCAGCTCTGCCGTTCAGGGGGGAGAGAGGCTTGTTGAAGGATGGGCCTATACAGTTGTAGAGGAAAAACAAGGTATTTATTTTTCCATTAAAATCATCCTTACGTTAAAAATATGAATAAACAATTAAGGATCACTGGATATCTAATGAAAAGCATGAATGAGCCTGAAACAGAAGGAGCAAGATGGAATGATAAGCCAAGCAATGGCATAGTGGTAACACAACTGGACCCACTTTAGAAAGGTCCTGGGTTTGTATCTGGGACCTCCCTGAGGCATGCCAGGCACGGGTGTGTCTATGCCTGTGACTTCATTGAAGAGATAAATGGATAAACTTAACAAAAATAATTGAGAGTTAAAACAAATATGAAAATCAAATGACTTATCCCTGGGGAAAAAAGTAATCCAGAAATCATGCCTAAGGTAAAGATGAGGCATGGGAAAGGAACAGTCTGGGTTGTGCTGATTGTATTCCATGGGTTGTAAATCCTGAGTCTGGTTTTCTATCCACTATGTATGTAATGCTATTCAGGGGTAGTTGAATCTAGAAGCTTAATCAGGTTCAAGTTCAGTTTTTCTTTTTCTGGCAAAACTCATAAAGGCAGCGGGAGGTATGTTCTCCCATTAGAAGCAGGGACTAGTTGTCTCTTTTTGTAATGTGAGCAGCCATCAATACTCAGTGCCCAGATTCCATCCATTCCTTAGGAACTTGTTTCAATTTAAAATAATTTCAAAGAGAAATTTATTTTCCAAAGAAGAAAAGGAAAAAACTTGTAATGTATGCACACTAGTATAGTAGGTACAAAGTAGAAGAACAAAATGATGCCAGCTGAAATGACATCAATCCATCCCTCTATGACAGCAACTGAGCCAGTTTTGGTACAGTCAGGACACGGCTTTGCGACTTGCACAGGAAGTGGTTGGAGCTATTGGAGAAGGTGGCAGGTAAGATTTTAATTTTTTGTTTTAATTTTATTTATTCATTCATTTTACTTTAATTTGACCAAAGAGAGAGACAGAGAGAGAGAGAAAGAGGGAGGTAAGGAAAGTGAGAAAGCAAGCCACCAGGTCCAGGACTCGAACCATGGTTGACCATGTGTGGGAGTGTCCAGTGCCTTAACCACCACACCAGCTGCTGGTCCCGGTAAGATTTAAATTTTAATTCTCTTTTTATCTTCTAATGTTTTTTGAATGTCCTTCCTAGATAAAAGATGGTTAGTAAGAAGTCTTAACTACAATCTGTAAAGATTGTAGATCATGGTTTTTAGCGCATGACAAATTAAGAACTGTTTCAGGACTAGCCTGTGGTGTGGTGGTTCAGGTGGCCAACTACATGGTTTAAGTCCTGGATCCAGCAACTTGAGAAACATGCTACATGGCATGTGTGTGCATGTCAAAATCCTGAAAGGAGGGAGGAATGTAGGAGAAGGGATTACGGCATGACCATTCCCCATGGGGGATGCTTTTTTTTCTCTCTCTCTCTCTTTCTCTCTCTCTCTTTCTCTCTCTTCTCTGTCTGTCTCCTCTCTCCCCAGCAAACCAACACACTCTCTGGCCCTCTGGCCAATTAAAAAAAAAAAAAAAAAACTGCTTCAACATTGAGGTTAGAGACATACTCAGGAATCTATTTATTGTAGAATTTCTTTTTCTTTTTTTTTTTAGGAGAGTTTGTTTTGCATAGGGCACATGTGCTTGCTGGAGAGACAGAGAGATATAAAGTGAGAAATATCATCCCCTAGGGGTGATGCCCATGCTGCAAGCCATTATCCTTCATTCTCCTCTCAGGATTTTGGGCATGCATATACCAGGTGTGAGTTTTAGGCCACCAGATCCAGGACTTGAACTGTAGTAAACTATGTGGGAGTCCAGCAATGTAATCATTGCGCCATCTGCTGCTCCCTATTATAGGATTTCTTATCTCTGTTATTTCTTGTAACATTTTCCAACCTGTTTCTTACCCTCTTAAGTTATAGAGATTTTTGCCAGAGAGTTACACCCTAATTTTGGTTAGAACAGGATTTATACTTTTATGACTACAAGAGTGATTTTTGTTTTAATTGCCAGCATGTACACATCCTCTTGAGAGAGAGAGAGGAAGAAAACACCCTCCCTCTAAGGGGTTTGGTCATACCACAATCCCTTCTCCATTTCTCTATCTTGTCGGGACTTTGGGCATGCATGTGCACCCGGTGTGTTTTTCAAGATGTCAGGGCTAGGGCTAATGGTCAGCCATGTGGGATTTGGCTTCCTAGGCATAGTGCTTAACCACTGTGCTACGGGGCTGCCCCAGTATGTGATTTTTACAGTGGAGCCTTTTCCTTTTCCGTCCAACTTTTACTTTCTAGAAAAGACAGAGACAGCGAGAGGGAAAGTATGAAGTCACCCCCAAACCCGGGGGGATAGCCACTATGCAATTCCTTCTCCATTCTCTTCCTGGGATTTTGGGTGCACACGCACACACACCTGGTGTGATTTTTCAAGCTGCTAGGTCTGGGATTCAAACCTCAGTCAGCCATGTGGGAGTCAAATGCCTTAACCACCATGCCACGTGCTGGCCCAAGAAAATAATTCTTACTTTGGTATTCTATTTCTGTATCACTCATTAACACCCAAATTCTCTGTATAAATCTCATAAGTTCAAACATATTTTAACTTCTTGAAAAAAATTACTCCCAAGGCTTTGCACCCTGAGCCAGTATGGGCTATTTACTCTCTAGTTTTGCTACAACTCTGATTTTTAGGTATCATACTGGTGTCCTTATCCTCTCTTCTGTTCTAGATCCTCTGTTTCATGTATCCTCGTTCCTAATTTACAATCTTATTTTGATGGGGTACGTACATCCTCTTATAGCTTCCACAGAAGAGGTACATGGGAGGGAAATTGCTAGACCCTTTCATGTCTGAAAATGTTTTCATTCTTTACCTATTCTTGATGTGAGTGTTTTGTTGGATACCTAATTCCAGGTTTTGAAGGCATTGTTCAAGGTCTGCAAGTTTCTATGTGCTCTGTTGAGAAATGCATTGTCATTGTGATTTCTTATTGGAAACCTGCCATTTTCCATCTCTGTCCACTGCAAGGGTAGGATTTTCTCTCAGCTCCTGATATTCCATGTGTCTTGGTGTGGCATTTTTGTCTGTTTTACTCGGCACTGGGGAACCCTTTCATTCTGTAACTCATGTCCTTCAGTTTGGGCAAAGTATTTTTTTGTTTTTAGTTTATTTTTGAGAGTTATTCATTTAATTTTATTTTTTATTATTATTATTCAATTTGACCAGAGAGAGTCAGAAATAGAAAGCTAAGCCATGTGGGAGTCCAGCACGTTAACCACCACACCACCTGCTGGTCCCTGGGCAAGATTTCTGTGAGGCCCATGTTTGTACATGCTGGATGCTGATACTGGGCAGGGTGAGGCCAGAGAGGAGGCCCAGGTTCAGTTGCCAACCCACATTAAGGGGCATGTTGGTGCATGCCTGTAGCCCCCTACTCAGGAGGCCAGGGAGGAGGATCCTGAGATCACAGCCAGTGAGAGCAACAGTGAGACCCTGTCTGAAAGAGCCAGGCCCACGAGCACGTGCCTATGTTCCCAGCTACTCCAGAGGCTCAGGCAAGAGGACCGTGATGCAGTTAGATCCTGTCTAAATCACTATGGACACACACACTACATAAACACACTTCTTTGATGTCCTCCCCATTGTTTTTTTCTATTTTTCTTTCTTTGTATTATTTGAATATTAGACCAGATTTTATAATTTTCTTCTTTTTCTATTTATTGTCATTTTACCCTACTTTCTAGGAGAATTTGTCAACTTTATCTTCTAAACTTTCTACTGAGTTCATCATACTGTTACTGTACATGTAATTGTCTCTGTAGTTTTGGTTTTTTTTTTGGTCTCCAAATATTCCTTTTTTGTTGTATTTTATTCATCTTTCTGCAGATAGTAATAATACGATTTCTGTCTTAAAAGTTTTCTTCTTTGGGAGCCAGAAAGTGATACAAGGGTAGTGTTCTGTGGGGCTGACCCACTTGGGAGGGTTCTGGCATGCGTGTGCCCATGATCTGTGGCTGCCTGGGGTTGGATCACGGTGTGGAGAGCCTGTTGGAGGGTGCCGGTCTCTCTCCTCTTTCTCTCTGTCTCTTGGTCATAGAGAAAAGAGAAAAAGTTGTCCTCTCTCTGCACAGTCTCTATTTATTCCAAAATGCTTTTTATATTTGCATATTTATTATTGGGTATGTGTCTAGTGTTAGCAGCTCTCTCTCTTTGAATGCACTGACCCTTCCCTGTCCATTCATATTTAAGGGTGGGGCTCTCCGGAGCTGGGAGCTTTGACCCGTGCATGGACGTTACCCACTTTGGTCTCTACAGTTGGTGGCTCTGGATGAGCAACTTCCTAGGGAACCCCCCCATGTCAATGTTTCGTGGTTATTTCTTGTGGGCTGGTCAGAAGCCCAAGGAAAATTCTCTTAATTCCTGCCTGGAATTTTTGTACCTAGTTGACATCAGCTTTGAAAGTACATGACTGAAAGGTGAGAAGTCTCATTGTCCACTGGTTTTAACTTATCCTCCAATTTCCACATGGTCCCTCATCAGCAGCTGTGCCTGGCACCCCACTTTTAAGCATCTCTCAATCCAGAGAACATTCCTCCTGTTTTCTGCCATCACCATGGAGGTGCTGACGCCTCAGTGCTTGAGATGTAGAAGAGAATCCTGGCAATGAACTGCTTCTGAAATAGACCTTTTAACACATTCTCCTGTTTTCAGCCCATCCTTGGACCCTAATTCTGAGTTATCTGGTTCTGTAGTTTCCCGAGCCCTTGGGGATGCTGTGGTATAAACCAGGATAAATTGTCTTTCCTGTTACCAATTTAGGGATTTGGCTTTCTTGGGTCTATGGAGCAATTACACCACCCATTTGCTTTTTTAGCTTCCTAAGTCTAGTTTCCTGCTTGTATTCCCTTTGGTCTTCGATGTTTATGCCTACACAAGGCAAATGGAAGTTTATTTTAGGACTGTTGAATGGACTTTCATGAGGAAGCAAATCTAAGTGAATATGTTCAATCTGCCACTTTCCTTTTTTCTGTTCTTCTGTTTCTTTTTTTTTCCCTTAGTGTATTTATTTACTTATTTATAAGAGAGAGGAGTTTGATTTTTTGACAGGGTCTCACCAAGTTGGGAATTTCCTGTCCCAGTCTCCCAGCCAGCTAGGACCATGGGTGCATGCCTCCACACCTGGCCTGCTTAGGTTGAGCTGGGAACCAAACCCGGGCCTCCCATGTGGCCTTAGCCCCCAAGCAACAGCATCTTAGCAGCACTGTGGCTGAACCCTGTGCCTTTTCTTTTTTGATTGTATGTATTTGTTTACTAAGTTTGTGTGTGTGTGTGTGTGTGAGTGAGTTTCCATATATTTTCTTTTTTCTACTAATCTGAGAGCCTTGGAAGCATCTTTTTATTTTTTCTGATAAGCAATTTCAGTATTCGTAGGAACTAAGTCACAATTTTAAAGATGAATAATAATTTGTAGCATTGAGCACACTTACTGTGTACTCTTTCCTGTTATAAATGCTTTACTAGGGTCACCTCAGTCTCCCATCACAACTCAGGGAATTAGTTACAATTATTCCTTCCGTTTTAAAGACACTGAAGTCAGAGAGCTTCAGTCACTTGCACAAGCTCACCCAGTGGCAGTGGTGGGGTTGGGCGTTCAGTGCAGCCTGACTCTCCACTGTGTCCACCAGGTCTGCCAATCTCTGGTCTCATCCTTCTTGCATGCTGAGCACTGTCCTTCCCCAAGCACACCCTGTAGGATTTCTCGGTGAAGGCCCAGCTGACAGAGGCAAGCTCTCAGTTTTTGTTGTTCTGAAAATAACTTTTTTCACCTGCTTTCTTGGATGATATTTTCACTTGGGTGCTGTTTGTCTCTCTCAGTGCAGTGAAGGTATATTCCCACTGTCCTCAGGCCTCTTCTCTCCTGCCCCGAGCCTGTTGCAGGTGCTGCATGGGACAGAGTTGTGCCAGTCTAGGCTGAGGCTGTGTTCTACGCAGAAGCATTACATGTCAGTCATACCAGACTTTATCCACTGCAAGTGCTTTTGGACCTAGAAGCCTTGTTAGCCTGCCATGGGGCCCAGCCTCACCAGGGGAGGTGACACTATCTCTGTTAAGAAATGTACCTCTGGGGTTGGCAGGTGGTATGGTGATTAGGGTGCTGGACTCCCACAAGGCCAGCTGTGGTTTGATTCCCAGACCTGGTGACTTGCCCCCCCCCCCCGTCATTCTCTGATGAGTACACATGCCCAGTAGCAAATTTAATAATAGTAATAATAATAATTTAAATAAATCTTTGTTTTTGAATGAATTATTTATTGATTAGGTTTTTGCCATAGGGCGTATATATTTGCCAGAGAGAGAAGGAGAGGGGGAAAGTGAGAAATCACCCCCTAGATGGTCACTCTGCAGTCCTTTCTCCTCCACTCATTCCTTGGGATTTTGGGCACGCACCCAGCGTGATTCTTTGGCTGCCAGATTCAGGACTAGAACTGTTGTCGGTCTTGTGGGTATTCAGTGTATTCTATTTATTTTATTCAGAGAGAGAGAGCACGCACGCAAGAGAGGCACTCCAGCAGGTTCTTTACACTGCAGCCCATCCCAGGCTCATCCAGCTGGGATCACAGGCACATGTGCATGTGTCTGGGGCATACAAAGAGATATTGGGACAGAAACCTAGGACCTCGCCATGTGGTCCCAGCATCTGAGAGTATTGTAGCACCCCTGTATCACCACAGCTGACCCAGCTCACATTTTTAAAGCTGAGTTAATTTTTAAGTGGAGTCCTTTTTTGAATGATGATATATGTATGTAATGAAAATCCAAAAATTACAAAAGGAATAGAGAGAAAAGATGAGTCTCTCTTCCTCATTGTCTTCAGGCCACCAGACTTCCTCCCATAACGCAGCCATGATCACTGGCTCTTGGCACCTTCCAGAGGTGGCCTGTGCATTTGTCTAAAAGCATATGTTCCTGCATCAAGCTAACATTTTGCATTTTTTTGTCCCTAGTTTAGATCTTAGCCATGGTTCCTTCTGGATATATAGAGGACAGCTTCAGTCTTCTTTTAATTGTTTTTTAAGAATTATTTATTTAATTTTACTTATTGTTATTATTGTTTTTTAAATTTGACCAGAGAGAAAGAGCAGGAAAATGAGAAAACAAGCTGCCAGGTGTGGGACTTGAACCATGGTTGGCCATGTGGAAATCCAGCGCCTTAACTGCTATACCACCTGCTGCCCCTGCTTCAGTCTTTTTAAAAAATTTTTAATATTTTATTTTATTTTAGTTAGTTAGTTATTTTAATTTGACCAGAGAGGAACGGAGAGAGAGAGAGAGAGAGAGCGAGCAAGCTGCAGGTCCAGGACTCAAACTGGGATTAGCCACTTGGGAATCTAGCGCCCTTAACTACCACATCACCTGCTTTGCGTCAGTCTTCTTTTTTTTTTTTTTATTAAAGATTTATTTATTTATTCATTCATTCATTTTAAATTTTTTTTTTTTTTTGAGAGATTTTCACTGTAGGGCGCGTGCGCTCGCCAGACAGACAGAGAGAGACATAGAGACAGAAAGCGAGAAATCACCCCCCAGGGGGGATGGTCACGCCGCAATCCCTTCTCCTCCATTCTCCTCTCGAGATCTTGGGCACGCACGCACACGCGCCCGGCGTGAGTTTTAAGCCACCGGGTCCAGGACACGAACTGCGGTCGACTACATGGGAGTCCAGCAACATAGCCATTACGCTAACTGC
>NW_006160154.1:577189-581337 GCF_000334495.1 Tupaia belangeri chinensis | reverse complement strand
TGGGTTCCCCCCCCCCCCCGTCATTCTCTGATGAGTACACATGCCCAGTAGCAAATTTAATAATAGTAATAATAATAATTTAAATAAATCTTTGTTTTTGAATGAATTATTTATTGATTAGGTTTTTGCCATAGGGCGTATATATTTGCCAGAGAGAGAAGGAGAGGGGGAAAGTGAGAAATCACCCCCTAGATGGTCACTCTGCAGTCCTTTCTCCTCCACTCATTCCTTGGGATTTTGGGCACGCACCCAGCGTGATTCTTTGGCTGCCAGATTCAGGACTAGAACTGTTGTCGGTCTTGTGGGTATTCAGTGTATTCTATTTATTTTATTCAGAGAGAGAGAGCACGCACGCAAGAGAGGCACTCCAGCAGGTTCTTTACACTGCAGCCCATCCCAGGCTCATCCAGCTGGGATCACAGGCACATGTGCATGTGTCTGGGGCATACAAAGAGATATTGGGACAGAAACCTAGGACCTCGCCATGTGGTCCCAGCATCTGAGAGTATTGTAGCACCCCTGTATCACCACAGCTGACCCAGCTCACATTTTTAAAGCTGAGTTAATTTTTAAGTGGAGTCCTTTTTTGAATGATGATATATGTATGTAATGAAAATCCAAAAATTACAAAAGGAATAGAGAGAAAAGATGAGTCTCTCTTCCTCATTGTCTTCAGGCCACCAGACTTCCTCCCATAACGCAGCCATGATCACTGGCTCTTGGCACCTTCCAGAGGTGGCCTGTGCATTTGTCTAAAAGCATATGTTCCTGCATCAAGCTAACATTTTGCATTTTTTTGTCCCTAGTTTAGATCTTAGCCATGGTTCCTTCTGGATATATAGAGGACAGCTTCAGTCTTCTTTTAATTGTTTTTTAAGAATTATTTATTTAATTTTACTTATTGTTATTATTGTTTTTTAAATTTGACCAGAGAGAAAGAGCAGGAAAATGAGAAAACAAGCTGCCAGGTGTGGGACTTGAACCATGGTTGGCCATGTGGAAATCCAGCGCCTTAACTGCTATACCACCTGCTGCCCCTGCTTCAGTCTTTTTAAAAAATTTTTAATATTTTATTTTATTTTAGTTAGTTAGTTATTTTAATTTGACCAGAGAGGAACGGAGAGAGAGAGAGAGAGAGAGCGAGCAAGCTGCAGGTCCAGGACTCAAACTGGGATTAGCCACTTGGGAATCTAGCGCCCTTAACTACCACATCACCTGCTTGGCCCTACTGCGTCAGTCTTCTTTTTTTTTTTTTTTTTTTAAAGATTTATTTATTTATTCATTCATTCATTTTAAATTTTTTTTTTTTTTTGAGAGATTTTCACTGTAGGGCGCGTGCGCTCGCCAGACAGACAGAGAGAGACATAGAGACAGAAAGCGAGAAATCACCCCCCAGGGGGGATGGTCACGCCGCAATCCCTTCTCCTCCATTCTCCTCTCGAGATCTTGGGCACGCACGCACACGCGCCCGGCGTGAGTTTTAAGCCACCGGGTCCAGGACACGAACTGCGGTCGACTACATGGGAGTCCAGCAACATAGCCATTACGCTAACTGCTGGTCCCCATTCATTTTAAATTTGACCAGAGAGAGACACAGAGAGAGAGAGAGGAAAGTGAGAAAGCAAGCCACCAAGTCCAGGACTTGAACCATGGTCGGCCATGTGGGAGTGTCCGGCGCGTTAACCACTACGCCACCTGCTGGTCCCGCGTCAGCCTTCTTAAATGGCTACAAAATATTCTATTCTGATAGAAGTACCACAGTTCACTCAGTCACTGAATATTTATGTTACTCCTAGTTTTTTTTGAAGTTAGTTCTCAGGACACTTCCCATTCATAACCTAGACTGCCTGTAATGAAAATATTCTATGCAAAAATATGTCATGACTTTTCTGATTACCCAATAGATTCTTTCATTTCCTTATACAAAAAAGAAGCGGAAATTCAAAGGAATTTTCCTGCAATGAAACCTCACTTTGATGTATCTTTTTGGAAAACTGGAATTATTTAGGGAGCTATTTAGTTTTTTTTTAAGATTATGAATATTATGAAATGACTTCAAAATATTTAGTTGAGACTACAAACATTTAAAATAAGTATTAAAGACCTAACATAAATAGGCTGATTTAGGCTTGGGCTAACCATGTCTGACTTTGTCTTAATGTGTTCCTGTTTTGCATTTTTTACCATAAAATCACTTACCTTTCCATACCTTAACATTATGAGTTACAAATTTTTAAATACCCAAATCTTTAATGGTAAGGCAGTAGAAAGTGTTTTCTCAAAAGTTACTATTAACGTCAGTTTTCATCATTTTTCCCTTTAAGAACATCTGAACACAAGGACCTATATTTTTTAGTGACATATTGTTACACTGTAAGTTATTTATTAAAGATCTTTCCTGAGTGTGTTAATTTTGTGTCCTAGAATAGCTTGTGTGAGTGCCCCCAGTGTTTACCAGAAGCTCAGAGAACTGCACAGAGAAGACTTTACGGTATACATCTTCGAATATGACAAACGATTTGCAATGTATGGAGAAGAGTTTATTTTCTATGACTACAATAATCCATTGGATTTACCAGACAAAGTTGTTGCACATAGTTTTGACATCGTAATAGCAGATCCTCCATATCTTTCTGAAGAATGTCTCAGAAAAACATCAGAAACCATCAAGTACCTGACTCGGGGCAAGATTCTGCTATGTACAGGTAGGTGCCATGGTGGGGGGCAGCTGGTGGTGTGGTGGTTAAGGATCCCACATGGCTAACTATGTAGTTTGAGTCCTGGATCTGGTGGTTTAAAAAATATGGCAGGCACGTGTGCATGCATGCCCAAAATCCCAAGAGGAAAATGGAGAAGAGATTGCTGCATGTCTATTCCCCTTGTGGGGGGTAATTTCTCACTTTCTCTGCCTCTCTCTCTCTGTCTCCTACAAGTGAACAGGTGGGTGTCCTGCTTCATGTCTCACCAATGCTGATGATAGCAGGTGTTCAAGTTCTAGGTGTCAAGAGTTGCAAGGGATCTTAGAACTCAAGTCCTGAATCCTCCACTTACTCCGTGAACTTAAACAAGTTATTTAACCTCTCTGTGTCTTCATTTCCTTATCTGTGAACTAGGATTGATAGGACCACCTATGATAAGAGTTTTTAAGAATTAAGTGACACAGTATACAGAAAGTGCTTCACGTCAGGTCTGGCAGGTAGTGAATGCCAGTTGGATGTTAGTCATTATTTTTACTTACCATAATTGTCATGGTGGTAGCAGTAGTGTTCTAGCCTCTATACCTGAAAAAAGAGAACTTTGGAATCTATAGAGTTAAAGTGGTTACCTAAGTTACAAAGCTAGATATTAGCTTAGGTAAGCTCTTTCTTACTGGTGAGATTGCTGTACTGACTTATGGTGGGCATAATAAAATTTGACATCATGAAGTTTGGAACTGACGTGTTCCCTGTCTCTGTCTCTGGCAACCCCAGGGCCCTGACCTTGGTGTTGTCTCCATCCTACACCACAGTCCCGCAGGGCCACTCTCTCTGGAGCTGCAGGGATTCTGTTCTTCGGTGTAGTCAAATGAGTTGATTTGGTTTGGTCAGTAGTGCCACTTTTTTTTTTTTTTTTGGAGGGGGTTTTGCTATAAGGCGCGTGCACTCACCAGACAGACAGAGACAGAGAGACAGAAAGCAAGAAATCACCCCCCAGGGGGATGGCCAGGTCGCAATCCCTTCTCCCATTTTCCTCCTGGGATCTTGGGCACGCACGCACACGCGCCCAGCATGAGTTTTAAGCCACCGGGTCCGGGACACGAACCGCGGTCAACTACCTGAGAGTCCAGCGACATAGCCATTACGCTAACTGCTGGTCCCAGTAGTGCCACTTTTCACAAAGATAATTTTGCCTAACGTTTATTAATTCAGCCACCATTTGCTAACCCTTGTGGTCACTCACAGGCAGTGTATGTGTACACACACACACATATAAGTGGGAAAATATATTTTGAATCATGAGAAGAATCATGACAAATTGTTTTAGGTTTATTTATTTATTTTTGAGAGGTTTTTGCTATAGGGCACATGCACTCTCCAGAAAGACAGAGAGAGAGAGACAGAAACAGAAACAGAAAATGAGAAATCACCCCCCCCCCCCACAGCCAATAT
>NW_006160154.1:551744-577166 GCF_000334495.1 Tupaia belangeri chinensis | reverse complement strand
TTCTCCTCTTGGGATTTTGGGCACACATGCACATGCACCTGGCATGAGTTTAAGCCACCAGATCCAGGATTCGAACCACGGTCAACTACATGAGAGTCCGGCAACATAGCCATTACGCCAACTGCTGGTCCCCATGACATATTTTTTCTATGCAAAATGTATCATGACTTTTCAAACAACCCTATCTTTTTGTCTGTCTATCTATCTAGACACACATACATACATACATGTATAGAAATTGGGGACCAGCAGTTAGCGTAATGGCTATGTCGCTGAACTCCCATGTAGCCGACCATGGTTCGAGTCCCTGACGCGGTGGCTTAAACTCATGCCAGGTGCATGTGCGTGCATACCCAAGATCCCGAGAGGAGAATGGAGGAGAAGGGATTGTGGCGTGGCCATCCCCCCTGGGAGGTGATTTCTAGCTTCCTATCTCTCTGTCTCTGTCTTTCTGGCGAGTGCACCCGCCCTATAGCAAAAACCTCTCCAAAAAAAAAAAAAAAAGAAGAAATATATATATATATCTGTGTGTGTGTGTGAACACAGATCAAAGAAATGAAATACTAATTCTGAGAAGTATGTAAGAACCACAGAAAGGCGGGTTGGTATGAAGGATCCTGAAGGGCTGCTGCTTCATACTTCTTATGAGACAGGCCAGGTCTCTGGAGGAACCATGTTTCCATGGAGACCTGAGAGGCAGGAGGTGGGGTGGTACTCAACCCTGGGATGGAGCTTGTTCAGTCCAAGTGCTGGGGCCAGTGTAGCTGGAGCCTGGCCAGGGACCTACCACTCCCAGAAGTGATGGTTAAGAGTTGAAGTTTTCTTTTTAGGTGCTCAGCCCCAAAGTGGTGGGATCTAGTCTGTCTAAAGTTCACTTTAACTTTGTACAGAGAGAGGAGGACAGGGGATGGATTGAAAACATGCTTGGAGATAAATCAAAGCACACACTGTGTTATGACGTGGAGTGGGAAGAAAGGCAAGAATCAGCAACATCCTGGGTGTGGAGGAAGGTTGCATGGGGCCTTCGATAGGGCAAAGAACTGCTGGGGAGGGAGGTAGGGAGGAGTTGACAAAGAGGCAGTCAGAATGTATCAGACCTGTTTTAACAGATGTTACTAGAGGTTGGCAGGTGGCATGGTGGTTAAGGGTGCTGGACTCCCACATGGCTGACTGTGGTTCGAGTCCCAGACCTGGCAGCTTGCTTTCTCACTTTCTCTCTCCCTCTCTCTTGCTCTGTCTCTCTCTGGTCAAAATTAAAATAAATTAATTAATTAAATTAAATAATTCTTAGAAAAAAAGTAGATGTTACTGAATAAGAGGTTCTTGACTCAATGTCAGAGACACAGGAAACCCAAGTTTCCGGTAATTACATTTGGTTTCTTTATGTTCCTTTGTAGCACATAACCTACTTCTAAATTTTTAAGTGTCTCAGCTTTGCGACGATAGGAATTACAATATTATTTACAAACTAAAAGACTTGGAAAAAGTAGGTGCTCTCTCAGATGTTGGAGGTGAGAACTAAAGACTGGACCTCCCCTTTTGTGGAGTACTGTTGTCAATTACTGTTCCCAGTACTTTTTAGTTTCGAATCCCCTCCATCGTGTGTACTGCACTGGACCAAGTTGGTATTTCACTCTGGGTGAATGTGATGTGTTCTTTTCAGGTGCCATCATGGAAGAACAAGCAGCAACACTCCTTGGAGTGAAGATGTGCAAGTTTATTCCACAACACACCCGGAACTTGGCAAATGAGTTTCGTTGTTATGTGAATTATGATTCTGGGCTAGACTCTGCAACTTAGGTACTGATAGTAATACAACACAGCAAAGGACCCATGTGACATTTTCCTCTTTTTATTTTATTAGTAGATTGAAAAGTTATAATCTCCCTCCACCACAGCTTGATAATTTTCAAAATAAAAGGTGCAAACTCTCATAATTGTTTCCTTAATGAAGGAGTCTAGCCTAGAGTTCAGGGTTCTTCTGCCAACCTCAATCTATAGGATACAGTTGGAACAAATCTCAGGGCCAGTCTGATCCACTCTCTTCTTTTAACACATGTTAAAAATTGAAGACCAAACAGCTTAGTGACTTGCCCAAGGCCTTCTGGACTAAAAGGACCTTGGCCTCAGGACCAGCAGTTGGTGTAATGACTATGTTGCTGGACTCCCATGTAGTTGACTGTGGTTTGAGTCCTGGACCTGGTGGCTTAAACTCATGCTGGGCGTATGTGCGTGCGTGCCCAAGATCCCAAGAGGAGAATGGAGGAGAAGGGATTGCGGCGTGGCCATTTCCCCGGGGAGGGGGGGGTTGAGGGGGATTTCTCTCTTTCTGTCTCTCTGGTGAGCGCATGTGCCCTATAGCAAAAACCTCTCCAAAATAAAATAAAAAAAGAAGGACCTTGGCCTCTACCTCAAGCCACAGATACCCATAAAAGGGGCTCCCTTGCACTGCCCAGTGGGATGGGTATGCTTCCCAGCAGCATTTGTGTAGCACCCTCACACACAGGAGGGGCCCCTGACCTGCTCTCCTTATTTCATGTACTTGCCTCCATGAGTAAGTGGATAGTCTGAGGAACATGGATTTCTCCTCCTCTTTGAGTTCTGGAACTGATGACAGGAATGCAGCTCTATTAAGACTTAGCTGCAATACTCTTATGCAAATTGCCTGAGAAAATGAAGTGCCGTCCATAAGCCAAACACCATGGCCAAAAACAGGAG
The DNA here is from genome assembly GCF_000334495.1 of Tupaia belangeri chinensis. Classification (NCBI taxonomy): domain Eukaryota; kingdom Metazoa; phylum Chordata; class Mammalia; order Scandentia; family Tupaiidae; genus Tupaia; species Tupaia belangeri. The sequence continues at coordinate 574,448 of NW_006160154.1, read as the reverse complement.
CTGGGGAGTGCGCTGGCTTCATTTTGTTGAGAAAGTATTCATCATAGGTCCATACCACAGGAGACTATGAAACAGTCACAAGGAACAAAAAATTGAGACACGCAACTTGGGTGGGATGCAAGGGTGTCATGCTGAGAACAGCCGGTCCCGACCTAAGGCTGTGTCCTGTATGTGTCCAGCTATGATAATGTTCTTGAGAGAACCGGTAGTAGTCCGCAGGGTTCTTGGTTGGGCAGGGCACCAACAAGTGGGCGTGGTCACAGAGTGGTGCTCTCTGGTTGGGATGTTGTGTTTCTTGGCTGTGGCAGTGACTTCATGAATCTGCGTGTGATAGCATTGTGCACATACAGTTTACACATATGTGTAAACTGGTGAACCCTGAATGGGGAATGTGGGTTGGGCCAGGTCAGTTTCCTGGTTGTGATGTAGCACTATAGTTATGTTAGATGTTACTATGGCAGGTGAGTGGCGGAATGGCCCATGGCCTGGTGGTTAAGGAAGTCAATTCCCATATGGCCAACTGTGGTTCAAATCCTAGCCATAGTGGCTTAAAAAACATGCGAGGCATGTGTCCATCCCAACAGGATGGAAAATGGAAGAGAGGGATTGCAATGTGATCATGCCCCACTGGGAGATGCCTTCTCCTCTCTGTCACACTCTGCATCTCTCTCTAGTAAGCACAGGTATCCTCTGGCAAAGAACAGGGGAGAAAGATAATGCCATTGGGGGGACCAGCAGGTGGCATGGGAGTTAAGGCGTTAGACACTTGTTTTCTCTCTCTCCCATTAAATTAAATGAATAAATAAAATAATTATTTAAAAAAAAAAAAAGATGATGCCATCGTGGGGCAGGGGAAGGAACACAAGACCTTTCTGTAGTATTTTTGCAATTTCCTGAGAATATATAGGCCATTTCAAGAAGAAAAAAAAAAAAATGAGAGATTTTTGCTATAGGGCGCATGTGCTCACTGGACAGACAGAAACTGAGAAATCACCCCTACCCCAGATAGATGGCCACGCCACAGTCCCTTCTCCTCTATTCTCCTCTTGGGATTTTGGGCACGCACACACACACACACCCAGCATGAGTTTCAAGCTGCCAAGTCTAGGACTTGAATCAGAGTTGGGCATGTGGGAGTCAAGCAGCTTAATCAGCACACCACCTGTTAGCCCCATTATTTCAAAATTTAAAAACTCCCAAAAACTTAACATCCTCTTTCTGGGAAAGTATTGTACTTGCCTACCTTCTGTGACTTGCCTGGGCCAACACGGAGTGGCAGAAAGTAGCACGTGGCACTTCCACCCGCCCAGAGCTTGCTTTCTCTCTGGCACAGTGACCAGCAGTATTCCAGACAGAAGCTGCTCCATCTGTCTAGTCCGCGAGTGGGGCAGGGACACAGCCAGTCACAGGGAACACCTCGGGGTTGAGAAGTGGGGATTGTGCAGTTGAATAGCAGAGATGTGGGCTTGTACCAGCAAAACCCAGCCTGTGCTGGCTGGCCCAGAGGGTGGCCTGGCACACAGAATACATGCTCAGGAAGCCAGGGAGACCTCTTTCCTGTTAATTCTCAGACCTCAACTGTCACATGTCTGCACATTTATGTCTATACGTGTGCATCAGCATCTTTCTGTCACAATCATCCTGCTGTAGCCTCTCAAAACACTGAGACCACAGGTACATTGCCACCCTGCCCAACTTTGAGGATGAGCTGGCAATTGAACCCTGATCTCCAAAGTGGCCTCAGGCTGCCAAGCAGCAGTGGCTAGCCTATACTGCTGTGGCTAGGCCTAAGTAATTTTGAATTTTCTTTAAAAAATCACTCTGAGCCCATTCACAGTGGCATGGGTGGTGGGTGGAGGCGTGTGAGAGGGCCAGGTCCAGATCTTGGTTGTCCTCACATGCAGGGTATCCAAATGCTCACATGATCCTGGGAGGCTGGGGGAGGACCACAGCGTGGCAAGACCTTGTCAGGAGTATCTGTCTTTCTCCCTCTCTCTCTCGTTTGTGAAATCAAACTTTTTAAAAAGTTGCTGTTTTTATGAGACATAGATTTTGGTTTGTGTTTTAAGGTTTTTGCCATAGGGACTGTATGTTCACCAAAGAGACAGAGAGAGTGGGAAAGTAAGAAATCACCCCCCCCCCCAAGAGGATGACCAAGCCACAGTTCCTTCTCCATTATCCTCCTGGGGTTTGGGGCACGCATGCACACATGTCCAGTATACCTTTCAAGTTCCCAGGTCCAGGAATCAAACTGCAGTTTGTCCATGTGGGAGTCCAGCTCCTTAACTACTATGCCACCTGATGGCCCTGAGACATAGATATTTTTTATCAGTGTGCCAACAACTGCTACATGTTAGGTTATTTAGTAAATAATTGTTCTTCCAAAAATAATTCCTACTGTGAGACCAGCAGATGGTGTAATGATTACATTGCCGGACTCCCACATTGTCAACCATGGTTTGTGTCCTGGGCCTGGTGGCTCAACTCAAAACTCATGCCATGTGTGCTTGCCCAAAATTGCAAGAGGAGAATGGAGGAGAAGGGATTACAGCATGGTATCGCCTCTGGTGGGTGATCTCATGTTTTCTGTCTCTCTGGCTCTCTAGTGAGCACAGGTGCCCTATAGCAAAAATCCCTCTAAAAAACAAAACCAAAAAACTTTACCTTATTACTTATGAATTGGTTTGCTAAAAATTACCTAAGCCAGTAACAAATGTTAGTAACAAGTCACATACAGAAATGTAATGTTTAACTTGATAATTGGAGAGTAGCAGCCGAGAAATAACAGAATTTTAGCTGTACTGTAAGTCTAGCATTTAGTTGAAGAGCAATCTTTCATTTCTTCATAGGGAATGATAGCCTTGTACAAACTTATACAAGCCTTATACAAGCCTTGGAGCTAGCCAGTGACACAGTAGCATCACTCCATGAGGCTGACCTACATGGAGAGGTCCTAGGTTCATGAGACTCAAACCACAGTCAGTCATATAGATATCTAGCACTTTAACCATCATGCGACTTGCTGGCCCTGGCAGGTTTTCTTTTTAATTAATGGATGTTTGTTTTTGTTATTCTAAACCTTCTGCTTCCTGAACAGGCCTAAGGGGGACTTCAAAAAGTTTGTGGGGGAGACAAGTGGAATTTAAGTATAAATTTATTTTGGTGAAGAGTAATTTGAAATCCATCAATAATTTTTTCACAGAACATATTTTCCATGAAATTTCTGAATACCTCTCATAATCTGAACATTCCACCACCAGGGATACCATTATTTCCCTATAGGTTGGACAGGGAAGTAAAATTTCCTGAACTCTACAGAACTATCTAAAACAATTGCTTTCTTTTTTAATTGCTAGAGGCCATGTGTGCTCCCAGAGAGAGAGAAAGCACCCCCCAATGGGGAGTGGTCGTACGGCCATCCCTCCTCTTCCATTTCTCTATATCACTGGATTTGGGGCATGCACACACACATGCCCAGCATGTTTTTTAAGTCCCCAGGACCAGGATTTGAACTATGGCCAGCCATGGGGGTTCCAGCTCTGTTAAAGTATGCTTTGGGGTTAGCCTAACAGCTATACTTTTGACTTTAAACATCTTATTTGGACAATCTGTATTTTATTTGGTTTTGTGTTTTTCATACATGTCTTTTGTCAGTATTTGGTAGGTGTTGAAAGTTTTCAGAGAGACCTTTCTTTGCCATCAAACTCAGGCTAATGGTACTGCGGAGACAGTAACCGCCTATCTCTGTGCTAGCTGAAACTTAGGGCTGAAAGACATACAGAAAGACTGACTTTACATGACTAGTGGACCTTTCTGAGACTAAATCAAATCTTGATGATTTAAACCTCAACCATAAAACTGACAAAGTAAAGATTTAGTTAACATATACTTCCTCTAAAACTCAGTTGAGTCTCCATCCAGGCAAAATCCAGAGAGAAATGCACTCAGCCAACATAGCCTTCACCTGTAGTTATTTTAATGATTTAAAAGAATTTCTAATTTTTACAAATAACTGTTCAGCAAAGTAACATCCAGCCTAAGGAAGGAGTATGGATTAAGCTCACATTGTAAGATACAGAAAGAGGTCTCAGTACTGATCTCTGAAAATCTGATTTGACCCATTTGCTCCTCATATTTGGCCTGATCGCCAAACGCTTAAAACTGAGCCAATGCTTGCTTGGCGTCTTTCTGAGAAATGTCAAAGGTGTCTCATCCCACCTCTTCTCACCTGATTTTACCCATAGATTGGCCCCAATGGCTTTCAAAAGTGAAAAAAGCCAACTTTGAGGTTGCTGGAACACTTTGCCCCTTGCAGGATTAACAAGCCCCCAGTGCATCCCTTTGCCTCATCTGTCAGCCTGTGAAGACCATCAAGGAAGGAAGAGTGAGTCGAATTCAGACTCATCCATTTCATTGTGGCAGGCATCGTGACAGGCTGAGTTCAGAGACCCAGCCCTCAGTGCCAGCCAAAAAGAGTTTATCTGAGAATTCCAATTATGCCTCTAAAAACTACCAGAGGAAGTAAAAACTGATGTTTATAAACTGTTTCTATGTCAAGTAAAATATTTTCAACATAGTTGGCTCTAAATTGCTAATATAAAAATAGTTTCTGCCCCTATTTAAAACAGTCAAATAGAAAAGTAGGAATATCTACTTTTAAAATCTACTTTTAAAAAATAGTTTTAAAAAAAGCATATATGAAGGGACTTCAAAAAGTTCATGGAAATGGGAATAAAGTACAGGTTTGTTTTGGTGACCCCAAATTTCGAAACCCATGCAGTTTTTTCACAATACACATTTTCCACAAACTTTTGAAGACCCTGCACATAGCACCCACTGCAGCTGGGTGAGGAGGGGCCTGAGGCCTGGTCGAGACACCCGACTGGGTGGACTGGCCTGGCCTGGAGCTAAGCAGGCACACGATGCCCTGTGCCTGGGCCACTTCTCATCAGCTTTCACCAACTCAGCTCACAGCCCAAACATGAACCGAGGAATGCACACATCAGAGTAACCTGCTAACTAGTCTAGCTAGGAAGGCCACTCTGGTCATGTCTTACTCTTGTGTCTTAGCTTATCCTGTCATAAGCTTGCCAACCAAACCCCCCAAGGGCAGCAGAAATGCTCCCAGGAGAGGTGACCCAGGCAACCATGGGCTTCAGGGGCCGGCCGGCTGGTCATTGGGGCCGAGCAGAAGCTTGGCGCCCGGCTTGTCAATGCTGGAGTTGATGCTGTCGGCATCCTTCTCCTGTTCGGGGACGCAGGTGCAACCCACGGGGATGGTGACATAGTCCTCTGTGTACACTGAGCGGCCACCCGCGCAGGCCGAGGTTCGGCGCAGGATGACCGTGGGCATGTACACTGGGGTGCTGCGGAAGTGGAAGTCCTCCTCCCCGAAGAGTCCGGTCAGGCAGCCACGGCATAGGCAGTAGGCTTCAGGCAGGTACTTGGGGTACCTTGCTGGGTCATAGGAAATTCTGCAGGCAGACAGCATGGGGTTAGTTCATGTTTGGGGACAGTCAGAACAAATACCGAGAAAGGGCAGCCTCTAAGACATGTGGGCCTAGCCTTGGTGGGCAGAGCAGGCATGCCGCTCTACAGTGCCGAAGCCACATGGCCTACCGCGGGTTCGGATACCCAGTCAACTTGAAACACTCTGGGCTTGCGAATGCCCAAGATCCTGACTAGTGTTGGGCCGGGGGAAGGGGACCGCACATCCTCTACAGAGCCAAGGGCCCCTCCCTTGTAGAGGGAATCCTTGTTCCCACTTCTCCTGGGATTGCCTTGGCCTAAAACTCTCATTTCCATTAATCTGCCTACTTGAAACACAATCCTTTTAGGGATCTGCTTTTTCTGGAGAGGGGCCAGATGAGGGCAGAAAGTTTCTCCACCAGGAAGCGCACTCAGCTGAGCCAAGTGTCAGCCCCACCCACTTCTTTCTCAGGCTTTTCTACAAAGAGGAGTGAAGCTAGAGGAGTGAAGCTAACTAATAACAGCAAGTTGAGGGGGGGACTGTCCGCAAAATGCAGATGTTATCGATAAAGCGAAAACCATTTCCACTGTTGGTCCATTTAGCCTTTCCTCCGTCATGCACACAGGCTGTTGAAAAGATACTAAGTTCCTCAGTGTTGCTGTTTGCTGTTTCTTTCGTTCTGCCATAGGGGTTGTTGAAGTGTGAGGAGTTCCTCCTTGCCAGGGGTGATAAGGCTGTCCTTTCACCTGTCCTGCATCACCAGCCACCGCCCCTGTGACACCTCATCCCCTCCCCTGACTTGGGGTCCTGGGGCATAGGCTCCCCTGCACGCCTCTCATGCTGTGGGTTAGACCAAACAGCATCCATGGTGTCGCAGGGTGACGATGCTCTACGATGTTGAAGCCACATTGGAAGGGCAAGGAGCGTCCTGGGTTCAGGTCCCAGGGTTTCCCCATGCATGCCAGGATCTGGCTGGCTGAGGCTGGGATAGAACACTGCGCGTAGACCCTATTGGGGGTAGACCCTATTGCTTTTTTCTGTCTCTCTCATGGAAGAAATAGACTTTTAAAAAATCCAGCTCCTCTGCTTTGCCTTCAAAGGCCTCTAGGTCTGGTCCCCACTGGTATCCTTGTACATGTCCCTCTGTGTCATCCCCCCGTGCATCCTGCTCCAGGCAGCCCAGGGGACAGCTGCTTGCTGCCCACGCCTAAGCTTTGCTGACCCGCCTTCTTCCCCAAACCAGTATTAACTAAGTCCTACCATATTTTAACTGAACCGCCTTCTTCCCAAAACCAGTATTAACTAAGTCCTACCATATTTTAAGGTATAATTCAAGTGATTAGAGTTTTAAAATTTAACCTCTTCTTTCCCCAGTCTCATCACCCGTGGTAGAAATGCACATGACCTAAGTCTCCCCAGACAGGAGAGGAGGGGTGCTATCCTCCCTCCAGCGCTTCCCTGAGGAAGGGACAGGGGCTGGTGGGTCTGGGCTGTGCTGGCTTGCTGTCCTGGCTTGCTGTCCTTACCTCTGAGGTCAACTTAAGACCCTAACTTACCATCTGTAGGAAAAGGAAATCCCAGCTAGGATTTGTAATATCTCTAGTCACTTTCAACATGTATCCAAGAAATCCAGGTGCTGTTTTAGGCTATGGGGTGACAGGCCAGGTTTCTTTTCTCGGGGAAATGTGTGTCCGCACTCTGAGGGGGCAGGGCAGTGGTGCCGACACAGGCAGTGCCCGAGAAACGGAGCCAAGACCACAGCATTCAGGATGCTCGTTGGGGTACAGAAATGAGGTCCCCAGGAAAGCCTTGGGGCCTCGGCACAGCCAGGCACACAGCCCCCTAAGTCTGGGGGACATGTCAGCCAGGCGGGCTTTTTGGTTAAAGCAAGCTGCCCTGGGAAAGAATCAGCTTCCAAATATGGAAGGCAACCAACCAAGTGGGAGCCCTGTGCTACCCTGCCTCCTGTGTGCAATAATTCTTTTGTCTCCACATTTTCTGCATGCTGCTCTGCGGAAGCTTGGCACAGGGGCATGTTTGAAACATCAAATTTTCCCCTCTGACGGGATCTGAGAACCAGGGCCACGTGTGAAGCTTGGCTTGAGTGGGCGACAGCTGGCCTGGCTTAATGTAAGAACAAAGGACAAGTCCTCCAGGGATGATTAGAGGTGATGGAAACTCAGCTCCAGAGGAATGTACGTGACAGCAGAGACCGAAAAAGAGCACTGCCCCTGGGGCCTGGACACAGTAGGAAACAATTCGAAGCGGTTCTGAGGATGGCTCAGAAAACAATGAGCACATTCCGGGAGGGGGAGCAGGGCCACCTGATGTGCTGCCCCTGCCCAAGGATAGTTGGGGCGTTGCTGGCATCAGCTCCTTGATGTGGCTCACCCTCCCGCCCTGCAGAGGGTGAAGTTAACTTCAGAGCAGCAGGGGCTATGACGGTTTCCTTCACAGCATTTGAAAGACCCCAAATCCTGGGGACAAAATCAAGGAGATGCCTTCCAAAGTCCTAAGTGGAAAATCCACAGGGACTGACATGTACGGGGAGACACTAATGCCTCAATGGCGGATCTGAAGGTCAAGTTCAATCCAACAAACTTTCTTCAAAAGGCAGGATGGAGTTCTGGACCTAAAATTTCAGTCCAGCTTAGTCACGAACCAGTGACTTTGGGCAAATCATTCCCCCTGCTTGTTTTTTTGCAGGGTAGACAACAAAGCTACTCTCACCAGCTTCCCCAGCTGCAGGGCTGATAATGTGATATTTTTAACAATGTTTTATGCTTAGAAAAGACACTTGGCAATACACTGAGTCTCAAGGTCTTGGAACATTCCCTCGATTTAATCTATAGTCAGTGCAATTCTAACCAAAATCCCAGTAGAGCTAAGAACCTGGCAAGCTGATTTTAGAATTCATAGAGACAAGGGCCAAGAATAGTCAAGACAATTTTTTAGAAGGATGAAGGAACAGACGCATTCTACCAGCTATCTAGACATTATGGAACTATGCCAGGACTCCCAGAGGCCTTCTGGGCAGCCAAGGGACAAGCAGCTTCGCTTCCCAAAATCTGAAAAGCACCTCTTTTTATAAGAGATAAGATAGAAGCATAGGGCCAGCCAGTGGCGTGGTGATTAAGTTGGATGGTTCCCACAAGGCCAACTACACGGTTTAAGTCCCAGACCTGGAAGCTTGCCCAAAATCCCGAGAGAAAAAGGGAGAAAGGATTGCAGTATGGCCATCTCCCCAGGGGTGCTTTCTCACTTTCTCTTTCTCTGTCTCTCTCTGGTGAGCGCATGTGCCCTATAGCAAAAAAAAAAAAAAAAGGCAAAGCAAAAATGCTTAAATGAGATTTCAGATGACTCAACAGAATCTCATCTGTAGCTGCATCAACCACCACCTTGGGCAGTATCTTTAAAGGGTAGTCCTTGGCTAACTACACATGGACTAACTGCAGCTGATGGCAAACAATTCAAGTTCACTTGAAGTGTATAACCACATTAGCTTAGGACTTTGCTAAGCTATTAAATAAAATTAATGCAGATCACTATTAACCTAAGAAGCAATCTACATTACAAGCAATGCCATTGGGATGGCTTTGAGATCTTGGTTCATCTTCATTAGAGGCATGTTAATGAGTTTTGAAAACAGTGATGGTAGAATAGTAATGTGCTTCTCAAGAGGATGGAAAAACAAAGGATGGTCCCTCGTGGTGACCGTGGTTTGAATCCTCAGCCTGATCAGCTTGACACATACTGGGCATGTGTGTGAGTGCCCCAAGACCACATGGGCTGGAGGACTGAAGACAGGATCTCGGTATGACCAGACCCCGTGGAGGATGCTTATTATCCCCCTCACAACCCATGCCCATGCACGTGCTCTGCCCTGAACAACAGAAAAATAGTGACCACTGTAGTGCAGAGGTTAAGCACTGTGCAGAGTAAGCTGGATCCCACAGGGTCAACCAAAGTTCAAGTCCTAGTACCAGTGGCTTAAACGCACCAGGTACACACGTGCCCAGGATCCTAACAGGATGGAAAACTGGAGGGAGACAGATTGCAGTGTGACAGGGCTTCACTGGGGGAAGGGGAAGTGCTTTATCTCTCACGCGTGTGAACCTGCACCTTTTGCCACGGTGATGACTGTTCCCCTACCCTAACCATCAGAAATTCTGAATTACTTTGGAATGGGACCAGAGGGTTTTTTTTTTTTTTTTTAATTTATTTTTATTAGAGGGCACATGCAGTCACTAGAGAGAGATGAAGAGGAGAAAGCATCTCCTCCACAGGGCATGGTCACACTGCAATCCCTTCTCCTCCTCTCCTGCCATTGGGGATTTGGGGCATACGTACACACGCACAGTATGTTTCTCAGGCTGGGACTGGAACCATGGAGTTGGCTATATGGGATCTGGCTGCCTTAACCAACAGGCCATGGAGCCAGTCCAGGTATGGTTATCTTTAAAAAGCAAGTTTATTTCTTTTACGACAAAGAAGAGGGGAAAGAGGCACCCCAACAAGTCTTCACACCATGATCTTATCTCGGCCAGCCCAGATCATGGGTGTGTACTGCACATGTGCAGCTGCTATGCACAGGCCCTGGGACATGAACCTTCACATGTGAGTCCAGCATTGGAGAGCATTGTCTTACTCTGTGACACCAGCTGGCCCACCTTAGATAATTCTAATAGATGGCCCTGGTATAGGCAATTTGGTCTCCATGTTTAAGAAAAGTCATGAGTCACTAAGGCAGGGGTCTGTATTAACCCTCCAAGCTCTCATTTCCCCTCTGGAGCAAGCCCTGCAGCTGAGGGTGCAGGGGATGTTAGGAGACTGCAGGGGAAGGGCAGGGCAGGCATGCTGGAATGCACAGTGCATGGTGGGGATGGAGGGACCCAGTCTGCAGGGCTGGGATAGCAGGGCTCTGTGGGCTGCCCAGGGAGTAACTGGGGACACTGGAGACCGCAAACAACCTCCCTCTGCTGGAGAACTCTGGCCAGCAGACCTATCGGCTCCACCTTCCTTCCATTTGCTAAGGCCCAGGGGAGCCAAAGATCTTCAATACACACTGCCAGGAGCTCTGAGAAATGCTTCCAGAAAACATCAGTCGTCCATCTCATGAAAGAGGACACACAAGAAGTCTGGGACTGCAGCGAGGTCAGACTTGGACACTGATCCCCATGGGCTTCACCTGGCCAAGGAGAGCTAGGGGTCAGTCCTGTCCCCATCTGGGAACGGAGGCTGACTTTGGTGTGATCCTGAATTTGGCAAGGTCAGGCCTTGAAGCTGAGCCAGCGAGGCAGGCTCCAGAAGGAACCGGCTTTTGCCAGCTGAGCTGGCTCAGGGCTACCAGGAGCAGGGAGGCTCAGTCTTCCCGCCCTGTCATGAGAAACTGAGGCACTGAGAGGGTGGGGTGCGGTAGGGGGCTCACCTGGACTAGCTCAGGCCCAACGGCCGAGCTGCATGGAGCCACAATATCAGACTTGCTCTGCGGTTGGTGTATTTAGCACCCAGCCAGGCACTTGGCAGGTGGGGAAGCTGCCACTTGCTGCAACATTTATTCATGAAGAAGCTGTTTTTCTGGGAGAGGCAAGGAAGAGGACTGAGGACAAATGCTTTGAAAAGAATTTGGAAGATAACGTAAGAAGGAAAAGTTTGCCGAGAAAAATGAGAGCCCAAATTTCTCGAAGGGTTTTATTCTTTTGTCATGGCAAATGCCACACATTCAGTGCAGCTGGGAAACAGCTCTTCAAAGGAAAAACACGGCTCATGCCCACGGCTTGGCTTAACTACGTCCCTGGGGAAGCTGCAGAATCTGGGTTCAGAGCCATCTTTGATGTATCGTCCTTGGGGCGGCAGATGGACCGCCTGTGCGCGAAGGGTGGAGCCCACCTGACCCCGGATGAGTCAGCTGTTGCCACACACTGGTTGTGAAGAAGAATCGATTATATCACACCATTAGTCTAGACTCCTCCCTTACGTTGGGAAGAGTTCTTGGTAGATTTGTTTCTCTGGGACCTCTGGTTAACTTCATGAACTCCATACTTTATGGCTCTCCTTCAGATTTTTCACATGTCATTTCTGGAAGACAGACACCACCAGGAATTTCACTTCATGGCATGCGCGGAACTTCCTGGACTTGCCCAAACCTTTCTGTGGGCATTAAGAGCACACATTTTATTCAGGTGAGGCACGTTGAAAGAGGTGCTGATGGAATGAAATATCATCATCTCTGGCTACTCGAAGAATGCTAAAGTAAAACCCAGGCAGTCCGAGCAAAGAACTATCAAAGCAAAACGAACAGATCTATTTTCAGCGCGAGAGACTTTAATCCCATGACAATGCTCCCTGACAATGCTTTTATTTTTACCCTGTGAAACAGTGATAGGTGCAGTAGAGCCCACTATATTTTGAGAAGCTCCAAGTGGGGAAGAGTCTGTGGTCCTTCGGCCGATTCAAGGTCACTTCGCTATACAAATATTTGAAGAAAATATAAACATTCATAATAAGCTGCTGTAAACACTGAGTGTGTCTGATTCTGCAACAATGAATTAGGAATGAGCACGCCCACCCTGTCTCCCAGGCTCTAACTGGGCCCCTCCCCCAGGCAGACCATACTCTTCTCTGGGTCCTTTTTCCCTTCACAAACATTGTCCTAACAAATATGGTGCAGAAAGGACAAAGTATCTGGCTAAACACATGAGGGAACTTTAAAAAGTTCATAGGAAAATGGAATTCAAGTACGAGTTTTGGTGCAAAATAGTTTGAAATCCATGCATTTCTGTATAATACTTGTTTCCCATGATCTTTTTGAAGACTCCCTCATACTATATACAGATATTCCTTGAAGACCGAAAGGTTATTTTTAAAGTTATTAGAATAACCCATAAGTTTGAAGCAGAACCCAAGAAAAAGTAAACATACCTAAGGAAAAGTATTACAAAGCAAAGAACCCCTTGCCCCAAATTCCAAAGACATTAAGGGATGGACCGGCCCAGAGCAGCTGGTCGGTGGGAAAGAGATGCTAGCGCGGTGCTGCCCCCTGTCGGCCACAGTCGTCGCTGCGAACACCCTGGCAACCGGAGCCGAGTTAGGGAGAGAGGGTGACAGCCTGCTTTGGGCTGGGACGCACCTCCCCATGGAGGTCTCAGCCTGGGGGGGGGGGGGGAAACACCCTGTTCTTAGTGATGGCACACAAATTTGAACGTGCATATAAGCCAAGGGTGCATGTGAAAAAAGATACATGGAAATCTTTTTTTTAAAGGATAGTTGCAATGGGAAAACTTTCTGTAACTATACTCCCAACTTCTCTTTTTTCTAGTATTATATTCCTTTAGTCACTTAAAACATTTCATAGATAAAAAGTGATGTAAACTGTGCCCCCGACTGCAGGAGGGAAGCGTCAGAGGCTGGTTCTCAGCTCTATCCCAGCATGGCCATAGTCAGTGTTGGATGAACAAGAGACTTTAGGTTCTTACCGGTGAAATGCAGTAATCAATGAGCAGCACACAAGGGAAACAGGATGTCTAGTAAAAATGGTCTATTTATAGGCGTTGGACGGTGGTGGGGCGGTAATGCAACACTTGGTGAGCCTGACCCACATGGGAACACTCCCTAAACACACACTGGGCATATGTGTGCCCATGATTCAGGGCTGGCTGGCACAGGGGTGAGGGGGGTAAATGGTGGTGTGAAGGCTCCGCTGAGGTGCCCATCTCTGTGTGTGTTCACAGAATAAAGATGTTTTTAGAAGTCTTTTTTAGGGCCAGCCATGTCGTGGTGGTTGAGGTGGTTGGATCTCACATTGCCAACTATGCAGTTTGTGTCCCAGACCCTGGTGGCTTGAAAAAAAAAACACCAGGCACATGTGCATGTGTGCCTAAAACCCAAGAGGAAAATAGAGGAGAAGGGATTATGGCATAGCCATCTGCACTGGAGGGTGATTTTTCGCTCTCTCTTCCTGTCTCTGTCTCTCCCTCTCTCCAAAAGCGCATGCATCATATAGCAAAATTAAAACCAAAAAAAAAAAACCTCTTTTTTGAGAGAGAACTTTTTGTTATAGGGCATGTGTGTTGCTGGAGAGACAGAAACAGAAAATGAGAAATCACCTCCCAGGGGGATGACCTCGGTGCAATCCCTTCCCCTCCACTCTCCTCTTGGGATTTTGGAAATGCATTCACACGCACCTGGTGTAAGTTTTAGGCCACTGGGTTTGGGACTTGAACCTCAGTTGATTACGTGGGAGTCCAGTGACATAACCATTAAGCCATCTGCTGGTCCCAAAAGTTGTTTTTATAAATCCAACTTTTTCTAATTAAAACATTGCTAAAATGGGGGCCAGCAGGTGGCGTGGTGGTTAAGGTTCTAGATTCTCACATGGTCAACTGCAGTTCAAGTCCCAGACCTGGTGGTTTGCATTTTCACTTTCTCTGTCTGTCTCTCTCTGGTGAGCTCATATGCCCTGTTACAAATTAAAATAATAATAATAATGATAAATAAAATTAAATAACTAATCTTTAAAAATTGCTAAAATACAGTATTGCTAGATACCTGATAATTTATGAGAATATGAGGGTCACTCTGTAAAGGGGTGATTGCAACTGGCCTGCTAGGTGGTGGTGGTGACTTTGCCTAGCCCACAGGTAACTGGAAGCTGTACTTAGGTACCTAGGTGCAGTTATTAAGTACAGTAGATGTCCTTAGGTATGTTTAGAGCTGCCTCATCCTTTTTTGCAGCTGTGTAGTATTTTTAGCCAACTCATTACCTACTGGTGGGAGTTTATGTGACTTCCAATCCCTTGTTTATATAAATCTGTGTCCAAACACCACTGCTGGGAACTTCATTTCTTTTGATTGCCCTCCTTCCCAAAGATACATGTGGAAAGTTCTGGTAACTTGGGTTCTCCAAAGGAAATTATATTCAGTTAGAGCCTACTTAGGGCTGATCTCTGCAGGCGTGCCCTGTCCAGGGCACTTTTGACTGCATCTGCACCAGCCTGCTGGGAGTATTCTCATCACCTCTCCAAACTTTTTTTTTTTTAAAGACAGTGTCTTGCTGTGTCTCAGTCCTGCCTCAACCTCCTAAGTAGCTGGGACTGCAGGCGCAACACCGTTGTTCCCAGCCTTAAGGGTGGGTTGCACATCGAACCAGGGCCTCCCGTGTGGCCTCAGCCTGTCCAGCAGCGGTGTCCAGTGCTCGTGCTAGGTCTACTGTGTCTATTACTCAATCATGCAACCTCCCTGCCATTTCTTCTCCCTTCTCTCCTTTACTCTCTACCCTTTTTAAAAAAATAAATGAATAAATAAACTTTGTTTTCCTTTCCATTTACTCTCCTTGTTAATGCTCCCCATGGAGTTGTTTGTTGCAACCTATAAATCTAGGTGTAGTCTCTTAAGTTCCCTGGAGAAAAGGAGTAACATTAAAAAGTAACAAATAAAACCTAAAAACAAATTATTGTGCATTATTAATAGTCCACAGGAAAATTATCTTTAGACTACCAAAAATTGGAAAATGTAAACAGCTAAAAAGTACTTGGAGTACTAGTAGGTGTTTATCTTTAGGGTGTCATCATAAACAGTGATGTGTACCTTGAAACCTTAATAAACCTCAGCATTCTTACAATATGTTTCTTAATATATCAGTTTGGCTCTAAAAAAGTTTACTGAGCAATCACAGTGGTTTTATTTTTGGCATTCTTTGTTTTGAAAGCTAAAAAGAAACAAACATTGAGCCACAAGGTAGGTGAGAAAATATTTTTATATTCTGGAAGTCAAAGCTGCTTGTCTAATAGTACAGTGGGCGGGAGCACTGGTGAGGTGGAATCCTGAGGATCTGATCCTGGCTCTTCTATTTCCTATCTGTCACTTGGGGCCAGTTCTTTTACCTCCAGGCCTGGGCTCCGCATCCATATCCCAGCCCAGCCCTGGAATCCCAGGGGCTCTGACAATCCCACCCAGATGTCTACAGCGCCTCTTCTGTAAGCCCAGCATCCCCGAAGAGCCAGAGGTCCCCTCACACCAGTGCTCTTGGTACGCCTGAGGCCGCTGTTATGCACTGAAGCTTCATCTCTTCAGTATCTGCTTATCTCCAAGGCTGGGAACTTCCCTTTCTCCACTCAGTTTAAAAATTAAAATGTCTTGGACCAGCAGGTGGCACAGAGATTAAGGCAGCTGGATCCCACATGGCCAACTCTGTCGTTCAAGAACCAAACCTGGCGCCTTGAAGGACATGCTGTATGAGTGCCCAAAGTCCTGAGAGAAGAATGGAGAAGGCATTGCGGCATGGCCACTGCATGCCCCCCGCCTGTGGGATGATTTCTCACTTTCTCTTTCTGTCTCTGGCAAACCCAAGTGTGAAAACTGAAAAAAAGAAAAAATTAAAATGGCTTTGTGGGCTAACTTTATAGTCTAGTGGTTAAAGGAGCTGGACCCCACAGGGTTGACTACAGTTTGAATTCCAGGTCTAGCAGCCTAAAAGACACAACAGGGGTGTGCGCGTGTCCCAGGTCCCGACAGGACGGAGAAATGAAGAAGGGATCGTGGGATGACCATGCTCCATTGGGAGGCACTTTCTTCCTCTTTTCTGACTCTCTGACAAAGCACCTGTGTCCTCTGGCAATTAAAGAAAAAGTCTTTGGGACCAGCAGATAGTGTAACAGTTATGTCGCTGGACTCCCACATGGCTAACCACAGTTTGAGTCCCAGACCCAGTGGCTTCAAAATCACACTGGGCACATGTGTGTGCATGCCCAAGGTTCGAGGAGGAGAATGAAGGGGAAAGGTCTGTGGTTGTGGCCATCACCCCCACCCCACCCCCATTCTATGTGTCTGTTTCTCTCTGGCTAGCACATGTGCCCTAAGGCAAAAACCTCTTAAAAAAAAAAAGTCTTTAAAATAAGTAATTTATAGGGTCAGCAGACGGCATGGTGGTTCAGGCGCTGGACACTCCTACATGTCCAACCACAGTTTGAGTCCTGGACCTGATGGCTTGCTTTCTTACTTTCTGTCTCTTTCTCTGTGTCTCTCGCTGGTCAAATTTAAATAAATAAATAAATAAATGATGCTTTAAAAAATAAGCAATTTATGCACATGGAAGAAAATTCAAAAGATACAAGAATGAAAAGTAGCTTCTTTCTCTTCCTGTTCCAGCCTCCCAGATACTCTAGTAAGAGACATCACAATAACCAAGGAAACTGTGTGTGTGTGTGTGTGTGCGTGTGCGTGTGTATGTGTATGTGCAGACTTTTTTTTAGAGAGATTTTTCCTAGAGGGTGTGTGTGCTCGCCAGAGAGACAAAAAGCGAGAAATCACCCCTCAGGGGGGATGGCCGCACCACAATCCTTTCTCTTCCATTCTTCTCTTGGGATCTTGGGCAAGCATACACATGTGCACAGAGTAGGTTTCAAGCCAAAGGGTCCAGTGGGACTCTAACACCCTAACCACCATGCCACCTGCTGGCCCCTGCCTCGTTCTTTAAAGCTGTGCAGTATTTTATCTCACTTGTTGCTTACTGGTGATGCTTAGGTGGCTTCCTCTTGCTATTTCAGCAATGAACATACCCTGTGCACCTTTCCATTGGCCCATGGGCAAGGGTGTTTGTAGGAGACATGCCAATGGGTGGAGTAGCTGGGTCAAAGGGTGTATAAATATAAAACTTGGGGATAGTCAGGGGCCTGATGGTGGGGCAGTGGGAAGAACACAAGGCTCTGTAGGATGAGTCACATGGAAATGTTCTGCTTCATGTCTGCAGATCTCCCTGAACATGCCAGGCAGGCAGCTGCCTATGACCTGGGGCTGGCTGAGGCTGGGGGTGGCTCAGGGTGAGAAGACACTGTCGACGGTGCTGTCTCTTCTCTCTCTGTCTCGCTCTCTCATGGAAGAAATGATCTTAAACAAAATTTTTTTTGATAGTTAATACCCAACTGCCCTCTCTATGAGTAATACCAATTCTTACCCCTATACTGTATGTTAATGCCTTTTTCTTCATGCCCTAGCCCAATGTATGACATAGGTCAATAAATAAATAATCAAAGGTTTCTCAGG
The DNA here is from genome assembly GCF_000334495.1 of Tupaia belangeri chinensis. Classification (NCBI taxonomy): domain Eukaryota; kingdom Metazoa; phylum Chordata; class Mammalia; order Scandentia; family Tupaiidae; genus Tupaia; species Tupaia belangeri. The sequence continues at coordinate 556,939 of NW_006160154.1, read as the reverse complement.
ATAATGTTAACACACACATCACATATTATGCCTGAAGCTAGGATCTGAGTCATCTGACCTTTCTTTTCTGGGAAGGATCCTGATTGGCTCATTTCTCTGTCAAAGTCATTGGTTACTCACGGGTTTGTAGGACCTTTTAGGTAATCAGCCCTTTGTGACATGACTTGTAAATACTTTCCCCCAGTTTTCCCTTGTATTTTTCTTATTTTATTTTGCTATGAAGAAATGGCATATAATTATGTAATTTCATTTCTCAATCCTGTCTTTTATGACTCTTGAGGACTGAGCTGCTAAATAGGCCTCCTCCACGCCAAGATTATAAATACAATTGCTTGAGGTTTTCTGTGGTTTTGTGGTTTTTAGGTTTTACATTTAAATCTTTGAATCATCTGGAATTTATTTTCACATAGGCGCGACATCCAATTGTGTTTTTTCCGGTTGGGGACCCAGATGTCCCGACCTCATTTACTGAATGATCCATTTCTCTCTGAAAAACATGGAAAGCCACCTTATATTCCCAATTGGTACGTATTTATTTATTTACTTTTTCTTTTTAAAATTTGCCCAAGGGCACATGTGCTTGCCAGAGAGAGAGACAGACAGACAGAGTGAGAAAGCAGCCTCCATGGGGGTTGGCCACACTGCAGTCCCTTCCCCTCCATCTCTGTCCTGTTGGGATTTTGAGCATGCATGCATATATGCCTGGCGTGTTTCTCAATTCACAGTGTCCAGGACTCAGAGAAGCTGACCATGTGGGATCCAGCTATCTTAATCACCCTGCTACAGACTGGTCCAGCTCAATGTCTATTTAAACAAATTAAAAAAAAAGAAAAATTGCCAGAGAGGGGCCTGCAGGTGGCGTGGTGGTTGGGGGCGCTGGACTCCTGCATGACCGACCATGGTTTGAGTCCCAGACCTGGCAGCTTGCTTTCTCACTTTCCCTTTCTCTCTCTCACTCTGTCCCTCTCTGGTCATAGTAGAATAAATAAAGTTAAATAAAGTAATTTTTTAAAAATTGCCAGAGATGGAACCATAATGGCTATGTCACTGAACTCCCATGTGGTCAACCATGGTTCGAGTCCCGGACCCAGTGGCTTAAACTCATACCGAGTATGTGTGCGTGCTTACCCAAGATCCCGAGAAGAGAATGAAGGAGAAAGGATTGTGGCATGTTCATGTCCCTGGGGGGTGACTGAGAAATCACTTTCTGTCTCTCTATCTCTCTCTGTCTTTCTGGAGAGCACACGTGCCCTATAGCAAAAAGCTCTCCAAAAAAAACCCCCAAAACCAACCAATCAAACAAAAAATTGCCAGAAGGGGTATGTATTTGCCAGAGAGAAAAAGCTAGAGGAAGAGAGAAAGTACCTCTCAAGGGGAAATGATCAGCCACATTGCTTCTCCATCTTTCCATCCTGTTGGGCCCTTGGGCATGCACACATACACAACTGGCAGGTTTCTCAAGCCCCCAGGGCCTGGATTCAAACTGTGGTTAGCATGTAGGATCTGATTTCCCTTAAGCACTAGGCTATAGGGTTGGCCCTCCACGTCTATGTTTATATTACCTTACCCCCTAAAGTGACCTTCCTGTGCCTGCTGGTATTTCTGACTTGCTGCCTATTTCCCTATGTATCTTTCTTGGCATTCTCTCCACCTGTTTTGCCTTCAGAAAGACCACCCTGACCCTGAGTTATGGGCCTGCGGGTGAGCACGCTTCCTCCCAGGCCCCCGGGTGTCAGAAACCCCACTAAGAAAGCTGTCCTGCCCTTCCTTCCACCAGGGCTCTTTAGAAGAGGCTCTGCACCTCGACCTGTCTTGCTGTTACTAATCTTCCCAGTGATTCAGGAGGTGACAGGAGGGAGGAGTGCAGAGCACTCCCTTAGCAGGACCAGGCAGGGCCAGCTTTGATGGCCAGCACTCTGGAGACCTGGCCCAGTGGCCACCCTTGAGGACTGTCTCCTGCAGCAAGTGGGGACCACCTGGGTTGCTCGTGGGGAGTGAGCTCATCGCTGTTGCTTTAAAATGTGAAAAATGATGCATGTTCCTCCCCCAGGCACCAGATACAGCCACAGCCCCCACTCCTGGGGCACAGCACAGGATCCATGTTCAGGCGGAGCCGGGAAGTCTAGGCCAGGACCACAGACCCTGCATGCTACTCTGGTTCATAACCTCCCTCCGCCCTTCCTCCTCCATGCTGGGAAGAGTCCTCTGTGGCAAAGGCAACTCGATGTAACTGTGCTAATTCCCAGGGCCTCCAAGGGCCTCCAGCCCTGCAGCCGCAGCTCTAACACCAACTGCCATGGCATCTGTTTTCCTCCCAGGCAGGTAAAACTCAGTAGGCCCCAAAATGAACTCATTATTCCCTCCCAAAACACCTGTTTCAAATACTGTTTCCCATTTTGCTGAAATATAATCAACAACCTTATCCAGAAACATGGAAGTCTACATTGTTACTCCTACGCCTTTCCGAGGCCCTGCGGGGCTTCAGCCTGGGTTATGGGGCGGCACTGATTTGCCTGGAGGGGTGAGACTCTGTGGCAGAAAGTTGCAGAGGCAGCAGCCTCTGGAGACGGCAGACTATTGTGTTGAGAAGTTTTTCTTGCTCTTTTAATCCTGTTTGGCATATCAGAGGCATGATAGGAGGTTAGAAAGGAAGGCTAATGCAATCTACCCTCTCGTCCTGGGGACAGTGGGAAGGGAGGAGTGGGGAATGAAGTCACCAGGATGAATGGTCCCAGCGGTGTCCTGGAGGAAAGGAGGGGTCTGGAGGGCAGGAAAGGCCTGGGCCTGACTTCCCTGTGGGCACAGAGCTCTAGAGGGGCTGGCTGCAGTGAACTCCACCCCTGCAGAGTAGCCAGGCAGCGAGGCCCTGACACAGCTTCCCAGGGCAGGCGGTTCCTGTGTGGTGCTGAGTAAAAGGAAACTGCCCTGCCCGTTGGCCAGCGGGTGGGGGCGGGGGACACCTAGATGCAGTCAGACAAAGCCCTTACCTCTTCTCTGAACACCTCAGTAGCAGTGTGCCCTAAAACCTTGACCCACAACACATTTTATGCCCCCTCCTCCCTCTCTCCCACACACAAGCAATCACCCACCAAATATTGTTGCTTCTACTTCTTTTTGTCTGTATCGTGATCCTCAGTCACCCAGCTAGACTACCAGTGTGCACCACCATGTCCGGCTCTTTTATTTTATTTATTTACTTTTTAATTCACTATAGGGCACATGCTCTCATCAGGGGTTAAAGAGAAAGACAGTGAGAAAGCACCCTCGAGGGGGATGGCCATGCCACAATCTTCTCCTCCATTCCCTTCTCGGGATCCTGGGCTCACACATACAGGTGCCCAACATGTTTTTCAAGCCACTGTGTGGGGACTTGAACCACAGGTCAGTCATGTGGGATCCAGCTGTCTTAACCACCACATCACCTCACTGGCCCTCTTGGCTCTTTTTTTTTAGTCAGAGTCTTGCTATGTTGCCCAGGCCAGATTCCATCTCCCAATCCACCTGTCTCATCCTCCCCTGTCACTGGGATTACAGGCCCACACCACTGTGCCTGGCCTTTAGGTTGGACCAAGAAGCGAACTTGGGCCCCAAAGGCCTCAGCCCACAGAGCACAGCATCTTAGCAGCACACCACAGCAGCCGGGCCACTTTAATCAATATCTTTCACGCTGACTGTAGTCTCGCTGACCCTGTGAGATACTCACTGCCCTTACTGGAAGACACCACGTGTTTGACCAGTATCGCCCACCGGGACACCTTCCTAAAACCAGTGGTTACAGGGCTTCCTTGATCAAAGGGGTTTGAGGGTAACCAGCAGATGGCATAATGGTTATGTCACTGGACTCCCACCTGTGGCTGACTACAGTTAGAGTCCCAGACCTGGAGGCTTGAAACACACCCGGCACATGTGCATGCCTGCCCAAAATCCCCAGAGGAGAATGGAGGAGAAGGGATTGTGGTGTAGCTATCCCCACTGGGTGTGATTTCTCACTTTCTGTCCCTCTGTCTCTGTCTGTCTCTCTGGTGAGTGCACGCGCCCTATAGCAAAAACCTCTCTAAACAAAGAAAAACATCCTACTGGTTAAGTTTCAAACGTGAGCACTGCAACTAGCTCCTCTCACTCCCCAACACACACAAAGCTCCTACTCTTCCTTCCCCTTTGCCATAAGCGCGTTCCCTCTGGACCACCCTGTCCTTGGCTGGCAACTCGCTCTCATCTACCAAAATCCCTGGAAGTCCTTCTGGACTGCTGGAGACAGAGCAAGGGATCCTTCAGGCTGTGGTTGCTTTCTGCTACACTGGGAGTCTCTCTCCTCAAGGGCAAGGGACAGTCATGAGCCTGCTGAGGCCTCTTGGGACACACTTCCCTGCACACTGTCAACATGCCCCAATCTTTCTTTTTCCATATAGTTCCTTATGGAATGTCCTCTTGCCAGGCCAATCTCAAAATCTTGTCTCTCTCTCTTTCTTTCTTTCTTTTCTTCTTCTTTTTTTAAGATTTGTGATAGGATGGTGCTCTCACCAGAGATAAACAGACAGACAGAGATGGAAGGAAAGTGATAAGCCACTCCCCAGGGGGTATGGCCACGCAGCAATCCCTGCTCCCAGGGGGTATGGCCACACAGCAGTCCCTCCTCCTCCAGTCTCCTCTCAGAATCTTGGGCACACTTGCACAGGCAATCGGCATGATTTTCAAGCAACCAGGTCCAGGGCTCGAACTGTGCAGCGAGCCATGTGAAAGCCAGCCCCTTAACTTCCATGCCACCTGTTGGGCCCAAAATGCATTTCCAATGCCATTTGATTCTCCCAAATGCTGAACCCTCCACCCCCACCTCCAAAGTTCACACACTCCAAACTTCGTGCCACATCGTATTCTGCCTCAGATTATGGTTTCTCTCCCAGGTGTCCCCTTCTCTTTCCTTAGACGCTAACGGCGCTCGGCTGGAGCGCCGGAGCGTGTGCTTCGGAGGCACTCAAGACTTATCTGTGGATCTGCACATCAGGACTATGCAAAAATCCGAACCCTTAATGAGGGATCATTTAGCTAGGTCCCTTGTGGAGTCCATTTCACCCTGTAGCTGACAAAGAATAGGTGCTCAAGGATACCTGTTGCGTATTAGTTAGAGGAAGACTAAATAGGGGGAAACAGCGTTCTTTCAACAGGATGATGGACCTTGGTGAGAACCAGCCAGTCGT